>NC_142573.1:24739166-25110833 GCF_041283825.1 Pyrus communis | reverse complement strand
AACTTGGTAAAACTTAATTTTGTTGCCCTGGATATTACCGGGAAGAACTACCTTACCTAGGTAGTGGATACCAAGATTTATTTGGAGGCAGGGAATCTTGGAGAAACCATCAAGGAGGAAAACAGTGCATCCTTTCAAGATTGGGCAAAGGTCATGATCTTTATCCATTGCCACCTTGATAAAGGATTGAAGAGCGAGTACTAAACGGTTGAAGATTTATTAGCCCTCTAAAAGGCATTGAGAAATAGATACAATCACCAGAAAACCGTGATTCTTCCAAGGGCTCGTTACGAGTGGACACACCTAAGGATCCAGGATTTGAAGGCGGTTGTTAAGCGCAACACGTTATAAATAGGAAAAGTTAGATCCGTGACAAATACACACTGTTATAAATAGGGACAAGAGAGAAGCGGGTGCAAGATATCACATTGTTTAGTTTCGTAACTAAAACACAAAAGATTGTAGGAAAAGGGGAAGAGAGGGATACTGATATTATTTCTTTCACTTATTTTCTTTGTTGTGTGTTGTAATCACACACAGAGTGCTCTTTATATAGAGCTATATCTGTGACAAAACAAAATGTGCAGTGATAGCTATTTTTGAAAACTTCACATAATAACAAACTACTGTGGCCTTTTTGAAAACTTCGCGTAATAACAAATACATTACTATGGGCATTCATTCTCACAGTAATGTATTTGTTATTATGCAAAGTTTTCAAAAAGGCCACAGTAGTTTGTTATTATGTGAAGTTTTCAAAAAGAGCAATCACTTCACATTTTGTTTTTGTCAAAAATGTGGCTCTATATAAAAAGCACTCCGTGTGTGATTACAACACACAACAAAGAAAAGAAGTGAAAGCAATAATATCAGTATCCCTCCCTTCCTCTTTTCTTGCAATCTTTTATGTTATAGTTACGAAACTAAATAATGTGATATTTTGCACTTACTTCTCTATTGTCTGTAGTAAAGGTTATCTCTCTAACTTTTCATATTGATAAAATTCCTCTCATTTTAAAAAATTGGTTCCATTTGTATACTTGGTGGGATTTGATATATTGATATATCTTAACCGAACCCTTTGTATGGGCTCTCCGTGCACTTGTATGGTCTGGATGGGCTTACTTGTCTTATAATTTAGCTGCTTTATCCGTTTTTGGTGGTTTCCAAATACTAATAAAAAATTTAGATGAAATAAAATATTTTCCTAAAGTTGTGAAGGACAATGATTTATTTACTAGAGTTAATATCATGTCTTTGAGCATGGCCGGTATGTAATAACTCATCAACATAGATATTTTTTGTTGAAGCTAAAATGATGCTCTCTCTCAAGCATGTTTTACATTACAACTTCTTGTCATGAAACTTTTGGCATGTAAGAGAACACTACATGCATACATGCACTAAATACTACAGTCTAGGTATCTCACTTTTCTCAACGTCTGCATCTTAGATTGAACACTTTCTCCCACACACCGTATTCCCAAAAGACCCTTAATATAACAATTTAACCCAATACTCTTCACACCAAAATTTGCAGCGTATGAAAAGTTGGAATAAATATGGGACTTGTGGATGGTCTTCAAATGATTTGCTCAATTTTCATTTTGGGAATGATTGAAGTCGCCACTAAAAGTCCAAATCTGGAGATACATATGGAAGTACGTAGTTCCACCAATATTGAAAGTCCAAAAGCCACAATTTTGAAGTTAACTTAAACAGTCTGTTTCATTACAGCTTTGTTTTCCCACTTGATCCCCCTTTTTCGTTTATTGATAAAAAAAATAGCTTTTGTTTATTTTCAAGACGATGAACACCACCATGAACAAGCATATGAGAAAGATTATAATTATATTCCTTTTTGTTTAGGTTCTTAGGAAAATAGAGCTCGTGGGTGAACATAAAAACACTTCATTTTAATTGATTATGTTCATCCACAGCCGGCCGCTGATGCTTTTTCTTCTGTTCTTTACTATGAGCTGCTAATTATAATCAAAAGCTACAATAATAACAGCACTAACAATTCCAATCGACTATGTTAACAATATTGACTTGTTGATCAATCCAATAATTAAAATTAAAAAAAATAAATAAAAATCAAAACTGCATATCTTGACATACATATAAGAGGGTTTTTAGTTTTTTTTTTTTTTTTTTTAGAAGTACAAGTCTGAAGATAGGAAAAATAAAGAGGCAAATAACATAAACATACAAATGAAAAATATAATTATAGAAAACAAAAAAAAGAAAGAACAAATAAGATCTTATATACCTTGAGAATGATCTTGACAAGGGGACTAATCTGCATATAGAGATACAAGGGAAAGGGAGGAACGGCTGGAAATCATAGGAATGGGCGGGCTTGGGAAGAAACCCTACAAGACAATTATTCCTGTAATTTTCCTTCTTCCCAAACAGCCCATTCCTAAAACTTCCAGCAGCTCCAATCTCCCTTTCCCTCTCCTCAGTCTTCTCCCCTTCCTTTGTTTTTGGTGTTTTATCACTACCAGTCTACGCACTTATATGTTCTTCATAATGCACGTCCCTAACTCCTTTATATACTACCCCAATAGTCTACCTCCCCACCTTCCAACCCTAGTCTCTAGAAAAATCTATTTTGCAGTTTCATCCTTGTATTTCCTACTATTTCTCATTCGAGTACCATTGTCTTTTTTCTTTGGAGTATGAAATACGTTTTGAATATTTTGGGTGGAATAAAGTTTAAGAGAAGGGGAAACTACCCAACCCAAGTTTAGGGCATACTACAAGCTTATTTGAGGACTTACATAGAGGTCTTAACTCTTTCTGTGGTTTTTACAGATTGCTCACTAAGAGAGATTGCCCATAACAAAACTTAAAACTAAGTCTTGGTCTAGCAAAGAGAACGAGCTTTACCAACTCAATCAACCCTTACTGGCGATACGTGTTAATGATTGATATTGAATGCTGAATTTATTCGTGTGTGTGAGTGGGGTTGGGGGATGGTATAGCAAGAGAGCGATCTTTACCAACTCAATCAATCCGTACTAGCGATACCATTAATGATTGATATTGAATGCTGAATTCATTCGCGTGTGTGAGTGGGGTTGGGGATGGGGTGGGTGGGGGAAATGAGTTGGAAAGGCAATGTAAAAGTTTTTCTGTTTTTTTGTTGAACGTGAGTGTGGTGTTTACGCAAACTAAAACGATGTGTAGTGCAAAAATTCAAAGTATCAGACGCACAGAATCATCCTTTTCAAAAGGTAATGCAATAACATGTCAGTTGCACTGGCATGGAAAAGAATAGTATAAGACCTATGGAATCATCCTTTTCAAAAGGTAATGCAATAATATGTCGGTTGCACTATCATGGAACCATTCTTTTCGGCCGCAAATGCTGAGAGTAGGTTGTGGGCTACAATTTGATAGGAAAAGCTTAGGGTGGCCGTGGTTTGGTGTAAATGATTAAATTGGAATGTATAGTCTAACTTCAAAGTATACTAGAAGATAGAAGAGACTGATATTTCATTTTGAGGGGGTTAGGTACATGAAGCAAAATTTATAATCTCTAAATCCTCCCAATTTGAGAGGATTGGAATGGACAAATTCATCCTTGAGTATTGCATCTCCCACCTCTGAGTTGACCATTATTTTTTGTATTTTTACATTCAACGTACCTTAAATCTAGTCCTCTATACCAAATTTGTCGAGGCCGATATTTCCTCACTCTTGGTTCATGGATTGAGTTTGACGAATAAATTTTATATGACTACATAGGACTTTTTTAGAAATGTTTTTAAAATGAATAAAACTGTTTTTAGAGAAAATATTTTTCGGTGCATATATACGTCTTCCTATTTAAAGACTCCCGTAGAAATAAGTTGGTATATAGAAACTAGCTACAAATTAAAATTTCAGACACTAAGAAATTCAAGCCAACATCATTTATTAATATGGACCATTATGCCAATTTCACACCCTCTTCAAACACTTCTCAACAACTGAATAATTATAAAGAAAACTAATAAAAATGGTTTGAAAATTTTAAGTTTTAACGATAAGGACAAAATAAAGGATAAAGTGAATAGTACCAAGATTGACTTTTTAATGTAAAAATATGATTTTTCGTTAAAATAAACAGTACCAGAAGCTTTTCGTTAAAGTTCCCATAATTATATGCCAATGGGTTCTTTCTTGCTTGCCAATTTCTTCCCTCATCGGTCTAACACAGAGGTGAAGCTAGTAATTTTCTTCAAATTTTGTGATTTTGTTACTAGCTTCTTGAGCTGTTTCCTTCTATTTGTTTTCAAATTCCGGTACCTACATGCACGTCGATTCAACGTATTTTTTCAGTTTCTCTATTAATTTTCTTCTTCTTGGTATTATGTAAATATATAGGAGGTTGATCAAGAGGATAGACCCTCAAGATTTATCCAACTGCAGCGGGATAACATAGAGATGTCTTGGAATCCGCAATTATCGAAGATCAATAATACAATAGGTTATTTTTCTGTCCAATTTGTTTTGTATGTTTTTGTCCTTGTTCATCATTGCTCTTCTTCTAAGTTAATGTTCAAAAGAAAATAGAAAGTTAATTATATATATATATATATATATATATATATATATTTTTTAAAAAAAAGGTGAGAACTGGTAGTAAACCAAGGTTTTATATATTGTTATGCTAAAGTCACATACACTTGCTTCTTATAACGTATGATGCAGTGACAAGAAAACATCACCGGCTGCCTCTTGCAAGGGTCAAAAGAATCAAGAAATCCAATGAGGAAGTAAAGGTTTGCACTTTCAATTTGAATTAAAAAGTATTAATTTAATTAGATGAACTAAAAGTGTATTAATTTACAAATGACAATTTAATTAGATGAACTAAAACTGTATTAATTATTCACAGTTGGTAAGCTCAGAGACTCCAATTGTCTTCTCCAAAGCCTGTGAGTCGTTTATTAGGGAGTTAACACTCCGCTCTTGGCTCCACACGGAAGGAAACAAAAGACGTACGCTCAAGCGGCGTGACATTGCCGGAGCGATTGGGCATGACAGGCTTCTTGAATTTTTGCTTGATGTTGTTCCATTTGATCACAATGATTCACAAAAGGTGTTTCTTCTTAATTGTTTTGATTGTTTCTTGTTTGCTTAGAGTAGTGCATAGTGTAAATAAAATAGTGCATTGCTAGCCAAATGTATAGTAACTAAAGTTTTTCTTTTGAAACAATTCATCTATCTATATGTTTAAATTGGAAAAATAAGTTTAAAAATCCTTAAAATTTCAGGAAGAGGAGATTGGGAAAGTAAATTCCCAATAGGCTGGATCTCAAGCAACTACTGGACCATTGCGTCTTCCTGCTGCTAGGACGAAGTAGCTGGCTGGTGTAAGTGTTCAACCAAAATTTTCACTTATTAATACGCAATTGATTTGAAAATGATTTATCAAACAGGTCCTTCTCTAATATAAATTGTATTTGATTGACCGAAATTTGTATTTGTCTTGCAGTGAACGAAAAGCTTGGAAATAGGATGAAGTCTAGAAGGTTTATGGTAGCTAGGAAGAAATTAACGGTCATCTTATGTTTTCCAATCAATCATCCTTACACCCGTGATCTTGAAGCCAATGCTCTCATCCCACTAGTACTTGTATCAAACAAAGAGTCATCTTATGATGTATGAAATAAATAAAAACATGTATTAATTGACGAACAAGTCACACTATACTAAAAATAAAACATGAATGAAAGTACTACGTCAATCTATACTTTCTTGTTCTTTTAAGTTGTGTGCCACCCAAACCAATTAATACGTAGTAGCTATGTATTTCGGTTTTAAGAATCCATGAGCATTAATGGAGAAAATCTGATCGATGTTGTGTGTGGTATTGAATAGTCAAACTCATAGTCCACTGATTCATTATTTTTGTAAAAAGTCTTAACATAAAGCATTGCAGCGTCTTTTCCTTTTGAAAAAGAAGAAAAGCTAGATTTTGACATAAAAACTGAATTTAGATTGGTTTGTTACAGATACAAGAATAATTAATGAAAACAAAAGCATTTGGATTCTGTTTAAATGGGATTTACTCGAACGATTCTGATTTGAAATAATGAGATAGAAAAAGGTTAAGTGAGAAAAGAAGAGGCGGGAGCCATAAGATGTAATTAAGGTTGCATGTAATTGGATGTGTAGATTCCAAGCTAGAGATTGGATTTGACTACTATGACATAAAATGTGAAAAATAATTATCTATGTTAAACAAGCTCTTAGCTTAGTGGTACTTTCTTTTCTAATATTTTAAAAAGATCTTAAATTCAATAGGAAACTAGATTATAATTCTTAAATAAGATCTATTTTTCGTTAAAGTTGGGTGTAAGATTAAATACTGATTTTGGTCCTTTGACTTTATATATAACTTTTGTTTTGTTTTATTTTTAGTATTATAAACAGAATATTTTTACTTAATTTGTATTCAATACGGGTACAAAAATTGCTTAAGTGGTAATAGTACATTTATGTTTATATGCACGTATATATATATATATATATATATATATATGTATGTATGTATACATAAGTTGTGTACATGTGCATATGTACATAAATATATGTACCGATATGTATGCACCTCTATATACATTTGTGTATTTATACATATGAATAGGTATATATGTTACCTATATATATGAACTTATGTATATATGTTACCAATATATATGCACCTATATGTACATTTGTGTACCTATACATATGAACCTATGTATATATGTACCTATATATATGCACTTATGTATATATTCATGTACCTTTATAATGTATATTGTTTATTGTGTCTGCATATTAATTTATTTGTTTGGTTTTGTGATTGTATGTATAAATTTTTATATAGTTTAATTCTCATTAGCAAAATGATTTAGAAAGTCTTTCATTTTAAATTACTAAATTTGATAAGTAGAAATAAAAATTTCTATTTTTAAGGCCTTATTGATGATTAAATTAGGTATTTTAGGAAAAAAAATTTGAAAATAATGGTCTGGGGTATTTAATATGATTGATAATGAGTTTTAAAGTTAGGGACTAAAACTAAATTTATGAAAGCATCCCGTTATAATGAAAAAAATAATCTTCTTTAGGTCCTTAAGTCTAAATGCCCCTAAATTCAAACCTCTTTGTCAATGAGATGAAAGAAAGAGTGATGTTAGAGAGAACATATTTTGTAGACCACATCTAAATCATCTGTCCGATAAAAATAGGATTCACAATACCGCTGAATGAGACAAAATGCAATGGTTATGGACTTTATTTAAATTTCCCTTTCCTTCATGTGGTTTAAGCTTTTAATCTATTTTGTTTATGCTAGTTATAATGTTAGGATCTGTAAAATGAGTCATTTGCTTCGAAGTTGTAGAAAATTTGGAAGTTTGATAGTCATAAAAATTGTTTTTGAAGACCCAAAAATATATGACGAGGGAAGTTGAAGCTTCAAGGTGGCTATTTGAAGTTTTGAACATAGAACACAAAAAGTTTCGAAATGTGATGATCCGCACAAAAACGGATGGAAAAATAACTTTAATTTGTGGATTTGACTTTAAAGTGAAAATGAAATGAAACTATGACAAATAATCGTAACACGAACCATAATTCAAGTTTTAACCCAATTAATTTTATCTTCATAAAATGATGTTAAAGCAATTAACAAGTAAAAAAATATACCTTGTAAGAGTAGATGCTCTGTAGCACAAGAGTATTTTCAACACTCCGCCTACTCCCATGCCACCCATTTTTATTGAGAAATAAACTTCTTTGTACAATTTTAAGAAAGCACTCTGTCCAGATTCGTATCTGTTCTAGAGAATGACTGGGATTTTTATTTTTTTGGTAAATCCTTTCCGTAGAAAGGAACAAAATTTTTATTCCAAACTTAGATTACAACCTACGACCCATATACACATATAAACAAAACAAAACAGGGGCTGCCACAACAAACTCAAAAGGCCCAACCATGGCCCAAAGCTAGAAACATAAACAAAGTCAACATAATACTATTCATAGCTGTAAATCTAATTAAGGTAACAATTTCCTAATTCTCATCGTTACGACATTTCTTATAATCGTTAATTTAATTACGACATCAAATAGAAAATTCATTATTAAATGTGTGTGTGTGTGTAAGAAAAGACCCACTCACAGATACTTGCGAGATCACAGACACTCGAATTTGGAAAGCCGGAGTCTCCGTAATCACACCTAAGCATAATATTGGGACCCATTAGTAAAACTCAATTTAAACGATCAAACCTGGGAAAACGGAGTGCGGATTTGGAATCAGAGCGTCGAAATACGCTAAAAATGGTCCCGACCAATTTTCGCAAAAAGTCAACAAAAAGTCAACAATCAACCCTAAAAGGTTAACCAAGACGTCCTCGGCGGTCAACTACAATTAAACTTTTCAATTTCCCTAAATGGATGTCAAAAATGGATTTGAGGCGTCGAAATTAGCTTAGGAAGGTTTCCGAGAAAATTTCGAAAAAGTCAACAAAAGTTAACTAATAGTCAACAGTTAACTTTAACATAATATTCCTTGCTCAAAAAGAATATTCTGTTAAAGTTAACAGAATATTCTGAAATAATATTCCCTTCAATTTCTGAATGGATCTTGGTCGGTCTAGTGGATCGGGGTCGAACCTGAACCACGAATTTGGGCTTGGGCCGGTTCCGGTTTTGGACCTTTTTTTTAATTTTTAATTTTTTTAAATCTGGTCTGGTCAACCTAGTTGAAGATCGCCGAATTCAACTGGAATCTGGGCAGCAAATCAAAGCTCCAAATTGAGCTCAAAACTCAATCATTTCCCACGTTCTACCTACCAAAATGAAGATAAACAAGTGTAGATTAGGATTATACCTTGCCCTGGATTAGCCGTGGCCGGCGTTAGCTGGAAAATGGCTCGAAAACCGTTGGGTTTTCACCGAAAATTGGGGAGAGGAAGAACATACACGAATAGGGTTAAAACCCTCGATTTTCAACTCAAAACCACCTAGATAACTAGAAAATCTCACTAGAAACTGAGATACATCATATTCACGTCAAACTCACCTCGGTTTCTTTGAATTCCAGGTTAAGTTGCCGGAGAAAATGGCAACTTTGCCGCATCTACGCTGCTGCAGGGTTGACAGGGAAGAGAGGGAGGAAATTGAAGTGGCTGAGATAGAGAATGCTTGTTTTCCCATATCACAAAGATATGAAAGCAAGGCTACAGGAAATTCAGACATAGCTATGGTAGTATTATGAGCAAAAGAAATTGTTATCCGTATTTCTTCATCCAACGGTGTTGAAACTATAAACTATATAGTTATGGGGTTAAAGGATGTTAACAATTTTTATGAGTATTTTGTTCTCCAGTTCCATCAAGAACTCATACATTCATACGATTTTGGACTGGGACCGATTTAAGAAGAGAATGCATGGTATGAATTCTTAACCAAGACAATATCTATATCATGCATTGACTAACATGTAGAAGTATTTTTAAGCATCATAAATTCTTTGGAATAATGAAGGGTTTGCACTTTGTATGACTATATGGATTGTCAAACATGGTACAAGTCACACTTATGTTGCCATGAGTTATATCACTAAAGTTATACATCATGATTTGATGTAGGGTGGAATCTTGTAGTTGTCTTACTTTTAATTTAAAGATTAATTTGTCAGGATGGACTACATTTTTCAATCCTTAGCTAATATGCTACAACTTGTTTGCTTTTTACTAGCTGACTAGTATTTAGAATCCCACCATGATTAATCTTACCTCATGTAAAGTTCTATATATCTCATTTTTTGTTTTCTTCACTAAATTCCCCTGTGTTATAGTTACATATTAAGTATAAGTTTTGATACATAAAGTTTTGAGCATAAGGATAATCGAAATTGGCTGAGGTATACATATGGTTGGAATCTATGGTCGATTTATACCTATTCATGTATGACTATTAGACTTTTTGGATTCTAGAATAAAGGTGCATAAACTCTATAATAGAGAAGTTTCAGTAAAGGTACTTGCAATGTAGATGCACATAGTTTTCTTTTATGTATATTGCCTAAGGTTTGGCAAAAGTCTAAAGATAACCAAATTAATAACCTAAAATTAAGTTCATCATCTTATTGACTGCATGTGTTAATTAACTAAGAAATTTATATGTTCGCAGTTTTAGCTGCCTCAATTAGGGTGTATTTTGGTTATAAATGGACATAGTGGTTCTATAGTTTGTATATAAAGACAAGTCTGTAGTTTGTTAAATGCCTGTTTGAGATTAATTGAACTTGAAAGAGTAAACAAAAAGTACTTTGAATAAAACTTTGTTTGATAGTTTTGTATTAGTTCCTTTGAAGTAAAAAAAAATAGTGACTAGTTTGTGTTCACCAAAGTGGGAGAATTAAAAAAGAATGTGGGCTTCACATTCACTAATTGCCCAATCTGGTAAAACCAAGCTTATAAAGTTTTGAGGATTGGACTTATATCATGTTTTTGTTACATTGAAGTCTTTCCTAAAGTTTTATAGTGAGTTTTCATCTTAAAAGTTATGATCAAAGTAAATAGTTTACAAACTTTGAGTTAACTTTGTTTTACTTGTCTAAAGAACAGACATGTGGAACTTACTTGATTAATAATAAGGTGACTTATTAAGTGCAAAGAAAGTTTGATATTCTAAAGTACTTTGTTTTCTTGTATAAACATTATGAATGAGCTTAAGGTAACCGACAAGGCTTATCTTCATCTGGTGATTCAATTGTAAAAATAGATATTGAAGAAGCTCTCTTACCAATGCATTTCGGTTTCTTTTCTTAAATGTTAAGTTTTGGATGAAGTAATGTTTGTGTATTGCCTAATCTCTTGTGATAAGATTCGGTCTCATACTTGGGTGGTACGAAAAAAATTATGCCATGACAATAAGGATAACAGTAGTTAATGTCTATCGGTGCATATTATTTTAGTTTAAATGACTACAATGATTTTATCAAACCTCAGTGTTTCATTCAGATTAAGTTCATCATATAAAGTTTACAGATGAATGTGCATTAGTACGTCTTGGAATGGATAAAAATGCATGAATTGAGATTAAGTTGATACATATTCATGTTGCTCTTAAAAATGAATCCTTCAGGAAACATGTTGCAAGTTCTCCTATTCATTATTGATCTAGTAAATTAGTGGGAGCATTAATTTGAATTCAGTTTACCAAAATCGGACATTATGTCTTACTGTCTTTTCAAAATCTGTAGGAATAAATTTAGTTTGCTTAAAGAATATGCACAAAAAGAAGAAAAAAAAAAAGGATGGTGGTTATAGTTAACCAGCCAAAGTATTTCTAATTAAGCTCATGTGAAGTCCTTGTTTGTTTGCATAAATTTAGGGCTATATGAGTTTTCAGGAAGCATGTGTTATAATTGAGTTTTAAATTGATTTTGAATCCACGATACCAGTGGGAGCCATTGGGCTTTTGATTCGTTTTTTCAGTTTTTAATGTAATAAGGATTTTACAGTTTATCTTAACTATTAAAGATTGATGCTGTGTTAAGTTACTACGGAAATTTTCCTGGTTTCTCAGCTTTTAGTTATGTCAGTTTATAATTGCAACAACTCTTTTGAGTATTGTAGCAGATATGCAACTATAAAGGCTTCTTTAGAAGTATTACAGTTTGATAGTGGTTTCAGTCATTAAGGGAACAAATGCTTAGTGTTATACATATTGCACATATAAGACTAACACTGTGCATTGATTCATTCATATCTTGTTGGAGCTTCATGTGTTTGTTAATTTCATGACAGTAATCCTACGGATAATGTTTAATTTGTAAAATGTGATTCCCTGTGGTTCTTCATGGATATTAGCTCATGATAGAAGTTTGTTTATCATGGATTTTATTGTTTTGATCTCATGGCTATTAAGAGCAATTTTTAATTTTTGGTTTTAAGTATGTTGTATGCAAGTGTTGACTTTAGTGGGAGAATATAAGACTGTATTAGAGTCGCACACTTGTATGCAACATCTCATATAGATCAAGGATTGTAGAGATTGATTTCAATAATACTTGTACGCTAATAATGAGAGTGTATTATTAGGATTTTATAGCTAAAGCAATCCTAATACGAATAGTATACCTAATCAGATATGAATACTAAAGTTTAGGTGATAAAATCTTGTTCGAGTAAAATTACATGATGGGAAGTTCCCTCCTCGGATTCCACCTCTTTTACCATTGTGGAGCCAAAAATAATCAAGAAAATTATTAAGGTGACACGTGGACTTTTGGGTGAAAAGGACAAAATTACCCTCGAGGCACACCGGGATTCCCACACACGTGCAACCGACAATAACAACTCAATCAAGGAAGAGTCAAAGGTGATCAAAATGGTATTTATTCAAATCCCTCTCATCACTCCTCATCAAATCCTTATTCAAAAGGTAACTCCCAAATTTCCTATATAAATTAGGATTAATTGCCAGTTAATTGCAAGATATTATTTCACATAATATCTTGCAATTATTCACCCAATTACACCATATATGGCCGGCCACTTCCCTATAAATAGCCTTATTATCCCACTAAATAGCTAAGCCATTTGCTACCCACAAACTCCTAAACACAATCTTTTCAGAATTCTAACTTTGGCATTGAAGATTTTTCGGCCAAAGCCCCCTATTCATCGTGAGCGCATGGCTTTTGGTCTTAATCTTAGTTGTTATTATTTTGCAGGTCCATTTTCGTCAAAGGAGAAAACACCGGAAATTTGCATCCACAAATTGGTTCATTAAGAGTTTGATTCACACGCTTGAAGAAGGCTCTCGCATTCAAAGTTTCTCATTTCTCGTTCGGTCGTAAATTTTTCATACTTTCTTGTTCCTAGAATTTTTTAATTCTTTGAATAGAGGTAAGAGAAAAATATAATGGTGGGAAATTTGGAAACCACGACGAACGAAACTTCCTACGTCAAAGATCTGGATTAAATGATGGAGGACGAGACGTAGCCCACCACAACGATCCACGAGGCTTAACGCGATGGCAAGAGGAGCAACTTCGTAACCATGGAGCACGATCACCATAGGGACCACCGTGGCAGTGGGGAGTGGACCAGCTTCATGGTAGCAAGCTCACGGTGAGCAGGGAGCAGCTACGCTAGCAAACCAAGAGGCAGCCTAAGCAGCTGAGCTAGGTCCGTCACAATCAGCCCAAGTCGCTGCCCTAGCAGCACAGACCCAAGGCGCATTGTAGGCTTGAGTCGCGTCGACAATCCTCTTATTCCAGATCTAGCCCGCTCTTAGTAATACACCACTCCCATGCACCACACATGTGACTCTGCCCATTTCCGTAGTCCAACTCACTCCCGTGGTCCAACAAGCAATCCCAACCTGTCTAAGACCGATTCAACCGTCTTGACTTCAAATTTCTAGACCAACGATTAAATTGGTTTCACCCTATTTCTCCACAGATTTGACATTTCCCAACTCAAATCTCACGCCCAGAGTCCATTACACATTCACTATGCAAGGAAATGCATACCGTCCAAGCTCTTCTAACCCAAATGGCGAATAACACTTGTCTCGCCATCGTGCAGTAGACGACCTTGGTGAATTAGTTCTTGCAGCTCACCGAGATACAGCGTGCTCCACTCGACCAGTCACAAATCGAGCATTCTGGCAATGTACACTCCCAACTGGGGCCTTTGAGATAACGTGTGCTCTCATCTTAGCACGATAAGGAGCGTGCACTCTTGGTTAGGCCTGCGAACGAGCATACATTCATGGTTGGGGCCATACTTTGATAATCAACATAAGCAACATTTCAGGCGAAATGTTCATTCACGGCTAAGCCCACAAGGAGCATTATCCACCTCATATTGGAGTAGGCAGCATGACAAACGAATAGAAGCAATCACTCAATCTGGCTCTAGTTCAACTAACAGCCTGCAAGTAATTCGCTTGCCTGTTAGGAACATACTACATGCACTATAATCGCGATATAGACGAGCCGAATACATGGAAGAGCAACCTAGAATAGCAAGTCATAACCAGGGGCAGCTGAGAGCTCTACTACCCCAGCATAGGCAAATTCAGGAAGAAGTAGAAAGGCTCCTAACCGAACGAGTACACCACTTTTAGAGCAACGAAGTCACTGACGAGGCATTATGTTGGGGACATGACCAACAAAAGCAGATCACATTTCATGGACGAGATCGAGCAAGCGGAGCTTCAACACAAGCTCAGCATGCCACATTTCATATCATTCAAAATACTACCGAAGCGCAATGATCCTCTATCGAAACAATGATGAACTCATGTGCAAGATATTTGACACCACTCAACAAGGCGAAGCGCAACATTAGTTCTACACCTTGCCGCCACAATTCGTTTGGAGTTTCGACAAACTTTCTTTGATTTGCACCAAAGAGTATTCATCTTATCGCTAGATCAAGAAGAAGTCCAACCACTTGTTTAACGTTAAGAAGAACCTAAAAGAATCGCTTTGCTACTATGTGAAGAAGTTCAAAGTAGAGAAGGTGAAGATAGTCGGTTGCAACGACTGGATAACTAGTACAACCTTCCAAAAAGGATTCCCAATAGACCATAGATTATTCAGTGAATTGATCATGAAAGAAGATCTAACTTTAGCAAATTCATTTGCTTTGGCAAAGAAGCATGCACTTTGGGATAAGGCTTGGTGAGTGGACAAGGCGCCTAAGTAGTTTCGAAAATAATTGGCAGTAATTCGAAAGAATGAGGACGGGAAGCAGTACTACAGCAAAAGCAGGCAGAAGGCTAAGGGTAGGAACCGATCCCTACTAAATGAGGCTTGACACCCAAGAACTATTATGAGTTCCTGATCTCTATCAACCAAATCCTATGCAACATACCTCTAAGTTGAACCACACCAAAGACTGTGTATTTCGTCGAGGTCCCGGTCATACAACCGACGACTACTACACTTGGAGGAATTACCTAGAGAAGCTGGTGAAAGAAGGCAAGGTCAATAGATACTTGGACAAGTCAGCTGCGCAGCTTAGAAGGAACGCAGACAAAATCGAAGAGTTGCCAACCACGGATCAATGACATCTTCACTTAATCCGTACACTTGAGGGTAACCAACAACTCCAAAAAGAGGAAGATTCAACAAATTCTATTAGTCTCTCAGGTCTAGGCAGTCGATACCCAACTTGGACCCATCGTTGGCTTCATTGAGCAAGATGCCAAAGGTGTCGACTTTTCACACCACGACGCACTAATGATATATGTCTAACTAGCCCATGTCATAGTCGACAAAATGATGATAGACAATGGCAGCACAATCAACCTATTCTAACTCTCAATCATTCAGCAGATAAGCCTGGAAAACACGATCATACGCCGAGCGAAGGTACACCGGATAAAATAATCACACCTCGACTGCCATCAACAAAATAACACTTAATGTGAAAACACCCTTAGTGGTCTCAAAGCAGACGTTCAAAATAGCTAGTGACCCATCTCCCTATAATGGGATTCTAGGTCAGCACTGGCTAATGAGACTGAGCACAGTAACCTCTATCGAGTATCAAAAAATTCGATTCTGCATCCCTAGAGGAGGAGTGGAGAGATTAAGTTAAACCAGGCCACATCTCGACGATACACTGTGCAAGTACTCAATGAGTCAAGGAAGAAGTTCTTTACCCCCGTAGGGCTATTGAAGCGTAGAAAGACAACTCTACCTTAACAGAAGACAGGTTAAGAGACGTGGAGCACATATTTCTTGACTCAAAGCAACGATCAAACCACATCAATAACTTAGCGAACGCAACGAAGCCCAACCCCGCCGAAGCACATTCAAGGTAAATCCTAGCGATCTTGAATATGAGGTCCCCACTACTCTGAAGAAGATTCAAGGTTTGAACAGACAAGCAGTCGCACTCAATTGTTTACCTTTGCGGTCCATCAATCAATGTAAGCCATTTTTTGGATTCAATCGATAATGAGCAACAAGACGAATAGAACGACGGGTGCGAGAAAGCATTTAAGAACTTGAAGAAGTACTTGATATCATCTCCTACCTATCCAAACCGGAAGTAGCGGAGAACTTATTTACATGTTTGACGGTATCTGAAGCAGCAATAAGCTTTACCATCATACAAGAAGAGTTAGGGGCTCGACTACCTGTATTCCACAGTTCAAAAGCTTTCCTTGATGCGAAAACAACTACCAAAAATTCAAAAGCTAACTTTGGTAACTATTGTTGCAACCCGAAAACTTAAGTTATACCTTCAAACGCACGCATTCATTCTCATGACGCATTATTCCATCCAATCTAGACGTGAGACCATAAAGGTTCAGAAACTGGCGAACGCAAAGTTTTCCGACAAACGCAACAACTCAGCCCAAAAGGCATACCAAAGGTAGACAAACACTAAAAGGAGACACTTGGAAGCAAGTTTTGTCCTCGTTTCCCTAAAAGATTCTACATAGGAGTAACATATACCGACAATTGAGCACCACCTCCTATTGCGTGTCACACGGCCCCAACTGACCCTTGCTCCGTAATTCAACTTTAGAGTGGCCCAATACTGGAAGTTGAGCATTACTTCCTACTGCGTGTAATATAGCATACTTCGTGACTCCCGACCATGAAAAGTCATACTTCGTGGCTCCTCGCCACGCCAACTCAAGCTTCGCAACTTATCGCCACGCTAATTATGTCCAAGCTTTTTAGACTTTAAAGCATTCAATGATGGAGTAGCATATGAGGCTTTACCAACGGGCATTTGAATGGCAAAAGAATTGGCGGTGAAAAAGCTTGCAATTCATTCCGAATCCCAGCTAATCACCAGCCAGACTACCTAGGAGTATATGGCAAAGCATCCGAAGATGATGCAATACCTAGATAAGGTACAAAAGTAGCTTAAGGAATTTCAGACTTACACTCTCACTCAAGTTCCGGGAGTAGACAACGCCCACGCAGATGCGTTAGCCGACCTAGGTTTCGTCCTCGACCATCAACTCAAGCACTCTATTCCGATGGAGTATTTGAACAAACCAAGCATAGAGGCGGAGCCAGCAGCAGAGGTTTCACAGGTTAGTACAACTCCAAACTGACAAGATTTCATTATAGACTACTTGGTCAATGGTACACTCCCCATATAAAGATTGAAGTCTAGAAAGCTCCAAACAAAGGTAGCATGCTACTATAAATGGAACAACATTCTTATCTAAAGATCTTACACTGGACCATATCTCCGCTACCTAGCGCATCCCGACGACCTAAAGGTTCTAAGTTCAATCCATGAAGGGTTTGTGGAAATCACTTCAGAGGTTGATCTTTAGCACAAAAGGTTTTTAACGTAGGCTACTACTGGCATACTATGCATCAAGATGCTGAGGAGTTAGTACAAAAATGCGACCGCTGCAAACACTACAAGCCAGTACCAGCATTGCCTGCCAGCAAACTATACCTGTAAACAAGTCTTTGGCCGTTTATGCAGTGGGCAATTGACTTGGTAGAGTCAATGCCGCCCGGATGTTTATAGGCGTATCGCACAACCAAACGACGAACAACTGATCAGATTTATTTCTCCTTGGCATTTGGTTCATGAGCAATCATTCATCTCAATGTCATCGCGTCAAGTATTAGCACTCTACTACCAAGCTCGAGCATAATAAAAAGGACATGGCACAAATTTAGATCTGGCAGAGCAGGAGCACGAGAAGGTCGTCACCTGCATCATAGCCTACAAGCAGCAGCTCCTCTTCAGTTATAAGAAAATGGCTAAGATCTGGCTGTTCTAGCATAGAGATCTAGTATTAAGAAAAGTCTTAATCACTGCCTACAGAGAAGGCTCCAAAAGATGGATCCTATCTGGAAGGTCCGTATAGTAAAATAGGCAGCAAGGGTAGCTGCAACCTCACCACCATAAACAAAAAAGAGATTGAAAAACAGTGGAACACCTACAATCTGAGGAAGTACCATGTGTGACCTATCGTTACATCAAAGCTCGAAAACTCAAGCAGATCGACGGGCACCACCTTGCAAGCCTAAAATTATCTAATTGTTATGCAATTCCTACCTTACAGTTAAGTTTTTGTTCATTCACTTGTTTTTTAATGAGGAATTCAGAAGTAATTTACAACTTAGCTCGGTTGCATGCTTACAACAACTGATCACTTATGCACTTCAAAAGAAGATCGCATCATTCTTAGGGATATGGTATGAATTGCACCTTCCCTGGGGACCAACCATGCTCTCCAGTGCGATAGTGTAAACTAATTCCCTGACACCCACATGAGTTTGCTCTCCGATACAAGAGAATAAACTACACTCTTCGAATATCCAAACATGGATGAGTCGAGTTATCCTAGTGTAACTAGGTGCATGATGGCTTGCACCGGGATTCCTAGAAGTAGCCACAATGGTCTTTTTCAAGGCTTAGCTAACTGAAGGATTTTTGGTCTCTTGGCCTAATCATTGAGAAACTGGGCTTTAGAGATGGAGGAGGCACATTACGCAGTACGCCCTATGAACGGCTACCCTGGAACCTTAAAGTTGTTCCCGAGTGTACTAAGGTAGCCTACGGTGTCTAGAAGATTATCTACGGCTTGCCCTTCGAGTAGTAAGCCATGCTAAACTTATACAATCGCACAATTTTGTGAAAGGTTAAACAGTTAGCATGCATATACGAAGCTTTATCCACTACTGACATGCTACGCAGTTGATAAGCTTCATCTTTGCTAAGCGCGGAATAGTCATTCAGATCTACACTAATTCCTAAAGTGTTGTGATACTTGCTACGTAACCCACGAAATTGGTTACATAAAGAGTAAAGAGTTCTCTTGGACCTTTGCCTACAATCGTGTAGTTTTGATACGAAAGGTTAACGAATTTCATGTCCTCAAAATCTTTAGTATGTTGTGACGCATAGCACACAACTCAAAGCAATGAAGAAAGCCAAAGTTAACAGCCAAGTGGTCACGCGGGCTCGTCTGCTTTTGTAAGTAAGACATCCAGTTGCCGAACCTATGGCTAACAACTTTGCAAAATTTCTACACCAAAACCTACGGCTGCATAGGCTACATGGGTCTATCTACTTATAGAAAAGTAGCACACCTACTACTGGCCTAAAGGTCAACGGTTAGGCATAACCAAAATAAGCTAAAATAAAGAAAAACGAAGGAAACAAGTTTATTAAATTTTCTAGCAAAATTAATAAACAAATAGCAAAGGTGATGAAGTTCAAGTAAAGCAAAAAAGAAACAAGGAAAATAAAGAAAATCCTAAGGCCTACCTAGAAGACTACTCTTTAGTAGCTTGGGCATCACACGACTACTCGGTCACCCATTTTTAGCAGCCACTACACTCTCAGCAACAACATCATCCAACATTTCACCCCCAGCTACCTCAGCTTGGGCACCAACTTCTTCGACTACTTCACCAATGGAAACCTCAAAAGTAAAGGTAAGCAAGTCTTCTAAAGAAATAGAGAGGGTCTCGAAATCTTTCCTAGCAAACTCAAAGTCAGACGGCCTACCAAAGAGATGATCTACATAACCCAGCTTGTAAAAATTAGCCTGACTCTAAACAAGCGAAGCCTCGAGTCCAACCTTCTCACATTTCAGTTGCCCGTTCTCCTCAAGCAAACCAACACAGACACGCTGCAGCTCATCCACTTCCTTCTTCAGACTTTCGTTGATCTTTAGCACACCTTAGAGTTCCAACATTTGGGGTTTAAGCCTATCGATAATTTTCTTGAAGTGGATCATTTGATTATAAATAGCAATCAACTCTTTATCCTTTAAGTAAGCAACAAAACGAAGCTCAGAAATGGTTCATTAAAGATCTTGAATCTGAGATATGTAACAGCCTATCTCATTCTCTGCACTTTCATACTTAACTTGGATCGCGTCAAGCTTAGTCGTCAACGATCTCCTGGCGAGCGATCTCAAGCTACAGAGAAGTGGGGGCAGAGATATTGGACCCCTTCAAAGTGACGAGTTTAGACTCCACGTCATTGGCAGCCTTGGTATCCCCTTGGTCAATGAGCATAGATTCGATAACCAAAATTGTTGTTTTCTGCATCAGGACAAGCAGAGCAGTCCTCCTATACTAGGTTGTATGCTTCGCAAAGGAACTAGGGCAAACAACCTCTCTAACGCCATCAACAAGCTTGGCATACACGTCCATGCCTTCAAGCAGATCTCGCTTCAAAAGTGCACGGATCTCAATAGACTCTCTAGAAACAGGCAAGGTGGATTTCTCACAACTACCCACGTAAGTAGTCTCATCTTTCTCAGCAAGCGAGCCAGTCTCATCAGCAAGAGGAATAGGCTTTACCTTATTGCTCTTTATAGTAGTAAGCCTCTCTAAAGATAAACTAGACTTAGCTCTCAACAGACTTCTTGGTACAGACTTCAGCACTAAGGACACGACGGAACCTCTACGCTGAGCAATCCTGTTAGCAATCGTACTAGTTATATTCGACATGACAGACGTTACAGGTTCATATCTAGTAGCCTCATCTTTCTTCTTCTTAAAAGAAGTCAAGTTAATCACAAACCTCTCGACAGCTGGCAAACTCTCATAAGTAGCGGAGGAAGCCTTCAATTTTTTCTCAACTGGCATCTTTTGAGCAGGCGGGGAAGATCTTTTCTTTCCACCTTATTCATAGCAGGATCCATGACAGCGATCAAATGAGCCAATGCATCTGCCTTGATCCACTTTATCTCCTTTCTCAAGGGTAGCCCACCTTTCTCCCGACGAATATGACTAAGTAGTCATCGCCATTAACAGTACTTAGCAGGGATACCTAAAGCAACATGCACCTTCTTCATATCTGGAGAAGTCTTGAGAGTTGAGCCAAATTTTGAATCTACATGGACAGAGGAAGTTAGTCAACAAATCAGAAACCAGCTTAGCAAAATCATAAAACCGCCTAAAGACTATACAATCTACTTGTCTGTGATGAAACTCGTCGGAACACGCAGCTCAAAGGAAGAATTAGACTCCCACTCTCCACTTATCTCTAAAGTTTCTGTGGCCCAGTCATGATCTCCTTTGCTCGAATGATCGAAGAGCCTATGGCAGGATTGCAGTTGTCCAACTCCATCAGTATGGCCTATGTCAAAGAAGTACCAGAATTCATTAATGATCAAGCCAGGGAATGAGGCCCGAGACAAAGAATTGGCTCAAATTGAGGAATCCCACCATCACATAGACTAAGCCAAGGAAGAAGGCCTGAGCCTCCCTTCCTCTCTACAACACGGGCCCAAGTACAGCGGCCCAGACTAAAGCACCCTAGTGTCTTAGCCCATGCCAACCACGCGTTGAGCTCTAGGCTCATGCCACTAGCCCTCAGCCCAAGCTGAGCCGATGAAGCAGCCCTACGGTAGTAGCCATGCCGTGGCTCCTCAACTATCTTTTGACACACCCTTGGTGCTGCTTAAAGATGAAGAAAGCAACGAAAAACAGTCATTTGCATGGGCTAGTGAAGAAGATTGCTAGGAGATGAGGAACAAATATCATCTAGCTTTCCCTCTCTTGTAGGTTAGAATAAATTGCTCTTTGAAGTTGATTTAATCATCTACTTAAGGTAGGCTTAAACAGATTTTGGAAGTGATTTATTTCCCTTTCCTAGAAGGATCTAATTTCCAATTAAAGTGGGAATCTACATCAAAATAAGAAACAATCCCTTCTTTCCTAAAACAAGGGAAGATCTCTACACTACTGCCCTTTCCTGCGAGTTGCCTAACATGTGTAGGGGCATTTGTGGAGTAAAAAATAATCAAGAAAATTATGGAGGTGACACGTGGACTTTTGGGTCAAAATGACAAAATTACCCTCAAGGTACACCGAGATTCCCACGTGCATACAACGAATAATAATGACTCAATCAAGGAAGAGTCAAAGGTGATCAAAATGGTATTTATTCAAATCATTCTCATCACTCCTCATCAAATTCTTATTCAAAAGGTAATTCTCAAATTTCCTGTTTATATTATGATTAATTGCCATGTTAAATGCAAGATTATCACATAATATCTTGCAATTATTCACCCAACCACACCATTTATGGCCGGCCACTATTCTTCAAATAGGGTCGACCACTCCCCTATAAATAGCCCTATTATCCCACTAAAAAGCTAAACCATTTGCTACCCACAAACTCCTAAACACATTCTTTTTAGAATTCTAACTTTGGCATTGGAGATTTTTCGGCCAAAGCCCCCCCCCCCCCCCAATTAATCGTGGGTGCGTGAGGCTTTTGGCCTTAATCTTAGGTGTTATTATTTTGTAGGTGCATTTTCGTCAAAGGAGAAGACGGCGAAAATTTGCATCCACAACCCCTGCTCTCACACTTGATACACAGAAATAACCCTTCTAGCCCCATTGAATAGAGCTGTGATAAGGTGAGTGAAAGAGAGTAGAAGATCATTTGTTTTGCTATGGAGTTGTCACAATACAAGGAGAGACACACTTAGAAGATTACTCAACAGGGGTTCTAATTCAGATAAATGTCTTTAGTTTATTATGAATTTCCTTCTTACATTTTCGTGTTTGCAATCTTAATTTTAGTTGATCATTTCGGAATAGGAATGGGAAATGGTTATGGCTGGCGGGTAACCGCGGTTATTTACCCATAACCGTTTAAGCTCTCACCTGCATAACCGTTTACCCAGTGGTAATTGCATCAACGGTTATATCCATACCCATAACTGTTTACAAATAGTTTACATACCCATAACCATGTACCCGTTTAACCATAACCGCATATACCCGGTTTATCCATTTTTTAACCCGTTTGCCCTTTTTTTACCCATTTACCCTGGTTTTATTCGTTTGCACGTTTTTTTAACAACTTAAAATTTAAAAAGAAATTTGCATCTCTAAGAAAGTCTGGCAGTAGAATTCCCATCTGTATTGGCTGTAGATTTCTTTAATTTCAACATCCTTATATATAGTTGCACTGTACGTGCAAATCTTTGATGTCTTTTAGAACTACCCTATGTGAATATATTTATATTTATATTTTGTTGTCATAGTTGCACTGTTGAAATCAATCAAACTTCGACTGTTTTGCCGAAGATGAGAGAGAGAGTTGGAGATGAGAAAGAGCGCACCGAGGAGAGAAAGATGAGTGGCGGAGTCTGGAGAGATTAAATAATTTTAGGATTTTTAGTTATGTATTTTATTTTTTAATTTTATATATATTAGATAAATTGTTAAATGGGTACTTATTTATAGTTATGGGTAATACTCATAAACATCCATTTAAATTTCACGTGTAAACAGTTATACTCATAACCGTTTATTTTTTAAACGGTTACTCATAACTGTAACCGTAAATTTTAAATGGACGGGTAACCGCAGTTACCCATACCTGTAGGTATTTTGCCCATTCCTTCGGAGACTCCTATCATGTTCTCAGTAGCATGTGAGCTTTCATCATGGAGCTCACACTTCGTTCATGGTTGCATATCGAAGAAAGCAAGAGACGTACACTTCAGCATTGTGACATATATCCAGGCTATTCCGAATGATCAACTTCTTGATCGTGTCTGTCGCAAACTTGTTTTGAATTTCGGATATTTGGGATTTCAATTTCAGATTTGAGGAAATTGTTGGTCTTTATATTCCTTAATTGTAGTAATGATCTTTCGTTCTTTTCTTTTTATTCCATTGCTGGCTAGTTTTCTCTTCAGTGTTCTTACTTCATCTTCAATGCAATGCACATCTGCATATTTGGTGACCTGTGAGAGCCGTGTGTATAAAGTTGGATGAGTGAATAGTGAATACCGCTTTACTTGAATTGAACGTTGCGTACAACCATGGATATTACCTGAATTAATGAGCCACACATTTCAAATATTTATTAATTAAACACAAATAAAGTACTGGATCCCGATTCTCTACATTTAAGCTGGATCCTAAAGTAATATATCAAAATTCACATTTCCCTCCCAGCAATGCATGGGGCCATGCATGCACTAAAGTAATTTACTTAATTCCTCCATTATTACTGCCTCAAATTTTATGATGGCTGGGTTTTTTTTTTTTTTTCCTCCGTACAAATAATGTATTTACATTAAAGCAAAATGTATTTGGTCGATCTCATTCTTTTTTATGTTTCAAAACGATTCTGAGATGGCCAGCTGCAGCTTCTCCTGCTCAGTAAGCGAGTGACGGAAGTGGCACCGGTGACCGTAAGGACACGCGCCGCCAGCTAACACCATCCGGCAGAGCTGAGTCTTGTAGCGCGGGTGCCTCAGCACGGGACGGAGCTCTCTAACGCCGTGAGCGAACTGGCAATTCTCCCCGTACGGACACGTCCCGGTCTCCTCCCACTTGTTGCACAACTCCGTCTTCAGCATGCCCTGATTGAACACCTTCATCTCGCTTTGCTGCACTTGCGCAAACGCTAACATCATCCACTTTATATATAATCATAATTATAATTATTTATTTATGTGAATTTAATTCTTTTTAATTGGTTAAGTTTGAAGTTTTAGTTTAAACTCACAGTCACCGGTCTAGAAACGAGTTGATTAGGGACTCGTGGCCGAGTCGAGGAGCGAACCGAAATGCTCTTGGGGAGGGAGATCCGATCTGTGTCGACGAGTCGGTTACGCTCGATGACGCTTGTCGGACTGATATCAGAGGACTCTTCCGAAATGACACCGTCGTGAGGACTGAGATATCCAAATCCGAGTCGCCGAAAGTCGTCGAGAAACGATGCCGCCATCGGACTCTGAAATGCGGACGATGACGATGACGAGAGGAGGCAGCTCTGGAAGGCGGCCTGCGAAGAGAGGAGCTTGACGAGGTCGGTATTCGCCGATCGGAGTTGAGCGTTCTCGCAGCGGAGTGAGTCGAGCTCCTTAGTGAGGTTGCGGAGGTGAGAGTTGCAGAGGTCGTAGTGGTCGCGGAGCTCCTGGTACTCGAAGACCAGCTGAGCCTGGTTGAGGTTGTGGGACGTCGTACTGTGGTGGTGATGGTCGTCGGAGTCTGAATCCGAGAAGGAGGTGGAGCGAGTGGAGGGAGTGAGAGAGAGGGAGCTTGGAAGTGTGTATTTTGGCGGGAAAAGTGAGCGGTACATGGGATCGAAATCGTCCCCGAATTCTCGCGAGGAATCGGGCGAGTTTGGGAAGGCAGTGTTGGTGTTGGTCTCCATGTAATATATTATATTGAATATGAATTAAGGGAAAGAAATTGAGGAGAGCTGAGAGTGGAAGGGGAGCATCAAAACAGTTAGAGTCCACAACCGAATTTATATGTTATTGATTAGTTGTGTAGTTAGAGAGAGAGGGAGGGAGGGAGGGGTTGCTGTTGCTGTTGGTGTTGTTTGTTGTTGTTGGTGGAGATGGTGCAATGCAAGGGAATGTTTGGCTTGGTGTTGAAGTTTAGTGTGTGTGAGGTGAAGATGGAAGCTAATAGCTTAACTAGAGAGAGAGAGAGAGAGAGAGAGAGAGAGAGAGGTTGGTTGGATGAAGACTGGCGTTGTTAGAAGAAAGTAGTTCTATATTGTAAGTAAGGTTTAATAATAATTGTATTTGTATGTTGATGGTTTGCTTGTATATCACAACTTTAACAAACTCTCTTATATGGCCCCTCCTTTTGGTAACTGGCGCCTTCTCAATCAAATATACAATGTGACCATTTAGCTTCCCGTGTAACCAACAACCAACCTCGTCTCCCTCTCACAAAAGGTATTCTTATTTCATTTTATTATTTTGGCTATTTTTGGAGCCATCTTACTTTTTTTGTTTTAAGTTTTAATTTTTATGTTTGAAATACGAGGAAACTATATGAGAGAATTGAGAGATGAAGAAGGGAGACGAGAGAGAGGGGAAAATAATAAAGAGCAAAAAGCATTATGAATGTTTATATTGACAGCATTTTTATAGGAAACGTTGCATAAGTGCCGCATTTTTGTCTAATTAGAACACTATACCGGGTTTTTCATGTTGGATGTATGCCCTAAAAGCAATCAAGATTAGTGGATTGCTTAAGTAATACAAGGATTAGCTATAATTTAATGGATAAATTACATTTTACCACTTCAATATTGGGTCACATAACAAACTCAAATCTTATCTTTTAAATATTGCAATATCATACATCAATTTACAAATTAATTGTAATATTACACTCTATTAAAATGTTTGTCAATTTGATCGCTAATTGATGACATGGCAAGTGTAAGTCCTACATGTTTGTTGACATGATCATCAAATTTGTGCAACTTGACAAAAAAAAAAAGTTTAATTATTTAAGAAAGCCAAAAAAGAAAAGAAAAAAAATGTTATTCTCAACATCTATTGGTATTATCTCTCTAATAGAATTAGAACTCACATATATTGGTAGGCTCTACCTCTATGAAAGAGATTATACAAATAAATTGTAAGTGTAGCACTACTCAATAAAAAGAAAGTTTAATTTTTTTTTCCTTCTTCCTTCAAGGGTGCTAGCTTTTGTTGTAGCCTATTTTATCTTACTAAGGGAAAGGGGGCCGGGGGCAATGAGAGATTGTAGAGAGAGATATGTTTATAGGAATGTAGGGGAATGGGTGTGTTATTCCTCCCTACATAGTGCCTTTATTTATAGTAATAAGAGGGAGAAGAAATCCTTCATTCCCAAGGAATACAAGTCCATATAGGAAAAAATAACTAGAATCAAATCTAATCAAGGATTTACACAATCACACTTAAACTAGGAAAGTTTATAACACTCCCCCTTAAGTGTGTAAACACTCAAGGTAGATTCAGCATCATTTAGAAGTTAAGGAAGTCGACTCGTCAACACTGATTCTAGGAACACCAATATTCTCAATAAGATAGGACCTTGCATAAGGAAGTAAGTTTCACTAAAAATACCTAAGGCTATCGCAAAAACCCGAGTAGGGACAAAATCCATAGTCTAAGAAAATATGCATGAGTAATGCAAAGTCAAATGAAACATCTACGGGACCTCATCATGGATATGATCAACCAAAGGTGGGTGCCTCGTTAAAACCTAGTTAGGTAGCAAAAACCTAATGGACCAAATGCTCCTAATCGTAGGAAAAAAGAGTACATTAAGATCAAGCAAGTATTCTTCAGGATACTCCCCATGAGTTTGACGCAATTCCAAAGAGAACTAGCAAGGTTACAACTTAGAAAGTTTACGCGTACAAATTCCTTGAACAAGCTTCTGAAATATCGCCTTCGATAGTGATTTGGTGAAGAAGTCGGCCAAATTGTTTTGTGAACGGATTTGCATGACTTCAATCTTCTAATGCTCTTGTTGTTGATGTGAGAAAAAGAACTTCGGTGCAATGTGCTTAGTGTTGTCTCATTTGATGCAACCCTTCTTGAGCTGTTCGATGTATGTTGCGTTGTCTTCATAGATCGTCGTAAGGACATCCACGATGGGGTAAATATCGCAGGAGCTTCAAATATAGCCCACAATTGCTCTCAACCAAAAGCATTCCCGAGTTGCTTCATGTAAGGCGAGAATTTCAGCATGGTTAGATGAAGTGGCAACTAAGGTCTGTTTAGTTAACCTCTAAGAAATTACGGTGCCTCCAGCAGTAAAGACATAACCCTTTTGAGAACGCTCCTTGTGCGGATCAGATAAGTATCATGTGTTGGCATAACCAATAAGGAGAGAATCGATTCTAGATAAGGAGGTGCAGCATTACTCGAGGATCCATAGGGATAGAATAAGCCTAAATCCATAGTACCCTTAAGGTAACGAAATATGTCTTGAACACCAGTCCAATGTTTGCGTGTTAGTGCATTACTGTATCTTGCCAAAAGATTAATAGTGAAGGAGATGTCAGGTCTAGTGCATTAAACTAAGTACAATAAAGCACCTGTCACACTTAGATAAGGAACTTCAGGCTCCAAAATCTCTTCATCATTCTCCTTCGGACGGAAGGGATTTCATTTTGCATCTAGCGATCGAACGGCCATAAGAGTACTCGAAAGCTTCGCTTTATCCTCGTTAAAACGGCACAACACCTTTTGGGTGTAGTTCACTTGATGTACTAAGATTCCATCTAAACGGTTCTTTATCTCGAGACTGAGATAGTATCGAGTCCTTCCTAGATCTTTCATCTCAAATTCTGACTTCAGGTGTTCGGCAGTTCTTGCGAGCTCTTCAAGAGTTCCAATAAGGTTTATGTCATCGACATATACTGCAATTATCGCAAAACCAAAATGTGACTTCTTAATGAACACACAGGGGCATAATTCATTGTTCACATATCCCTGATTAGTCAAATACTCACTCAGACGGTTATACCATATTCTTCCATATTACTTCAAACCGTAGAGTAAACGCCTAAGCCGAATTAAAAGTGTGTTCCAAGGTTTGAAAATATTTGATCCAGTCAATGTAAGTCCTTTTGGAACTTTCATATAGATTTCCGTATCAAGATCCCCATAGAGATACGCAATTACTACGTCCATCAGCTGCATGCTCAGTTTTTCAGAAACTACCAAACTGAAAAGGTAGCGAAAAGTAATCACATCCATAATGAGTGAATAAGTTTTGTCATAGTCAATCCCAAGGCGCTGTAAGAAGACTTGTGCAACAAGACGAGCTTTGTAATGCACAATTATGTTCTTCTCATTACTCTTCTGAACGAAAACCCACTTGTAGCTAACGGGCTTCACATGTGAAGGAGTAGGAGCTACAGGTCTAAACACCTTACGTTTCGCAAGCAAATCGAGTTCGACTTGGATTGCTTGTTTCCAGTTTGACCAATCGGTTCTATGTCGACATTCATCAACAAAACGGGGTTCAATGTCATTGCTCAACTGATCTCAATAGCTACTGCATATACTAATGCATCATCGACGATCACCTCATTTCTACTCCACACATTATCTAAGCTAGCATAATAGACTGAAATCTCACGATTTTGAGGAGGTGGACTTGTCTCTTTAAGGATGCTTCTGTAATCTAGAATTTCCTCATGTGTTAAATAGAATGAGTAAGCGACAGTCAGATTCATGGTAGGCCCTTCAAGTGCCTGTGTCGTAGGTTTCCTCTTCCGGGGGTGTGAATCCTTTGAACAAAGTGGCCTGCCACGCCTATGTGTAGGGACAGATGATTGGCTAGCAACTAATATACGTGGATCACCAAAATTGGCGTCCCAAGCCTCCAGGAGGAAAGTCCGTCGTACATTTGGTACATCCATCTTTGTAGGCGTATTCACAACTAGAATATATGATCTTGTCACTCACACTAGATCGATGAAAGCATTTGGCATGCTCTGGATATCTAATATGCATTGCACTTTAGTTTTAGAAAATGGTTTAAGGATCTAAATGAGACAAAGTGGGAGTCGTCCACGATAATTCGCGTCGTTCTTCAGGAACGTTGACGTTCTTATCTCCCCCTAACAACGGGAAGACTATCTCATAGAAGTGATAATCCGTGAAATGAGTGGTAAACAGAATGCCTGTCAAAGGTTCTAAGTAACGAATAATCAAAGGAGAATCATATCTGACATAGATTATTATCCTTCGCTGAGGCCCTATTTTTCTACGTAAAGATAGTGAAATCGGCACATAGACCGCACAACCAAAAACGCGTAGATGCAATATGGTGGGTTCGTATCCGGTAACCAACTGAATGACGCTATATGGTTGGGTCGCAATAAGCCTAAGTGGACCAACATGGTTGCTTGCAATATTGTATGGCCCCAAGCAACGATCGGGAGCTTGGTATGTATGACCAACAATCGAGCAATCATTTGTAAGCACTTAATGAATACCTCTGCCAGGCCGTTTTGGGTGTGAACATGGAGTACTGGATGTTCAACTTCAATCACAACCGACATGCAATGGTTAACAAAAGTTTTAGATGTGAATTCTCCAGCACTATCCAACTAAATAGATTTGATCGAATAATCAGGATGGTGAGCCTTGAACTTCATAACCCGAGCCAATAGTTTAGAGAATGTAGTGTTCCTTGTGGACAACAAGAACACGTGTGACCAACGTATGGAAGCATCAACCAAAAGCATAAAATATCTAAATGGTCCGAATAGAGGGTTGAATTGGTCCACAAATGTCCCCCTGAATCCTTTGTAGAAGAATGGGAAGATTCAAAAGAATCTTGTTATAAGAAGGCTTAGTAATAAGTTTTCCCATTAAACATGTTTGATATGCGATTCCTTGAATCGAACCTAAACTTCAGATTAGTGGATGCCCGTGTGATGATTTGAGGATACGGTGTATTGCTATTCGTCCAGGGTGTCCCAAATGATCATGCTAAAGTGTAATTTCGTGTGCGGTCCCAAAGGTAGGGCCGGCCACATAGTGGCTCTCTATGAGGCGTATGGTCATAGTATACAGACCAGTCGGGATATGCTCCATCTTCTCTAGAATACGTTTCTGGCCATATTCTAGGAAGTTATGCACATGAATTCAACTTCGTTTTCTACGTGGGTTTCAGCATGGTAATTGTTATCTCTAATGTCCTTAAAACTCAACAACATTCTTCTGGAACATGGAGAATAAAGTGCCTCATCAATGGTCAGAATTGTACCATTGAACAACATTATGCGTGCCTTACTATATCCTTTGATCAAGTTGGATAGGCCTAATAGGGTTGTCAAATGTGCATTCTTAGGTACGAAGTTAGTGATATAGATGCATTCACACAAAACGGTGTGCGTGGTTGCACTGTTTGCCAGACAACTAACTTCCCCACTAGTCATACCTAAAATGAAAAATTAATTTGAATCAGTCACAAGCGTAAAAGTTCTAAAAAAAAAAATATCCATTCAAACTAATTTAAGTATTCGAGGACGGAAATTAATTAAAAACTTAATATCCAAAAAACAAATCACCAACAAATAATCCAAACATAAGGAAAATTGTTCAAAATTAACCAAAAAAACAAGGAGAGGTTCAACCACTACTGTGGAATTTGGTCCCAATGTATTCAACTAAAAAAAATAGTTTATGTCTAAGATTATAATCTTCCATAGGTGTGGTATCCTCCTGAAAGTCAGAAACTTCCATCTTTGTACTCTCTGGTTCGTCCACTTGCACAAAATTCTTATGACAATAATGATATTCAGCTACAACCTTCTAGGGAGCTCAGTAAACACGGAATCAATGGTCATTTGAACCACAACAATAACACATATCCGCATCCATTGTTTCAAGTATTTTGCCATTATTCTTGAAGTTTGGGGCCTTGGGAGCGAGGTTAGGGAGTTTCTGGGCTTTAATTCCTCCCTCAAATGGGCCTTGGCTCTATTGACCTTGACGGGGTGGCTTCTGGCAGCCCCTACCATGCCTTTTTTGGCGTTTTGGGCGTTAGTTTGTGCTATAGTGTGTTTTAGGCACAGCAGTCGAGCTTGATGATTTTTCATTAGCACCTAATTCTGCATTTCAGTGAGAAGTAAAACAAAGATCAAATCCGAAAACTTAATGAACTTTTTAGCTCTATATTGTTGCTGCAGACAATATTAGTAACAGAGAAAGTTGAATAGGTCTTCTCCAAGAGACCCTCTTCAGTCAAAGTCTCAATACAAAACTTGAGAAGTGATCGGATTCGACAAACTTCAGAATTATATTCATTCACAGACTTAAAGCGCAAGTGCTGCCAGTCATGTCTTGCTTCAGGCAAGAAGATGTTCTTTTAGTGATCAAAGCGATCATCCAAAGTGACCTATAGTGCTTGTGGATCTTCCTCAGCAAGGTACTCAGTTTGCAAGGTGTCATGAAAATGTCTTCAGATAAAGATCATAGCAGGGCTTTCTCAGCTTCGCCAACCAGGTTGTTTGGCTCATCTTCAATGGCAGGACGTGAATTCTTTGTTGTAAGGTGGAGCTTCACATTTTGGACCAACTTAAGGTAGTTCCTTCCAAAGACCTCCAAAGCAGTGAAGTCAAGTTTGTTCAAATTCGATATGTTCCTATCACAAAATAGATGAACAAGATGTGGTTAGTGCAATGGAGAAAAATATCAATCCATTGACATATGATTAGAACATTCAGGTTCTAATAGACTTGTATTGGTTAAAATTCGCATGAAAAAGCTTCAGGTTTTTATGAGTGATGTTTTTAAAGAAAACTTCAAGTTTTCAACCAAGGCATGTTTTTAGAAACTGCAGGTTTCGAAATAATTATGAACTTTAGGTTCATATGTTCCTGCAGACAAACACAAATATATATACATAAATATTCAACAAGAAAATATGCAAATAGAACTTTAGGTCTATGATTATAATTGAATTAAGGGACACTTTAGATGCGGTCCCTAACTACCAATGTTCTTTGACTGAAACCTTCATGACTTCTAGTTTTTTATTGAAGTCCTTGACATTAATGTAATAATGTATTTCTATGTAGCTTATTATATTTTTAAATTAAAAATAAAAATTGGAGTTATTTATATTAATGAGATTTTAAATAAAACCCATAATTTATGAGATTAAAAATATTAAAGATGAATTATACTCTCCAATATATTGTGTGTGTGTGTGTGTACATGGGTACGTTCACCAAAACTAACCAAAAAATTGTTGTACCAAAGCATAAGTACATTTTTCAAACAAAAAAAAAGAAAGATATTAAAAACTTGACATGGATACAAAATCAACGAAATGGAATATACTCATATAAGTATAAAAAATGGATTATAGAAAAGATTGAATGAATTTTATATATATATAAAAAAAAGGTACAATTTTTATATAACAAATTGGAATATTTAAGAATGGGTACAAATAAGGTTAAAAAATTGAAAATTTTCAATAAAAATTTAATGGGTACAAACTTATTCTAATTTTATTTTTTATATTTTGGAAATGTTTGAATTGATAAGGGTGTGAGTATTAAAACTCTAAATCAATTACTAATTTTTATGATAAAAATTATGTAACTTACGTGTGTAATTCATTAATATATTAATGTTAGGGACTTTGATCAAAATCTAAAAATTGATAAGGTCTTAGTAAATGAACATTAGAAATTAGGGACAAGATACTAATTTTTCTTTGAATTAATTATTTGGAATTCGGGCCAAATTTAAAGTGCAGGTGAAAAATTATAAAACCCAAATTGTTAAGCTTGGGGCCCAAAAAAATGGACCAAAGCCCATGGGTGGACTGGGCAAATTATTAGCCGTGCGGTCCAAGTCCAAAATGGGCTGGGATAGGCTCGGGTAGTAGGCCTAGGGCTGCAAGCCCAAGGATAGGGAATAGGCTACGAAAAACAAACCTAAAAGGAAGCCCAGATGGACTCCAATCTGGTACTACGCAGTGCACCAATGCTCCAGCAAAGTTGGATCATGTGCGAGTAGGACACGAATGTACCAGTAAGGGCTAGGATCCGGTGTGTCACAGGTGTATGGGACACCATAGCCCTACGGGCTAGTGTTGTACTTGGGCCGAGCTTTGGATTGTGGGATGCAATCTGTGAGCCTAGATTAGTAAATCTCTCTAATGGGCTGAAAAAGAACACCAAAGCCCAAAAGGTTGGTGTTTGGACCAAGGGTAGTCAAGCCCAAGTGGGCTCGGGTAAGGACCAAAAACATCCCAGCGTTGTTGGGTAATGTCGCCTGAGTTGAGGCCAGTGTCGCCACTACTGGTGGTCGTGTTCTTGGTGAATTTTGGTCGGGGCAAGCACGAATTCAACCTGTAACCCTATTTTGGATGGAGAAAGTTCAATTTCTCAGCGTTGGGTGTGAAATGGGGATTTCGAATTGAAATCCTCGAAAACTTAATGAAATTCGATGAGAATTTCAATGATCATCGTCGAAGACGATGAATTTGTCCCAAAAATCACAACTTCAGGTCATGGTTCTCAATGGAAATCGATGTTGGTGCTGTGACTCATCTACAGGCGAGTGTAGGTTTGGGGACGACACCATAGACGACGTTGTTTTTGGTTTTTATGGTGAGAGAGAGAGAGAGAGTTGCTGGCTCTCGGCTTGTGGCTCAGCTCAGTCACACATGCTGCAGGCCAGGTGATGACAGCTCGACGCGGCGTGGCTTGGAAGCCAGTGGCTTGCGATGAATTGGATGGGTTTTGAGAAAATCCCTAATTTTAATTTTTTTTCTTAATTCCAGATTATAAAATTTTAATTCAATTGCATGCATAATCAATCAAATATTTTAATGCATGAGTGGTTATTTGATGCAATTCATGGCAATATCAAATTCACATAATTCAACAATTATGAATATAATGCATACACAATTTATGTAGAATCCAAAATTCAAAAAACATATAGTTGGGTCATGCATTATGGTGAATGTTCATGCTATCAGGGCTACAAAAATATCGAGATAAAAACTGTTGTTTTAGAAGAACTTGATTGCGTGATGATATAGGTGAATTGGTTTGATGCAGAAAATCTCTTCATCAGATTCCTAAGAGCAACGGTAGGAGCGTGCTGATAACGTGTTGTAGCCTATTTTATCAGACTAAGGGAAGGGGGCCCAGCGACAATTAGAGATTTTAGAGAGATGTATTTGTAAAAATGTAGGGGAATGTGTGTGTTATTCCTCCCTACGTAGTGCATTTATTTATAGTAATAAGAGGGAGAACAAATCTTTCATCGCCAAGGAATACAAGTCCATATAGGAAAGAATAACTAGAATCAAATTTAATCTAGGATTTACACAATCACACTTAAACTACGAAAGTTTATAACAGCTTTAATTTTTTCACTCTAATTATTCTTCTTCCTTGGTCATCTTCTTCTTTTTCTACTGGGCTTGCAGCGGATTAATAGATCTTTCAGGTCTGACAATTCCGATCGAATTGGTGTTATTCCTCTCAACACAAGCTCCTATAGCATAAATCCATTGGAGTCGGGCTTGAAAGGGTCAGGTTTGAAGATTCATTTAGGGCTCGAACTGAAAGAGAAAAGGAAATCAATTCCTCGAGCACTTGCCCAGATTCCCAATTTACTCCAATTTGGAATATCAAAGTTCATTTCCAACTCCAAAGTCAAAGTCATCAACCACAATTCAAAAAATTACCCCTAAATTTTAGATATTCGTCCAAAAAATTCAGCAAATTGAAAAAAATTAAAAATTAAAAAATTAAAAAAAAGAAGCACTTTACTATTCCAATGAAGTGGTCGAGATTCAAGGGGATGAATATCTTACCAAGTAGGATCGACTATATGAATTTTAGAACAGCACAGTGCTCGTTTTTGCACGAAGTCTTCAGTTAGCTCTAAGTACACCATATATTTTCTTTAATTCTCTTTCTATGTCTTCCTAGCTTTCCTCTACCCCTTTTTCCCTACTCTCCGTCTCATAGTCGCATCTGTATGGGTTAACCCTAAAAACTACGTACCAAACCTACGTGACATGCAGGCCAAATAGGTAATGAGATAACTACGTTCTTCGATTGAATACGGGGCGTGCCAACTCGAGATCGAGCTCAGTCGACGAGTGAATAAATATGGTGGTGGTGGTGGTGTCGAAGATCCTACTGACTACTGTCTTCCGATTGTAGTCGAGGAAGGAACTCGTCTCGGACTCTAATTTCTAAAGCTTGAAGACAAGGTTACTAGTTTTCTTCGAAGTTCACGAATCGTTGGCAAAAGGCTCGACAGTTGTAATTATATTTGTGCAAATATAAGTGCGCCAAATCAGTACCAAATTGTACGGACACAAATACTCAAAAGAGATAAGTGTCTTGATTGTAAATGTGGTTCGGATGTCTGAATGCCGAACTTTAAAATGTACTTGAAAATATCCAGTCATAAAATAAATTGGTTTTCGATGTGCCGAACGATGTAACCTAGTAACACCTTACTTCGCCAAGGGGCTAATGAAGTGACCTCTTCCAATAAGGACTCAAGGACTCCTTACTGGCTGAGACTTGGATAAATAACCAATCGATCTTGAAGCAATGTTGTTAAGACTAACTGAATGTGCTCCTTGGTTGTTATTTCTATGGCTCTAGTGCTGTTAAGACTAATTGAAGGTATTACCGATTGTCAACAATAGTGATGTTAAGACTAACTGAAGATGTGCTTGACGAAGTTAGAAAGATCAGTGGTTTCTCAAAAATGAGATGGTTTTGCGTAAAGCAAGAGTTTGCATAAGGCAGATTTGTTTGTGTGTTTAAAGAAGTTTTGAGCATTGCACATCCTCTCTTATGTATAATAGCAACTTTCCTAGTGCCGAGGTAGAATCCTACTAGGACTAGATTTTCTCAGCATGTATCCCTTCATACAGATTGATCTCGACTACTCCTACCAGTCCTGGGACTCTGAACCACATGTCCATCTTCTAATATCCTATCCTTTTCCTTGTTTTAACCAGACTCACCGTCCTGCTTATTGATATCCAATTCCTTTCCTTGTTTTAGCCGAATTAAACCTTAGCCAAATCTACCCTAAATATTATGGACTAAGCTAAGATATCCAACCATGGGCCGAGCATATGGCTTACTAGGCCCAAATCTATCAATTTAGGCCCAAACAGTATGTCTTCGGTTCATGTGTCTAAACCACCTTAACTGATTTTCTCTCATCTTATTTTCAATTACAACCACTCCTACTTTACTTCAGATATCCTCGTTCTTAATCTTATTCTTTCCCGTGTGCACACACATTCAGCGAAGCATTCTCATCTCTATTAAACTCATTTTTTGCACGTATTGTTTTTATACCACCCAACATTTTGTGCCTTAAAGCATTGCTGGCCTTATTTCCATCCTATAATTTTTTTTCCTTAAACTTTAATAGCATACAAAGATTGCACAACACACCGGATGCACTCTTCCACTTACTAAAAAAACCATTGCAACAAAATCTTGGAATCACTGTCATTTCTCTCTCTTGGATCGACGAACTCCTCGACGGCCTTGTGTTTAGCGAACCACATGGCATCGCTAGAAACTAAGTGACAAGGGCAAGAATCGCTCCTTCGTTGGCCACGATATTACAATGGACCCTGCTATTCTCCCCTTGTCGATGATCAATGATATTACGATCCATGATGTTACGATAATCCACATGACAATATTTAATTAGACTTGTGGGACATGATTATGTGTCACATCATCGCATAACATAATTTTTAACAAGATTCTGACGAAAAGATGTACATTAATTTGTGGCAATAATTTTCAAAAACTACATTGATCAATTTTTAATCTTAGGGACTATCCATATGAGTTGAGTCAATTTAGGAATCATTTGTAATAAAAATCCGTCAGATATTATCCCCTTCAAGGACAAATTTTTATTGTGACCGGAACACAGGTGATACACCACGTGTTTTCATATAAGTAGTGGGAAATTTTATTTTTTAAGTTATTAACTTTTTATGACACATATCCGACTATTCGTATAATAATAAGTAGTGTACCTGCTACACGGACAGATCTCTCCCATTCAAGATAAGAAATTTCAGCAAAAAGGAGCAAAAGACAAAGAAAACCAATCCAATCAATTGAACCAGAAGTTAAAACCCTTCATATTTTTTCTTTCACCATGAAAACCCAATCCAAAAGCATCAACACTGACACTGATTCCTTCTGGAATTGGAAATCAAAGCCACTGCACAGGAACAAGCAGGACGACAATAGATTCTCGTTCACTGAAGTTTTCCACAGCAGCCCAAAAGTGGAGAGAAAGGTGGTGTTGGGGCCTGGAGGTGGTGCTGGAATCGGGTGCGGCGCTGGAGTTGGGTTTGGATTGGTGGGAGGGATGGGATATGGTGGTGGGTGCCCATGGAACCAAGTGAAGCTCGTGTTTGGGGTTGGTGTGGGTTGTGGGGTTGGATTAGGATTTGGGTTTGGGCAAGGAATTGGGTATGGATTTAGTCTGGAATCCCTGCTGGAGAGTTCAGATTCTGGCAAAGCGATTCAAATGTACCATAAATATTGATATTGTAAATTGTTTGAGTTTAATTTTAAATTTTGGATTTATGGTTGTTTAGTTCGCTATCCTCATCTATGAATTTGCAGTAAGAATTTGGATGTCATTTGTCGGTATTTTGTTTCTTAACTTCTATAAGAAAGAAAATAATGTTGAATACAATCTAATTTTGCAGTTTCTATAAAAGAGATCCAAATTTCCAAAATCCAAATTGATTACAGTTGAGAACTAACACGATGAGCCACATGTATGTGTATTTTTGCTCGTTCCATGATCTACTTTACAATGACCATACATGAAGAACAAGGCAAAAATTATTAAGCTCCTTACGTAGGGATCCAGTTGTAAAGATAAATCTATCAATGACAGAAAGCCCATGGAGTTGTAAAGAAAGTGCATTGAGGGGGAGTGTTATCGGCCCCCTGATGTTCAGCTGACTGGTTCCTCTTATGAAGTAATGTTCTCTTGCCAGACTCGAGCTTAGCATCTAGCGAATTCAAAAATGCCTCTAGTCGATTCTCTGACAAACTTTCGATGCGTTCATCCCATGTTGGGTACTTGGCCTCGTACATCTCCTTACGCGCTCAGTAGCTATCAACATAGACCATTGTCTTTCGGTCCATCAATAGGTCAGATAAGCGTAACTTTTTCTTGGCTGGTTTGCTCATGGTGCTTGCCTTTTACTTATTCATTATGCGATTGACCTCATTCCGGTTTTCTGGCCATGTGTGGAGTTCAGGGGGCCGACCCGCAGTCTGTTTCGGGCCACATATGGTCATGCACACATCTAGTTCGAAGAGAGTTGAAAACTCGTAGGCCTTCTTCATAATTCCCTTCTCTTCTGAAATGTTATTTTTCGAGCTCGTTCATTGGCTATGAGTTCCATCTCCAGCCTTCCCCGACCCATATTCTTTTAGTGCTTCAAGAAGAATAAAACTTAGATTGTTTTAAGAGTAATGTTATTTATATCATGTTTTTATACCACATTTCTATACCATCTTAGATGGCATCTAATGTGAACACCACATCATTTGAAAAATTTACAAAACCCAAGGAAAGAAAGGAGAATGACTCATCGTATACCACAATCATCATTTAATTAACTTTTTTTTTTTATTATTAGTTCATTAAATAATTAACTAAATTTAAAAATCTGAATAAGTGGTTGTTCACCTCAAATGTCACCTCAGATGGTATAAAAATGTGATACAAAAACATGATATGAATAGCATTGCTTTTGTTTTAAATAGAATTTGAGATTCAAAGAGTCCTATAATTTCATGAGTAACAGCTTTTGTTTGGCTAGTGACATTGACTCCCAAATTAGAATATTTTACTTGCACTTTAAAATATGGAGGGCATACACAAACTTTTAATAGAAAATAGAATGTGAAAACACTCAAGATAACAAGCCGTATATGAACAATTTTTAATTTTCTTTACTGGTTACCTTCAATATATAAAGAGAGGATAATTGCTAGAGAAATTATATTTCTAAACTAAATTAGATTATCAATTAAGTGCTGATGAACGTATTTATTTTTATTGGATTATCACTTTATAAACAAAACATGGTTATTATTACTTAAGTAAAATTTAAAAAAAAAATTTAAAAAAAAAACCAAAAAAGCCAGGATACCTCTCCACCCAACCCGACCACGTCAGACATAGGACTTCGTCGCTAGAACCTAATGGCGGACCCAGGATATAAATGTTTAGGGATCCCAGTGTTAAATACAAGTTTTTTAGATAGAAATAAATCTCGAAGAGCGCAATAAAAAAAATCAGTTTATTCACTTAGTGGGCTTGCTGTGCACATGTTAACAGATATCAAGCAATATGATAAGATATAGAGAAAATTTGTCGACGCAACATGTCCAGACATACCTAGCATGCATTGCATCAAACATTTAGTAAACACAAAAGGGGTTCGTATCACACATTCAGAGAATTCTTGAAAGTCCTTCGTATGTATATTTTCCAAACTCAGATAATCCTGGGGCTATCTCGGCCCCTATTTCCATCCGCCCCTGCCGACACCCCCTTTCGTCCTCACCGCCGAGCTATTGCATCTCCTCATCACACCACTTTCTCTTTCTTTCTTTTAAAGTTGACAGCATTAGATTAGAAGGTTAAGTGTTTGGATATGTGTAAAAATATTAGAACTGCGTTTTTCCTTTTCTTCTTTCTTCTTTTTTTTTATTTTTATTTTATTTTTTTAACAAATAACTAGTACAGAAGATTTGTAGCCTCCCCTTAACCCTAACAATTATCGCTATGTGAAGGCAAGTTTCTTAAGATTGGACCAAAAAAATTTATAACTTATTACAATGTGAAGTTTATTCTGATATATAAATGCCCCAAGTTGAGGCAAAAAAATTTTGACTAGATGAAGGTTAGTTTCGCTTAGAGAGGTTTTACTGTATTACATTATTCTTTGTTAATTTTCTCATTGAAGCAAAAACTTTTTTCCTTCAACGAGCAGAAAACATGGACGATTCGAAACTCTCACGCCGGTAAGAAGCTTGTATGCTTTTTCCTTATCATTAGATGCAAATTTCAGATAGATAACTTCTGTTGAACAAAAAACTTTTAATCCATTCATCATGCATGCGCAGGTGGAGCTCTAACTGGGGATATAGAATATAAACAGAATCCGTCAAGATTCGTAAAGACAAGCTTGGAAGCAAAGGCAGTGTTCCTGTCAGAATTGTGGCATTTCTCTACAAATATGTACACCGGCAGGAATAAGCTCCAAACGTCCGAGTAACCTTTGCATTCAAAACACACTTTTGAAGAGCTTGGAGGAAGAATCAACAAATACACAAAACTATCTCCTTCCAGATTCTAAATCTTCCAATGCCGAACCAGAATCACGTGCTAATGTTAACCCCATACATCCATGGATGCTTGTTTCGTCTACCTGATTCCCAACCCGAGAATCTATGACCTGCACATTGCTCGCATTTACTGTGCTGGTAACCTGTGTCCCTGAACGTGACTCCTCCAACACCTGGAAGTAAGCATACGGGCCCCAACCTACAAATGGATGTATAGAAAATCAGATGCTATAAAAACACACCTTGAAAAATTACTAAAACAATTGGAAAGAAGGCCTATGTTAATTAGCACTGCTTCAATACATAACAGACAGGCATGCACTGCTTCAAGACAAAGCAGACAGGCATGTCCGACCAACGAAGAGCAAAACACTAATTTAGTGAAACAAGATCTATGTTAATTTGGTAGATACAGATGGAAATTCTCTTAAAACATCAAGCCAAATTAGAAATTTAGCGTGAAGAAATTGGACTGTTGATTCCAAATTACACACATTACGTCACCCACTGTATTCTTTAACAAACGTCCACTAGCACAAGAGCGCGCACATCAAAACAAATGCCAGAGAGAGATTATGTGCAAAATATTTCACGAGTCGTAGAGGACACGAAAGGAGCACCGTCATTGATAAGCAAAGAAAAAGTAGGACCAGACCATTGCAATTACAATAAACCAAGTTAGTCAACAAAGAAGAAACGCCACAAATATGATTCTGCGAAAATGTAACTTAATGTCACAACACCAAAAAAGCAACATCTCTACAAAATATTTCCCCGTGACAAAAACACCTATATAGAATTTGCTTGGTACCATACCTTGGGCATGATATGGGGGTGGAAAGAACTGCAAATAGCAAAATGTAGCAACCGTAAGCCCTGCAAAAATGATTCCCTGATTGTTACTTACAAGTAAGCTTCAGCAAGTCGCTTAGTTACCATTCATTATGACACAAACCTAGAAGACCTCCAGCAAATACATCTTGCCAGTGGTGCCAGTAGTCATCAACTCGAGAAATTCCGACAAGTGATGCAACAAGTAGTGGAAAAATAACAATGCAAAGTTTTGCAACATGGCCTTTGCGATCAAATACTTGTATTTTTCCTGACAAATACAGAGAGAGAAATCCAAGACCAGCAAAGGACCCTGCATATTGAATCCAAATTTCCTCGATGTTAAAAAGTCTGCAAGAGATTGAGGTAAATATAATGCTTGTATGACATTACCAATGAAGTTGTTTGCATGTAAATTATATTCAGTGAATACCAGACACTGCAGTGCTGCTTACATGAAGTATGGCCACTTGGAAAACTCTTGTGCCCCTCCTTTATAACACTCTTCACACCATTGCATACAACATTTCCCCATTTATCATACACCTGAGGAAAAACTAGTTATTAACTTCGACTTCCAATGGAATCATGTATGAATAATCTAAAAGAACACTGCCCTCAAATTACAATCCAAAATAACTGTGAATCAAGAATGCCGTACATCCTTCCCATCTGGAAAACAGCGCCAAAAGAAGTCTGGTCGGGGTCGACCAACTGCATCTTTTATAGCATCTGTAAGAACCCCTGTTATCAGGACAGAGAACAATAGACCTGCAGTAACAACTTTTAACTGTCAGGTCCTGTCGTTTTATTATATTTCTTCAGTAAATGTGGTATCTATTTAAATATTCTTCGTAAAATCAATAGTCAAAAAACTGATCACCTAGTATGGCATGGTGAAGGTCATAGACATCTCTCCTGCGGAAATAGACAACAACAAAAATTGCTATGGGCAGTGCAACTGCATACATCTAAGCATCCAAGGAGAGGAGCCAAGAGAGGGAGGCATTACAAATCACATCAATTCAGAATTCAAGTAATGTATTTGTAAACATGGTCTCATTGGATTAGAACAGAATGGTAACAACTTACAGGGACAGCCCAAACAGGTACTGTGTTAACTTTCAAGGGATATTTAAGATCAGCCATCATGTCTTTTCCTACGAAGCGATAAAATGGATGAATCACATTAAGGATGACAACTATCAACCCAAGAAGCATCAGTATCACCCAATCATGCATGTGTGTCCTTGCAAGTGTCACTCCATGGGACCTTATGGTATGCGAACCAAGCTGAACTTCCTGCATTTTGTTCTGCTCATGAAAATAGACATCAGATGTGTACTCCTTACAGTGCGTCGGCATAACAAAAAGACACGATGGCCATGAAAAAAGAAAGACAATTCCAAAGAAAATACTTGTTATCACATTTTATATAAAAGAACTACCAAATACTTTTATCAGTTAACCAAATAGTAATAGTAATACTAGATATGTCCAGCATAGACATGTTTTCACAAAATAACAGCATTGCAAGAAAAAATTGTAATAAGCTACAATAAAAGGCAAGTAAAAGAAAATAATTATAGGACCCACAATAAACACAAAGAAAAGGACACTGATACGGAAGAGAGGACAAATCAAGAAGGTGAATATGTGTGCAATAAAGGTGAATGGTAATTAGGAATAACAGCCATAGGAAATAGCCAAAACATTATGAATAACCATTGAGTGGGCTGTGTTGCATTAGTTGGTAAATTCTTCAACAAAATGCAATTGTAACCCGCAATCATGACAAGCAATCTCTATGTAAGCATGACCATCCAGCAAGGTCTGTCAGAATCCAGAGACAGAAATACATGCACTAGATGCTTGTCTCGTTAAATAGTATGGGCTGCTTTTGCTGATATTACATCTTATAAATGCTTAAGAAATTATTAGATCAATAACCAATACCAGACATGTGAAGGAAAAGTTATATTCAGCGTTAGATACAATTTATGTCTGATTATTGTTTGGTTCAACTTTTCATGTGTGACAAGAAAAGTACTACCTTATGATTTGAAGAATTTTTTTTTTCATAAAAAAGATTTCCGTATTGGACGCCTTAGATCGCAACACTTGTATCTAATCATTTTGGTCAACCATTTGGATGTTCACAGAGAAATATTTAGTTATTTTCTTTCTGTTACAAAAGGTAATTAAAGAAGAAGTTTGGTTAACAACTATGCTATGGCTTCGTACCAGCCATACAGATCTGCATTAATTCAAAAAGTACAGATAAAAATGAGCATGCCCTTGTGTTTGAACATTTAGATGTATGAGACCCCCTATGTCTGTGTCAGGGCATGCTATTTACATCTGTCTGCATAAGTGATGAGGTCCCAGCATATCATTTGGTACATCAACGTTCACATAAATATTACTTGTGACACCAAATTGGAACACAGTGATGTTGAAGGACTACGGGGCCTATTATTTGAGCTGAGAGACCAAACTGTAACTCAAGAATCGGTTCAGGGACCATGGATACAAACAAGAATACTTTTCTGTCAAATCGGTTGGCCGAAATGGCACATGCTAGATAGGTAGAAGGGTGAAAATCTAATTCTCTGATTTTTAGCTCTCTGCTATTGCTGATGATGTTCAGAGCAAGCAAAGGGGATTTCATCTAGAAATGGGGTATTTCTGAAAGGAAAATTTAGAAATTTAGGATTTTTTTTGAAATTTTAAAATGGAAGGAATGGCTGAAACATATTGTTAAATTACACCTTTACTCTTCCATATGACTAAAAACCAAGTTGACAGAACTTGGTACTTCGGAATATGTCACAAACATCACTAACTATTGTTCAAATTGAAACTACACGAATAAAAATGAAACTAGGATTGTACTACATGGACCAAAAGTATAATTTAGCCTTTACATATTAATGGACAAAACTCTAATTATATTAGCCTAAGTTAGAGACCATGCTCATTTCTCCATGAATTCAGCAAAAGAAAAGAAATACCTCATCCTCCCTGTGTTCTATCAATGGTAAGTGAATGGGTGTGAACAAATCAGTATTAACCGCAGAAATCTCCGGCTTCTTGCTTGACACACCCTAGATAACCCCAAAAAAAAAAAAAAAAAAATTAATCTTCAGGGGTTAAATTCACGAAGGGCACCAGATTCATTAGACTTAATCACAAATTCATAATTTTGGGTTTATTACTCCACGCCAGTTGTATGTATACCATTAACTGGATTTAAACTTTGTAGATTCTAGGCCTGAAGCTTTTATGGAATCAGCAGAGCAAAACTGCCAGTAACCCTAACTACATATTAACTGTACACCTTCCTACAATATCCCTCTATCACCTAGACAAACATTATGAAACCTAAAAATGGATTCATTTATTAAGAACGTAAATGTTTGAATCATGTGTCATGTGTGACTTCGTTTGTGTGTGGCGAGAGATATGATAGTACAAGCTCACACTCTTTGGTTCAACCGAATCACCCAACATTTTATCTACTGGTGGATGCACTTTAGGAAAACCAATAATCTATGTTGACCCAAACAATAAAACTATACAAAGTAATAAATCTATGGTCCATATATCAGTATCTTTAGATCCTAAGCTTCTAAAAAATTTATCTTCGACTAAAATTCCAATCACCAACTGATGGTGCCAACACAGGACATGTTATCTTGCTGGAATCTAGTGTGCAATATCAGAGGCACAAAAAGTACTGCTCCAAAGGGTGAAGGGAAACAGAACAAAAAATTGATTGATAAGAAGTTCCTTTGAACAGCTGAAGGAGTCAGAAAACAATCTTCTCAAGCATACACAAAGAACATAAGGAATGAGGATGCAGTTCACAACAACATTTACGAAGCAGCTTCCCAGGCTTCAAAAATCCAATACACCAACCTTACATAAAAATACCTAACGTACAACATTTAGTAAATTTAGCCCCACAAATGAGATGGAGGAGTGAAAAAGTAAGAGCCTGTTTGGTATGCTTCTTGGATTCAATTTTATTTTGTTTTTGAAACGAATGAGTACTACTACTAAGTATTTAGTTGTGTTCTTCATTTTTGAAAATTATAAATCACTTTCAAACTGAATACCAAACAGCCCCTCAATGATTTTGGTTAGTGAATCTAGACTTTTGACTTCGAAGAAGATAACGGGAGAGGTGAGGAAGAGATCCTAGTAAAACTAGTCCGACTGTACAATCTTTTCCTTCTTTTCTTCTCCTTTTCTGTTGGGTTTAGATGATAAGTTGATAACTCTAATAGATTAAATCATTCTATCAGCCAACAATAAGTATCCATGACTGTCTCAGATCTAGGCTTAAACCCCATTTCATGTCAAGCAGTAATGATTCTCATGAACAAGAACAATTCAAGATTCTACAATTTTAGGAAAAAATCAAGTTTCTAATATCCAAAACTCTCAAGATTCTAAATTTCTTCAACTTTTGTCTCCAAAATCAACCTTTTTTCTTTTGCATCTATTAACAGTTATATGGTACAAAGATGGCACAAACCCATCACGGCAGATACATACATACATACGTACATATATAATTGCATAAACTGAAGCATCACACAGTAACTTGAGGCAAAACAAGAAATCATCCAAAACGACAGAGAATTACAACAAAAAGGGCCAAAAACCACCTGGGATTTGGCCACATGCTTCCGAAATATGCATCGGATATTACAAGCTTAAATCTAGTAAAATACGCAGAAAGAAGAGAAACCCACTGACCTGAAAGACGACGCCACTCAAGTTTTTGAGACGAGAAAGCAATCCAATATCCCACCAAGGCATCGTACCAAACTTAACCAAGAGCTTCGATACAATACCGACTGTTTCTGGTTTCAGAATTTATTCGTGGAATGAAATGCGGCCGCGATAGCGACAGTGGCTGTGGCACTGTTGACTTATTCCGGGTGGGAAACTTCCTAATTTTGTCTACTCTCTAGAGTAGTTCATCTCAACAAAATTAAAAAACAAAATAACCAAAATAAGCAAAAGGAGTTTTAATCAAAAGTTATTCTCCCAACATTTTATTCACACAAAAAAATTATCTATTAACTTTATTTAATAAAATTACTTTAAACTTTAATGAAAAGAATTTTTTTTTTTTTAATAACAAACGATATTATCTAAATTAAGTAATTAAGGGAGTAAGTCAAGTCTTACAATGGGTTAGCAATATGTGGTTCAAATTCGTTTTTGGCGAGAATTTAACCTAAAACCTCTCAAGTAAAGAAGAACATCATTAAACCTTAGTACTAAGTAGCCAATGAAAAGAACTTAAACTGTAATAAAAATGACTTAAATTTTAGTGGAAATGACAAAAAGCCCCATCACACTCTTTCTCCTTCACTGCACCAATTTTCACCTTCCCTATTCTTAACTCTATTTCTCTTTAATTTGAATCACATCATTACTAGTTTATTGTGAGATTAAACCCACCACCTTCTCTTAGTATAGATAATATCGTTTGTTAAAAAATAATAATAATAAAAAAACTGTATTTCTCTCTCTTTCTTCTCTTTCACCTATCCCCCATCAACTTTCTTTCTCCACTCCTCACCCATTCACATCAACTTTCTCTCATCCCTCTCCTCCCTCTCCTTTCACCTCACCTCATTCTCTCATGTCACTCTTCTACCACTCAATAAACAATGTACTTCCTATTTTTTGTTTTATACTTTCGATTTTTTTAGAACAAATTAAGTAATAATATTTCAAAATAAAAAATGAAGTTTGCTTATTGTAATATCCAAAATTGTGATTTAATTTTAGTTTGGACAAAATTTTAAGTTTGTGTCATGTCATATAATTATTTTTAGAAGTGAACATTGATTATTTTTATAATTGAATAATGGTTATTTTTAAAACTGAACACTAACTATTGTTGTAACTAAATACGGATACTATCACTATTTCTTAAATTAAACATTGTACTATCATTATTTCTTAAACTAAACACATCTATTTTTTAAACTGAACATTAGTATTGTCACTATATTTTTTTAAACTATACATTAATTATTTTAATAACTAAACACCGGTATTATCACCATTTCTTAAACTATACACTCATACTATTATTATTTTTTAAATTGAATATTGACTATTTCTTTAAATCCCCATTAAAAAACCACCTTGTTTATGCTTGGTTAGTTACGTCCCCCGTCGAAGCAGTGAAATGTGCAGGAATGTTCTTGATTCGATAGTACCCAAAAATCATTACATTCCAAGTTACAACATCCTTCTCGTAAATCATAGCAAAAATTACACGTGCCACATCAATTAGACCACAAACATAACACATATGCACCAATGCCTAGAAGAATTATGCTCTAAACGGAATTATATATATATAGCAAGAAAGCAAGTCTGGAAGGCCCTCGGCTCACACATAAGATTAGGAGGTTTGGGATATGGAGTTCTTGGAAAGTCCATTTGTTATTCGCCAAGTGCTAGGAAATGGGAATGGGGGCATATCAGTTAAAATACAGAGGTGGAGAAATTCAGAAAATCTTTTCAATAGAAATTTTTTTAAGAAATTCCAGCCAACTCTTTGGGATGCCAGAAATGTGGTGTTATTATGTAACTTGGAGCCTAGAAAAGGCATAGATTTGGTTATAATATCATGCAATAAAAACAAAAATCATATGGCGTGGGTTGGTGCAATATATTTATGAGTTTACAGAACTGCATACGCTTTTGTTATATTTTTTATTGGTAAATTACACAAAACTACCCTAATTATGAGTCGAACGACACTATCATACCTCATCTTTTAAAAATGACAATGTCATACCTCATCTTACGAATTTGTTTCAATATCAGACCTCCGTCAAATTTTCTGTTAAATGCTGACGTGACTATAGGCGGGGCCCACTCATTAATCCAACCGGATTAAAAAATAATTAAATATATTTTTAATAATTAAATATTAAAAAATTAAAAATAAAATTATTTTTTTATATATAATTGTGGGATCCACCTCTACAAACCCTTCCCTACTCGTCTCCCCAACCTTCCTCCACTAGTCTCCCCCAATCTATCTTCCCCAACCTTCCTTCACCACCAAAACCAGAACCCACTTCCCCACCGCCGCCCTCACCTGCCAATCACCCTCTTCGATGCCAAGGAGGCCGACGATGGCTTCACCCGTAACTCCTCGAGTTGGTCCATGTTCATGTACAACACCTTACCCGTCCGCATCCTTTAGAACCAAGCTAGTCCATGTTCATGTGCAGCGTCATCAACCATGATAGCGTTGTTGGTGGCACACAACCCATCGTGGGTGACGAAGAAGGCACCAAGGATGACACTAGAGCCAAAATCGGCCCTCGACATGAGCAGAAAAGTTAAAAAAAAAAAAAAAAAAAAAAAAAAAAAAAAAAAACCTAGTTCGTCTTCCTCACCCCCTTCTCCCCACCCGAGCCCACTCCTAAATCAGACACACCCCTTCTCCCCACCCCCTTCTGCCTACCCGAGCCCACCCTTAAATCAGAGACACTCCCTCTCTCTTTAATCCCTAGCCCCAAATCAAAGACACTCATTTTCTCTCTCTCGCTCTCTCTAATCCCTGCACCATTTGGATGGGAAGGGTGAGGTCGAAGTCGAATATGGCCAACTCCTCTGCCAGGGACAGTGGTGCCAAGGCCAGCGAGGCGGCGGTGATGATGATAGAGAAGGAGAAGGAAAGGGATACCAATTGGGGCTCTGTGAGCTTTGGGAGGTTTGATGGGATTTTGAGTTTTGAGATTTGTAATGGGATTTTGGATTTTGGAATTTTGGAGATGTAGATTGCAAGTTGCCCAGAGAAAGAGGAGAGAGAAAGAGTGGTGGAGGAAGGTTTGCGGGGGGGGGGGGGGGGGGGGAACGAGTTGGGAAGGGTTTGTAGAGGTGGATCCCACAATTTTATATAAAAAATAATTTTAGTTTTAATTTTTTAATATTTAATTATTAAAAAATATATATTTAATTTTTTTTTAACCCAGTTGGATTAGTGAGTGGGCCCTGTCTCTAACCACATCAGCATTTAACAAAGAAATTTACAGAAAAACTAACGGAGGTCTGACATTGGAACAAATTCGTAAGATGAGGTATAACATTGTCATTTTTAAAAGATGAGGTATGACATTATCATTATTAGATGACTTTTGGTAAAAATTCAAAGTTTTGAAGTCCTTTTTATTAGTTTTTCTAAATAAAATCATGGACAAAATAGGAAATCATGCGCAAAATAGTTTTACTACTTTTTTTCACCACCATAACTAGGTAACCTTATTTTTCCTCTCATTTGCCTCTCTCTCCCACATTTTTCTTCCATTGCTCTCATTATCCTGCAAAAGAACAGAGAATTGGATGGGGATCTCAATCATAGAATACAAGATGGATGAATGAAGTGGAAGAGTGCATCCGGTGTGTTGTGGGACCGTCATGTGTTACTAAAGCTCTAGGAATTTTTTTATAGAACGGTAGTAAGGCTAGCAATACTTTATGACACATAATGTTGGTCGGTCAAAAATCAAAACATGCAAAAAATGAGTGTACGAAGATGAGAATAATTTGTTGGAAGTGTGGGCATACGAGAAATGATAAGATTAGGAATGAGGATATCTTAGGTAAAATAAGAGTGGCTGTAATTAAAGATAAGACGAGAGAAAATCGTTAAGGTAGTTTGGACATGTGAACTAACGACCTATATATGCTTCAGTTAGTAAATGTAATTATGAGACGGGAGACTCAGGGCAAAAGGGGAAATAGAAGACCTAGGAAGACTTTGAAAGAGAGACATTAAGAAAATACTTGAAGTCAACCCTATTTGGTGGGAAAAGACTGGGCATAAAACCGAGCACACTAGCATTCTAGTATTCATATAGTCAACCCTATTTGGTGGGAAAAGACTATGTTGTTGTTGTTGTTGTTTGCTTTCTCTTTCTCCTAAACTTCTATCCCGTAGAAATACATCACTACTCTCATTAAAAAAAAAAAATTTATATATACATTTGTTTTCACACAAAGTGTGTGGCCCTTGCAAGTATATATTTCCTCCATCGTCTTCTACTCGGTGTTGTCATCTTTAATTATTCTTCAACTTTGCCTCTTTGTAATCCTCTTGATCTATAAATATCGACAGTTTGACACCTTTACCTCTTTATAAGCACGACTAGAAGGTCATCTACAAGCACGTTGACAGCTGTTACTATAACGTCAAAGGCAATGCTCTCATTCCTTACTGAGTGTTCGTAATCTTAGGCCTCTCAACATTGTAAATGTTAGGGTTGGGAGGTGCACGCTCGGGAAGGGCGTGAACCTAGTTAGTCTAGAAAGGCAACCTACCCAGGCTTGATCATTGGCGGGTTTGATGAATGGTGATTCTTGCCAATGCTAGTCTATGCTAGCGACGACTAACAACACGAAGTTCAGGAAAACTGTTTTAAATTGCAATTAAGTTACATTACATCGTAACTAAGGAAAGTACCAATATATGAGACAATCTGAGGGAAATCAATGAAGAATGTTGAGGATCTCTGGGCGGAATTTCACTTCAAGGAAAATGAAGAATGAGGCATAGAAAATTCAGCAAAATTTCACTTCAAGGAAAATGAAGAATGAAGATGGGTTTCTAGAGATTGGTTTATAGAGCCCCGAGAAACTAATCACAGTCGTTGGAAAAGAGGTGCAAAACCGACAAAACCATGACATGTGGCATCTCTGTCGATTTAATTTTGAAACAGAAAAGACGTGAAGAGACGTTGTCGTGTGTGAAGCTACACTTGCTTGCAATGCATTAATACGGAGGCACCTCGATTACTCCACTAGCCAACCACAGAACTTGAGCACCCAAACATCTCCTGACTCCTGACCGCTACTCCAGAATGAGCACAAAAAAAACATAACTAAACGACTGACAAAACAATAAGTCAAGCACACTCGAGACACTTTCTCCTACCTAGCACCACTTGAAGTGTCAACCAATCATTGCAACTCCATGTTCAAGAATGAACCCTTGACCAAGGAGTTGAGGGACTTGTTAATGTTAGGTGCTTTTAGGTCCAAATAATGGTGCATGACAAGAAAGAAACCATGAAAAGCCCAAGGAAAAGTCAAAGCCTAAGGGAAATCGAAAATCCCAAGGTCAGGGGCTTAAAACACGATGATCTCGTGCACTAAAGCCGACCGCTTATGAGTTGAGGCCAACCAAGGTATATGAAAAGCTTTCCAACTGCCAAAGGCACATGGGCAGGCTGATAGCTTTATGACACAAGTCTCCAATAACACGTTTACCTAGACATCAATCATACCATGTAGCAACACACAATCAGTAGCAAAGACCTAGGATGAGATGTAAAGGTGGTTGAAACGGCGCTCGAAGATATAGGATTGGATAACCAAGGCCGATTGAGACTCCCAACCCGCATCACTCTGAAAAGCATGCAATATCTACTAAACATATGTCACTTCGCCCCGTCGAATGTCTAGCTGATGGGTAAATATGAGTCTTCTGAGTTCATTGAGGGCCTATATAAAAGGGTGAAAACCTCCTATATCAAGGTCAAATGATTGAAATGAGATAGTTCAAGTATTAGCCGAGTGCTATTTTTAGCCTTGAAATCAATATAATATGAGCAACACAATGGATGTAACCAAATTTTGAAGGGGGAATCACTTAAATCTTTAAGTCCATTTCATTTTAGTCCATATCCCAAGCCCACCAAGGGTTTAATATTTTAATTTGTTAACCTACAAATTTTGAGCGTTAACACACAACATATTCCTACCTCAAAGGAAATATATTCCAGACTTGTTAGTAGAAACAAGGATGCTTGGTTGCACCTGTGGATACCCTCATCATCCAAAATCACCACCTGCCTATGTATTCTGATCAGGTTCTAACCAATAAAGATCGTCACCAGAGGCTGTTTGGATGACTAGTCTACTTATCTCATAACAGACCAGACATCACATATGTGGTGAGTTATCTGCCAATTTATGCACTTTTCGAGTGAGCTCACATGGTAGGGCTAATTGGATTCTTCACTACTTGAAATTGGCACCAGGTAGAGGTATCATGTTTTCAAAGAACAGACACTTAAAGGTAGATGGTTATACTGATACGGATTGGGTAAGAATTGTTATTGATAAACGATGTACTTCTATGTACTTTATGTTCTTGGGAGGCAACTTAGTAACTTGGCAAAGTAAGAAACAGAAAGCGGTGGCTTTGTCAAGTGCAGAAGCGGAGTACAAAGGTATGGTGAATGGGTTGTGTGAGTTATTGTAGCTCCGCATGTTACTCATGAAACTTCGGTATCGACCAACGTCTGCAACAAACTTGTTTGTGAAACAAGCCTGCCATTCATATTTCTCATAATTCGTTTTAGCATGATCGAATCAAACATGTTGAAGTGGATAGGCATTCATTAAGTAAAATTTCGACGCAAATATTTCAATTTGTGGAATCAGAAGGTAGTTTATAGTCAATCATTCTACAACTCACTTGACAAGTGGGACATTAGCGACATTTATACACCAACTTGGGAAGGAGTGTTGGAGTGAGTTGGCATTCTCGGTGTAATTAATGGGATTTGTTTCCTAATTGTTTCCTTGTAATTAGGATAGACTTTATTTTTGTTCTTACCTTGTGAGTTAAAGTTGTATTATGGGTTAATGATACTAACACCTCCTGAGATTTTTTTGGGTTTTCACAAAACCCTTTCAGGTTTGAAACATTACACAAACATCCCTTAAGATTTTAATTCACTTTCACAAATATCCCTTTGGTCTAAAATTCGTCTACAAAAAGACAAGTTTACCCTTATAATTAATTACTTAACAAAATAAAAACATAAATAAGAAAAATAAAATAAATGTAAATTTAAATTACCCATTAAGAAAAAAATGAAAAAAATTGATAGAATCCCTCCATTATTTCTGAATGCGTTTTCTCGACTTCAAGTGGACAAACAAATTGTTCAATCTATTTTCAATTATAAGAATTCTTATATGAGAATATATTGTTTAATAGCTTTAAGTTGTATCGAGAGATTAAACGGAGTAGGAAAAAAAAAATGCCGATTTTCTTCACGAAAATGGAGAGCATGGCCATTTCTCCGCTATCACCTCCATCCATATTTTGCAACGCCATTAACGACATCGTCATGTCTTTCGTTCAGAAATTTTCTCACCGTCATCATCATCTCTTTCGCTATATTTATCTTAATTTCATACTTACTAGGAAATATTCTTGTCGACATCGTCATCTCTTCTTTCCAAAGTTTTGGAATTGTTCACCCAAGATGAAGATCGAGAGGGGTAATAAAAAGAAAAGGGAAGCGTCCGCGTTGTAAGCATCCTTCCACGGTTACCCTTCCAGTCGAGCTTCATCTTCCATGGTGGATTTCAAGTAATTTATGGATAATTTTGATTTCTCCTTCAAACTTTCCGAAGGTAGTCTCCTTTTGGATTTGTTGATTCTAGGGTTTTGCTATCCAATCCAAATCCAAATAGGAATAGATTGGATAGAAGCCTTTGATTTTGATTAGCTAAGGTTTCAATAAAAAGAAATTTTTAGTTGTGATGAGAATACGAATGATACTTTATATGTTTTTATGCAAGTAGTGAAAATTTTTAATTTTTAAGATATTAACTTTTAATACACATAACTTACCATTTCTATACTACCTCGTGTAACGGTCTCCTTGCATAAGATTCTTGTTAGGTTGAGAAAAAAAAAAAAAAAAAAACTCAAAAGATAGGTGGAGAGAGCAAGGGATGCGGGCGTCGAAAGTGACGGGTACACTTGCTGATCTGGAGTTCCATCTATTAACATCTGACACCTAGGTTGAAATCATCTTTTATAATGATAAGTAATATTTATTCTAAGAATATAATTTAAATTAATTAAATGAAGAACAAAGATTCCTCTCTTTTTCATTCTATTATGCCCCACCCGCATTCATTCCACCCTTTTCCATCATCTGTTCATGTTTTTTTTATTTTTTTTTATTTTTTGTTTCTTTCTCAGATAAAACTTGTGAATTTGATTGTTTTTGTTGGGGTTTGATTTGGATTTTTGATTAATTGTTGGTGAATTTAGTAGGGGAAAAAAAAACCCTCAAAAGAGAGGTGGGGAGAGGAAGGGATGCGGGCGTAGAAGACGACTTTAATTTCGTTTCCTGTTCATGTTTTTTTTTTTAATGTTTTGTGTAATTTTTTATTTGATTTGTTATAAATAAACAACAGTTAGAAAGATAATCTTTATTAGGAATACGAGAGAAACAGGTGCAAGATATCACACTGTTTAGTTTCGTAACTATAACATAAAAAGATTGCTATAACACAAAAAGATTGCAGGAAAAAGAGAAAGGGAGGATACTAATATTATTGTTTTCACTTCTTTTCTTTGATGTGTGTTGTAATCACACACAGATTACTCTTTATATAGAGTCACATCCATGACAAAATAAAAATTGAAGTGATTGCTCTTTTTGAAAGCTTCACATAATAACAAACTACTGTAGTCTTTTTGAAAACTTCACATAATAACAAATACACTACAATAGACATTCATTCTCACAATTTTACAACATGATTTCCTTTTTAGTTATTTATAAAAGTTTTCTTTTTGGTTAAGTAATTAATTACAAGGATACGTTTGTCCTTTTAGACATTTTTTTGCCTAAAGGGGTATATGTGAAAGTGAATTAAAACCTAAAGGATGTTAGTGTAATGTTTTAAATCTGAGAGGTTTAGGAAAAACAAAAAAAGGTCAGGGAGTGCTAATGTAATTAATCCGTTGAATCGATATGTCTTTGCCTCCTAACTGAGAAGAACACAATGAAGACTTGTACAACCCAAATTTAGCATGAAGGTGCAATCACATCTTGCACCATGCGAAGCTAAGAACAAGTCGGGAATGGGGATTGGACGTTTCGAACCACCCTGCAATCGAAAGCTGCGATACCATGTTAGACAACCACTGGACTCGAAAAATTTTCGCTCTTATGAAACGGAACTAAAATGTATACCAAAAAAACATGTTTCAAAGTGAGATACAATACAAACAGCTCTCTGTTCTATTTATTGATACGAAAGCATTCCAAAATACAATCACAGACATGAATGTTCCACACGCTCAGCCCAAAGCTATCACACACTTGACCAGAGTTCCATGTTTTTTGGTTTCAAAAGCTTAAGGAGCAGCACTTATTTGAGAAAAAGCAAAGCTACAAGCTCCCATGGCGAAAAATACGGCAGTGCGATTTATTTATGTGGTGGACTGGATTCACTTTGCCAAATTAAGATGCAGTACACTTCAAACAGCTCGCTCATCTTTGGCAGTTTTCTTACCACTGAATAACTTGGTCAGGTTAGGCATTACATGCTTTTTCTTCTGAATGGGGAAATTGTTCCGCGCTACGGGAGAAGCAGATTTTCTATGCCTAACCCGCCTGTATGGAGTCTGGTATCCATTACTTCTGATAGACTTTCTAGGCGTGGCTTGTTGCCGGCTTCCAGATACTACAATTCTCTCCCGTTTTTGTCCCCAATTCTGTACTTCTTGCTCTTCGTCCACTCTCTTCTCATTGAGATCCCTCAGAGTTAAGTCTATCCTTATCAGTATTTCCTTCTCACTGGCCTTTAGAGCTTCAACCCATGCCTGAGCTGCTGCTACCTTTTTATCAGCAATTTCTTCGGCTGCGACCGCACGTCCAGTCAGGTACTCGTGTTCAAACTTGGATATGGTAATTGAAGAACTACTCTGTGACTCAAAAGCTCTAGCTCTTATGGTTTTCTCAATGAGACTTTTGAGGTTATCAAGCGCTACAGCTTCGGATGATTTGACTGTTTCGAGCTCTTGCATTGCAGCCTGTAGTTTTTCCTCAGTTGATTCTATCTCATATTCCATTTTCAGAATTTCGGACTTGATGCTTGCAGTCTCTTCGCAGACAAGCTCCTTTTCTTTCTTTGCAGCTTCTGCTTCGGTCTTGAGCTTGTCGAGAGTGAGAGAGAGATTGGACACAATTGATTTTGCTTTCTCTTCAGATGCAGATACAGCTTCCAACTTGGCTTTTGCTCTGAGAAGCTTTGAGTTGAGATTTTGAATGCTTAAATCCGATTTCTCTTCTGTCTTCCTTAACCGAGCTGTCTTGTCTGTTAAATGCTTGAGCTCATTTCTTATAATATCCATGGAGGCCATGTACTGAAAACCTTCTTCTTTTACTGCAGCCAATTCTGTCTTTGCCTTCTCAAGTTCTTCGGTAACTGACTGTAACAGTGCCGAGCCTTCCAGGTCCTCCTCTTTCCGAAAACTGGTTTCTGAACGAGTTAAGCTGTCAATCCTTTGAATCCTTTTGTCCATTTTTTTAACTAGCTTTAGTTCATTCTGTAACACATCCACATCAGAGTTTGTGACAGCTAATTTGGTTTCGAGCTCCTTCGAGTAATCAGCCTCTTCAACAATATCTTTCATTTTCTTCCTGGTCTCGTCTACTGCCAACGAGAATTGAATGGCTTCCTTTTCTCTCTCAGCTTCTATATCTCCAAATTCTCTTGCAGCTTCAATCCGGGCCAACTCAGCTAGCACTTGCTCTTCATTTGCTTCCTCAATCTCGTTCCTGATTGCTTCCACTGAGCTTGTATAAAACAACATATTAGCATTTGCAGCCTCCGTTTCCTTCTCTGCCCGCGATTTCTCTTCTAAAACCGATGCCATATCAAGCTTGAGCATGCTTAGTTCCCGTCTCACAAGTTCCAATTCTCTCATCACTTCTGTATATTTTTTATCGTCCACATCCCCAGTAGCCAATACCTTATCTTCACGCCTGCCTACAGGCCTTCGCGGTTTCTTTAGCACTTCAATCTCTCGTGTATGTGATTTTGTCTTGGAGTTTGATTCCTCAATTACAGAAGAGAGATCTTTAGCTCTCTTCATGGCATCAAGCATCTCAGATTGCGCTTGTGCTCTTAAGGCGTCTGCATCCGCTCTGTTTTCTTTGAACCGACCTATTTCCCTGCGTGCCATATGGAGTTCTCTCGCTATTGCAGAAGACTTCACATGAAATTTGTAGAGAGAGAGAGAGAGAGAGAGAGAGAGAGAGAGAGAGATCAGAAGCAATGCAGATGGTTTTTTGCTACATAGTGAATAAAACTAAAATTATGAACTGGGATTTTCCATAGTTCCAAGAGTTGGTTAAAAACATTCAACTCTTGCAGCTGAGGTCTTGAGCTTGATTCTCTCTCTTCCCAACATCGCTTGTATAAAAATTAAAAAATTAAAAATTTTCGGGGTTATATATACCTCGGAGATATCTATCTGGGGTTTGTTGAGTGAAGGACTAGGAGTGGCTTCAAGAATCCTATCTTCTCCATATATACTGTTGGCTTTTCTAAATCTTCTTCTGTTTTCAGACTCTCCTCTACTCATATTAACCTGTTTACCACTCAAATCATCAAGCACCACAATTTCTGTAAATTTCTTCAAAAATCCAAACAACTTTATTCTTCAAATTTGAATAAAAACTCTTAAGAAAAAACTAGAATATAATTAAACCAGCTTCGTCAAATGTAAGAATTTCAACTAAAACAAATGCAAGAATTTCCACAACTACTTATAAATACATGCAAGGTTTGTTCTTTTTTCGATGTGAGATTCAGACTCTCAACAAAATGCAAGCAATTTCAGCAACTGAACAATCTTCATAATATATATCTATATGTATCTCTTCAATTCTTTGAGACAGAAAGCTATGAGATTGAGAATTAAAAAACTTACAAATAATTTCGGTGGAATTGGAAGGCAGGGAGAGAAAGAGAGCAAACTTTGTTTTTGTCAGACAGTTTTAATTTATTCATTCCAATTTAAAGAGGGAAGAAATATAAAAGAGGAAGGAGTGGCTTCGGTTCTGTCCTCAATTCTACTCCTCATGCTTACCTGATATTGGAACTACCGCCATCTGCCAGCCATCTGTTTATTCTTTTCTTCCCGCATTTTAAATGTCCTTTTCAAATATTGTTCTAATTAAACTGAAAAAAGACTAAAAAAAAACATTTAGGTTGTGACATCCCACATCATCCAGGGGAGTGATCCTTAAATGTATATTCCAATCCTTACCTAGCACGAGGCCTTTTGGGAGCTCACTGGCTTCGGGTTCTGTAGGAACTCCGAAGTTAAGCGAGTAGTGCGCGAGAGCAATCCCATGATGGGTGACCCATCGGGAAGTTCTCGTGTGAGTCCCCAAAAACAAAACCGTAAGGGAATGGTAAGCCCAAAGCGGACAATATCGTGCTACGGTGGTGAAGCAGGTCCGGGAAGTGATCCGCCCCAGGCCGGGATGTGACAATTTGGTATCAGAGCCTAACCCTGGCCGTGGTGTGCCGACGAGGACGTCGGGCCCCTAAGGGGGGTGGATTGTGACATCCCACATCACCTAGGGGAGTGATCCTTAAATGTATATTCCAATCCTTACCTAGCACGAGGCCTTTTGGGAGCTCACTGACTTCGGGTTCTGTAGGAACTCCGAAGTTAAGCGAGAAGGGGGTTAGAGCAATCCCATGATGGGTGACCCACTGGGAAGTTGCTCGTGAGTTCCCAAAAACAAAACCGTGAGGGAATGGTAAGCCCAAAGCGGACAATATCGTGCTACGGTAGTGGAGTCGGGCCCGGGAAGTGGTCCCGCCCGGGCCGGGATGTGACATAGGTCGGATCTTAAAATTATACATTTTTTTTCCTTCAGAAGCAATTTTGAGAGGCGGGAATCGAAATTAGGAACTTGACTGCAGAAATGAAGATTCTAAATCAACTTAGTCACAAGTTTTTTAGAATGTTAAACGTAAAATTCTAAAATGGTTAGTTCAGTTATACAAAACCTCTAGCGTTTTTGTGAGGAGAAATTGCAAAGGTAATTCATGAAATAGTTATTTCAAGTGTCGGTAAAGTAATTCCCACAGAAAGCACTTAGGGGAAAAAAAAGTTGCTTTGTATAAAATCTTTCATATTATTTCAAACTAGCCTTCATGCACATACTCACGCACATGCATAAGATATTTTTTGAATCATGGTGTGCTATGCTCGACTTACACGCTTTAAATGTATTTATATGCTTTAATTGCTTAAATAATTTTTTATGGCAAAAAGAAAATCAAATATTTGAAGTAAATGCATAATATTCGAACTTGAAATTCCTCATAAATGAATCAAAGCAGCTAAATCCACATAATAAAATCGGTCTTTTAATTTCCATATACATTTTATTACATTAAGAATAGAGAAAATAATATTTAATAAACAACTAATTGAATTACATTATTGCTAGCCCATTGTGAGGTTAAGCTCACCCCCTCCCTCTTAGTGTAGAAAACATCGTTTATTAAAATATATATATATATATATATATATATATATCATTTTGTTGTAGGCCTAATTCACTGAACTGTATTTAGGACTAGAGAGGGAGAAGGCCGGCGGCAAGAGAGAGAGAAGAGAGATAAATAATTCTGATGTGTGTATTGTATCGCCCCATTGTGCCGTTATTTATAGTAATAGGATAGGTTAAATCCTTAACCTAATAGGATTACAATTCTAATAAGAATTAACTACTAAAGGGAATATTCAAAGATGGATAGATACACTAGGATTTATACAATCACATTTCTAATCTAATAGGATTGCAACACTCCTCCTTGAGTGTGTAAATACTCAAACAAAACATCGCATCAGACCTTCAGCAGATGAGGTAGAACAAATGTCATGCCCCGATCCTGAAACGTGATGTCACCAAGTTACCATATCTAACGTACCCTGCCTTCGAGATATGGACAAAGCACAACTCAAGATTTGGATTGTGTAGTAGTTTTCTTATACTTTATGGCTACATCTAACATCCTCGTTAGATTGCCTACGTACCTTAAATAAGGATCAAGCCATTCGTAGTTCACCATTCATTAAACTCTGAACTTTTCGTAAAACACTTTCTAGCAGAAAAGCATAAGAGTACCACACCACACACCAATCATAAGCCAAACAAGAGTTGTCATTATGCCATTCACAATAATTATGCTTTCCAACACCATTCAACAATCACATCAATCAATAACACACATAACGCACCAAAATGCAGGGCTAAAGCGACATAGTTCGGTCGAAGCCTACATATCTAAAAAATGGTATTTCGGACCACTTAACGAAATCCAAGAACATCGAGTTCCGGACCACTCAACAAAACTAAAATACCAAGCGGGATTCTTGACCACTCAACGGAATCCAAATCAGAATACGATTCTAGACCACTCAACGAAACTGCGAAGTAGAAGGGATTTCGGACCTTTCAACGAAATCTGAGTAGATACGATTCCAGACCACTCAACGGAATCACGGAATACAATGGATATTAGACCACTTAATGAAATCCAAGGCAGGATACGATTCTAAACCACTCAACAGAATCACAGAGCACGAGGGATTCCGGACCACTCAACGAAATCCAGACGGAGCAGGGAACCAAACCACTCAACGAAACCCCAGCGGAACCCAGTTCCAAATCACTCAACGGAACTGAGCAGAAGTCCAAAGAACATAACAACGACTCGAAGAAATAAAACATGAATCAAAGCAAAAGTTACACAATTCGGGATGGTCAACGAAACGAGAAATGAAACAAGCTTTGAAGCAACAAACCCCATGGCAATAGGTTAATGGTCTACTACTAGCCCTCACATTTCATCACATCATATCAATCATGCTAATCAAACCACATTTCAAATATGCACGTCAAATCACATTCCACAAATATTTCCAATCCACAATTTGAATCACATTCAATAGAAATCACATTTCACAAATATTTCCAATCCACAATTCGAATCACATTTCAATAGAAATCACATTTATAAAATCAAGTGACAATCACAAAGGATATTAAATACGAAACCAGGATAACAACTATATCACCTATATTGAAGTCCCTCAATGGGATAGGCCCCGTAAAGCCACACTGAGTCTCTAGTAACACTAATTTTAGTATTTAAAACGATTTGAGACATGTTGACCAAAAGTCAACTCTCAGTCAATGGTGGGGTCCACAACCCTATGTAATTCAATCGGGAACATTCACCCATCGAATTTCAGATTTGTAACTTCCTAAGGTCCTCATTATGCTCATAAAATGACATATTAAAATTTCATCGCGATCCGACGGTCGGATCTTAGCCAATCACAAATTCAAGTGGCTATCAACGTTTGGTTTTACAACTTAGAAATTCAATTAGGGAAGATCCGTACGTCGGATTCACAATCCATAAGTTTCTATGGTCCTCAAATATTTCATACTATAACGTATTAAAGTTTTGTGACGATCCAACTGTCGGATTGTTGATTCATATAATGATCAAGTGACATACTATAATGACAATAGGTTCAAACAATCAAACCACATCAAACGGATATCAAATATGAAATCAGCTCATCGAATTTAACTTAAAAAGGCATCATCGGCCCACTGGCCACGCGTCGCCCCGACTAGCTTGAAAATTCACATAACTCCAAAAATTACCAAATTTTACAAGAATGTAGAGCACAATAAGTGGAAGAACATCCATACCTGGGCTGAAATCCAATTTAACCAGGAAAGGCCTGAAAACACTCTCAATCCGTCGGAAACCCTTGAAATTGGTGCACTTCAATTCTTACTCTCCGGTGCTCTACCACCCCCAAACTTGTTTGGGGTTTTTTCCTGGGCTCAAGAGAAGTATTTTGGTGGTAGTGGTTGAAGGAGAACATCTCAGAAATGGTGGATCGCCAGCAAGGTACCATCGCACCCGCTGATGCAGTTTTTCATGAAATTGAGGCTTATCTCTTCGATTTTTGGGTGAATATGGAAGAGACGTTGATGCTGAGTTGTTTCCAAGTGGCCTTGTGCTGTGAATCGCTGGATATGGCGTCGAAAATCGCTACAGGAACCGGGTCAGGTGTCGAGTGGCATGGGACAAAAACAAGTCAATGGGGGGTTAGCTGGTTCCTCTCCTTCTTTCCTCCCTCATTTCCCCTCCTTGCTCTCTCTTCTCATTGGCCTGTTCCCCCTCATTTCCCTCATTTCTCTCATTTTCTTCCCATCACAGCCACACAAGTGGCATCACAGATCATTACTCTAGCAAATCTGGAGCTTTCCAGATATGGTCAAATGATTGTTTTGCCCTTAACTTTGTTTGTTTATAACTATTTCGTTATAACTCTAAATAACATTATGTTTGTGCTCACGCGTTCATATCAACGAGTACTACCCAAATATGTAAAGAAATCTAGAAAATCATGAAAGAATCAAATACGTCTGCGAAGAATCCCGTTTAATACAATAGAGGCAATTTCCTCCTTTTACTTATTCGAAAAAAATATACGCCGTAAATATGAAAGCGTCGAAACTACAAATATGAATATGAAATATGAGATACTTAATTTTAAATAGTAAAATGCAGGGATGAGATTTCACAACAAACCCAGGATGGGCGCCTAGTTAAAACCTCGTTAGGTAGTAAAAAACTCAGTGGGAAAAATGCTCCTAATCGTAGGAAAAAGAATACATTAAGATCAAGTGAGTATGCTTCTGGATACTTCCCCTAAGCCAGACATAACTTCCAAATAAGATAACTATAAGCAATTCAACTCAGATAGTTTTCGCATATTGATTCCTTGGACTAGCTTCTGAAAAGTAGACTTAGGCAAGCACTTGGTGAAGAGATCGGCCAGGTTGCCCCAAGAACGGATTTGCCTGATGTTGTTGTTACTGGTGAGAATAAAATAACTTCGGCAATATGTGCTTGGTGTTGTCTCCATTGATGTATCCCTTCTTTCGATACATGCTGCATTGTCTTCAAAGATCGTTGTAGGAAGGTCAACGACGGTAGTAAAACCACTAGTGCTTCGAATATGTTCCATGACTACTCTCAACCAAAAGCACTCACGCGATGCTTCATGCAAGGCGAGAATCTCAACATGGTTCGAAGAAGTCGCAATTAGCGTTTGCTTGGTAGACCTCCAAGATATAGCGGTGTCTCCAACGGTAAAGACATAGCCCGTTGGAGAACGTGCTCTATGTGGGTCAGACAGATAACCAACATCTGTATAACTAGGAAGGCTAGAATCAACCCGATGACCGAAGGGGGCGGTGACTCCTTTTGAGGATTTATGGATGTAGAACAAGCTCAAATCCGTCGTAGCCTTAAGGTAGCAAAAAATATCTTTAACACCATTCCAGTGTCTGCGTATAGGCATCTTGTTGTATCTAGCCAAAAAATTAACAGCGAAAGAGATCTCAGGTCTAGTACACTGAGCCAAGTACAATAAAGCACCAATTGCACCTAGGTATGGAACTTTAAGCTCCAAAATCTCTTCCTCATCCTCCTTGGGACGGAAAGGATGTCGTTTAGCGTCTACAGTCCAAACAACCATAGGAGTACTCGAAGGCTTCGCTTTATCCTCATTAAAACGTCGCAACACCTTTTGGGTGTAGTTTGATTGATGTACTATGATTTCATCTGAACAATGGTTGATCTCTAGGCCAAGACAATATCGAGTTTTCCCAAAATCTTTCATCTCAAATTCCGATTTCAAGTGAACGACAATTTCCTCAAGCTCTACGAGAGTTCCGATGAGGTTCATGTTGTCGACATAAACTACAACGATCACAAACCCAGAATGTGACCTCTTGATGAACACGCATAGGCATAGTTTGTTGTTCACATAACCCTGACTTGTCAAATATTCATTCAGACGGTTATACCACATCCACCCGGATTGTTTCAATTCGTAGAGTGATCTCTGTATCTAGATCCCCATAGAGATACACAGTTACCACGTCCATAAGCTGCATATTCAGTTTTTCAAAAACTACCAAACTGATAAGGTAGCAAAACGTTATGATGTCCATTATAGGGAAGGGAGGAAGAAGATAGGTGTTTAGTCATTAGGGATCCAAATCCTCACCGGATCATTCATTGCGGATCCGTGTGGACTAGTTCATCCTAGCCATTGATTTATATCCTAAGACCAAGGATTAATATTTTACACTTCTGTTAATTTATTCAATTCTTTCACGTAAAACAGAGTCTTTCTTTTTCTTCCAGATGCATCTTCTTCTTCCCATCCTTGTGGTAAATTGCATTAATAGTGATGACTTATTGTATTGTAGAGAGGAAAGAGGATGAATATTGATTTCAAACTCGATATGTCACCCACTTACTCGGTGACATCACTAACCCCATCATCTCTGGCGTCTATTCTGGTGACGAAAGACTAAATTTAGGGAAAAACTTGTGGACAGAGAAAGAGATTGGCCAAAAGACAGCGAGAGTGGGACAAGGCCTCTTAAATCCATCTAATTCTTTTGATACCTCCCCACCAGATTTGTCTTGTGATTGTTGCTCCATTTTTTTCATCGGGAATGGACATCTTAAAAAGGAAAGAACGAAGAAGATGTATTTGGTAGAAGAAATAAAGAGAAAATTAAACTTATGTCGTGAGTAAATCAAAGGCAAGGATGAATTGGTCCACATGAATCCGCAGTGAATGATCCGAATAGGATCTGGATCCGGTTATCAAGATAGTAAGAATTTGGGTGTGAGTTTTAAAGACATGTGTTGGACAATTATTAGGCCACCTAAGTCAGTAAAAATTGGGTACTGACACCTTGCCTAAGTATTATCTTGCTGACCGTTTGTTTACTTTTTTTCTCTCTTAAAATATTGTGTTGACCCACCACTTCTCTTCTGGTCTTTTATCTTTCTGCCTCACTTGTTTGTTTACCCATTCCCCCCCCCCCCAATTTTTTCTCTTCTGACCCCACCCTTTTTTTGTGGTTTTTTAACCCATTTCTCTCCTTTTTTTCAAATTTTTTATTCTTGTATGTATTTTTATTTTCTCTTTTAAGACTCCCACGTTATTTATCTTAAACTTTCACATTATTTATTCTTGTAAATATTGTTTAATGCTTATTTTACGATAATTTAAATCCATCTAGGCTCATGCCTAGATCTCACCTAGGCAGCTAGTTGCTAAGTCCTAGTCCACTGTTTGACTAGCGCCTAACATTTTTTAGGATCTAATCCTAGCCAATTTAAGCTTCTTACATTGGCTTTGATATTATTACTTACAACTGTTTTGGTGGAGAGACTATTTTTTGCTATGAATATTTACTCAAAACTTTGCACTCTCGAATGTGAAAGCAACCGCTTCGATTGAATCTTGCACTCTTTTGAATTTTGCCCTTCGCCTCGACAAATCCTGGCTTCACCACTGACCTCATACGTTAGAACAAATGAGTAAGCAATGACCGAATTAAGACTAGGGTTACTAGTTTGTGCCGTTATCATCTTCCGGGTTGTGAATCCTTTGAACCAGGGGGTCTACCACACTTTAGGGTAGGAGCAGATGATTGGCTAGCCACCAGTGTACCGGACCGCATGGGAGGTGTGGCCACCCCACCCTTAGGGACGATCCAGCTTTCCAAGGCGATGATACGGTGTACATTGAGTATTTCCATTTTTGCAGGTTCATTTGCAGCAGGTACATGTGATCTCGCCACCTTTGCTAGATTAGTAAAGTATCCGGTATGCTTTGAGCGATGCTCAGAAGATCTAGAATACATCGCACTTCAGTTTCAGACTGAAGGGTGTGGGGATCTAAATGAGACATAGTAGGAGTGATACACGATAATTCTCGGTGTTCTACAGGAAGCTTAGTGATCTTATCTCCCCCTAACGACGGGAAGACTGTCTCATCGAAGTGACAATCCCCAAAATGTGCAGTAAAGAGATCTCATGTCAAGGACTCTAAGTAGCGAATAATTAATGGCGAATCATAACCAACATAGATTCCCATTTTTACCTAAGGATCCAATATTGGCATATAGACTGGGCACCCAAACACACGTAAATGCTAGATGTCAAGCTTGTATCCAGTAACCAACTGTAACGGTGAATGAGGCTGGGTAGCGGTGGGCCTTAGGCAGACCAACATATTTGCATGCAATATTGCACCGCCCCAGCCAGATACTAGCTAGTTGGTTCACATAACCAAAGTCCGAACTATTATTTGAATGAGCTTTATGAAAGCTTGTGCCAGGCAATTTTTGGTGTGAACATGAGGTACAAGATGTTCAACTTCAATCCCAACAGACATGCAATAATCGTCAAAAGTCTATGACGTAAACTCTCCAGCATTATCCAGTCAAATCAACTTGATCGGATAATCAGGGTGGTGAGCCTTAATCTTAATCATTTGTGCTAGGAGTTTTGCACATGCAGCATTGTGTGTGGACAATAAAAAGACATATGACCATTGCGTCGATGCATCAACCAACATCATGAAATATCTAAATGGTCCGCATGTTGGCTTGATAGGTCCACAAATATCCCCTTGAATTCTCTGAAGAAACTTAGGAGGGTTGTGAATAATCTTTGAAAATGAGGGTTGAATGTTCAACTTCCCAAGGCAGCATGCTTTGTAAAGAGGATGGCCGAGATAAGTGTAGACATCAAAATTTCGATGAAATAATTGTTGACCAATAGTTAAAATTTCAATGTTCACGTATCAGATAAATTTTACACATATCATGTAACTCAACAAAAAATCGAACAAAATTAGAAAAGTCATCAAATAGGACATGTGTCAACACCTAGCAAAAATGATTTATTTCATTTGAATATTATATTCAAAATTAGGCCTTGAAAAAGTCTATAAATAGAAGCCAATTTCATTCATTTCACTTCACCAATTCACATCACACCAAAACCTTGAAGCTTTGAAACTCTAAAGCTTTCAAGCAAATCCTGAAGGATCAAGAAAGCCCTCTTCGCTCGTCAAATCCTCCTTCAAGATCAAGTCCCGATGGCCCTTGAAGAAACTTTCCTCAACCTTCAGGATCAAGCCCCCAACGGCCCTTGAAGAAAGTGTTCATCGTTTATCATTCGTTCATCCTAAGATCAAGCCTCAATGGCCCTTTAGATCAACGACATTAACAAATCCACACACCCGTTCTTCAAGATCAAGCCCAAAAGCCTTTGAAGATCCGTTCATTAACTGTTCATCAATCCAAAAGCCCTTAAAGATCCGTTCATTAACTGTTCATCAAGATCAAGCCCCGAAGGCCCTTAAAGATGCGTTCATCCTAAGATCAAGCCCAAACGGCCCTTTGGATCAACAATATCAACAAATCCACACTACTGTTCATCCTAAAATCAAGCCATAACAACCCTTTGGATCAACAACATTAACAAATACACACAACTGTTCATCCCTAGATCAAGCCCCAACGACCTTTCGGATCAACAGCCTATCCACAGATCTACACTTACAAAGATAAAATCAGAGGATCAAATTGTAAAAGAGATTGTAACCCTAAAATCAATACAAAATATATTTCGTACATGTGTTCTTGTTTCAGGAAAATTCGTGTTTACAATAAGATTTTAAGTGATGCCCATGTGATACTTCAAGGATACGGTGCATCATATCTCATTCGAGGTGGCTCATTCGATAATGCTAAAGTAGGAGAGTGTACTAAAACCCAGCCATAGGGCCGGCCACGTGATGGGTCTCCAGGGATCGAATGGTTGTAATGTACAACCCACTCGGAGTCGGGACACATTCCAACTTCTCGTGAATACACTTATGGCCATATTCGTAAGAAGTGATACAAAGAAATTTAGAACCATTCTCTTCAGTGGTTTCAACATGATATTGATTATGTCGAATATCTCTAAAACTTAGCAATGTTCTGCCAGAACGTGGAGAATAAAGTACCATTGGACAACATAATACGGGTATTTCTGTATCTTTCTATCAAATTAGATGGGCCTGAACGGGTTGTCAGATCTGCATTTTTAGGTACGAAGTTGGTAAAATAGTGTTTCTTACACAATATGGTGTGCGTGGTGACACTATCAGCCATACACCTAACTTCCCCACTAGTCATACCTAGAAATAAATTAACTGAATTGGTCACATGCATAAATATAATTCCATTCATTCAATTAATCAATTCGAGAAATAATATCCATAAAACAAACCAATCCAAACAAATAATTCCAAAGACTTAGAAAAATTATCCAAAAAATTAAACCATAAACCTAAAATTTAGGGGAGGGGTTCAACCACTAAAGGTGTAAAAATGCCCTAACATGTCTTAGAAAAATTAAACTTTATACATCCATAGGAGCGGACGCCTCCTGAAAATCTGAAACCTCCGGAATTGTAGTAGTATCTTCGGGGATGTTCTACATGCACAAAGTTAGTCTCAGGGCGGGAATGATACTTGGTAATAGCCTTGGGGGTAGCTCGGCATATGCATGACCAGTAATCTTTTGATCCACAGTGATAACACATGTCTAGTTCAGTAGAAGTCGATTGAACGGTAGTTTTCCCTTGTTCTTAAAGCTGGGGGCCTTAAGGGCAAGGGGTCAACGCTTCTGGGTCAAATTTCCTCCTTTGGGTGGCCTTTTGTTTTGTTGACCTTAGGCCCGTGGTGGGGCTTATCGCCCATTTCCACAGCCACGACGAGGTTTTCATTAGTTGTGGCTGCTAGAATTAGTCGCATGCACTTCAAACGAAACGTTCGAGCCAGTGGGTCGAGCTTGAGGATTCTTCATCAAAAGCTGGTTTTGCTTTTCAGCAAAAAGTAAAACAAATATCAACTGAAAATTTTGGTGAACTTTTGTGCCCTATATTGTTGTTGCAAGACAATATTGGTGGCATTGAAGGTCGAATAGGTCTTCTCCAGGAGATCTTGTTTGGTTAAGTCCTCTTTACAAAACTTAAACAGTGATTGGATTCTACAAACTTCAAAGTTGTATTCATTCACAGACTTAAAGTCTTGGAAGCGTGAATGCTGCCAGTCGTGTGTTGCTTCAGGCAAGTAAATATCTTTCTGGTGATCGAAACAATTGACCAGAATGAGCCAGAGGGTACATGGATCTTTCTTTATGAGGTACTCGATCTGTAGTGCATCATGGAAGTGTATGCAGATGAAGATTATAGCAGTAGCTTTTTGAGCTTCATCGACGGGTTCATCGTTGGTAGGTTCCTCAATAGTAACTCTAAAACTCTTTGCAGTAAGATAGAGCTTCATGTCTTGAACCCATTTTAGGTAGTTTCTTCCAGAGACTTCTAGAGCTGTGAAATCGAATTTGTTCAAGTTCGATATGTCCTTAAAACAATGGGTACAACATGACGTGGTTAGTCGTATGGAAAGCCATAGATATATATCATAGAACATGCGGGTTCTATAGACATGTATTAGTTTAATTTAAGCATAAAAGCCACGGGTTTGATGTGGTAAGTTTTGAATGAAAACTGTGGGTTTCAAAGGCACTAAATTCGAAACTACACGTTCGATTTAGTTATGAACGTTCGGTTCATATATAGGGGTACCTACAAGAACACAGAAGACAATATACAATTAAGTGCAGTCAATTTGTGGATTACTTAAGGAACCTAAGTGTGAGTGCATCGGGACTACAAAAGATAGTCAACGGTTTAAAGAAACGAAATAATTTATTGAATCGTTAATTGCCAAAAAGTGAACTTCAGGTCAATAATTTTGGATTAATGATCAGATTAATGGATTGCTGGTCACTTTAATTAATTCAATAAATCGCAACCATTCATGTTTGATCATAGAAGAAAAAAAATAATAATAACATTCGGGTTAAAATTATAGCCCAATCATGGTGGTCTTGGGTGCCGTGTGCGGGACAAGGTTAATGGGCTACGAGTTGGCTGTGGAGCAGCCCAATCATGGCAACAAGCCATGGGCTATGTGTCTAGAACAAGCCCAGCAGGAAAGCTGCAGGTTTGTGGGCCACAAAAGGCCCGGGTGCATAAGCCCAGCACGGAGCTGGCTTGGGATGGGTGTTTGCGAAGCCCAACGATGGTTGGCTTTGTTGTGGACCGGTTCTAAGCAAGCCTAGCCACATGGGCTGGCATTGGTGATCATAGGCCAAGATAGATGGCGAGCCCAGCAAGCAAAGCTTGTTAGCTTGATGGGCCGAGACAAGGACAGAGCCCAGCAAAGGCTTGCTGACCTGCTATAGTGGACTTAAGGCTTTGGGCCTATGCATGCTAGAGTGGACTTAAGGCGTCGGGCCTATGCATAAACCAACCCCCGCCGAGGCCTGGTTGTAGTGCAGTGGCAGCAAGTTCACGGGGCTGCTGCGAGATGTCCCTGGCATCAAAACGATGCGATCCTAGCTGTGGCATGGCTGCAGGCTAGCCAACGTGGCTCGGCGATGCAACGTGGAGCGGCGGCTCAACCGCGAAAAATCCCATTTTTTTTTTTCGAATTCTAAGGTTAAAAACCCTAATTGCATCTAAATTAATTTCGATGCTTTGACTCACAAATTTCACATAACATAATTGTGTATTGCATGAACAAGACAGAATATATGAACGCATATGCAATATATATAATTGAAAGGAAAATATAAATATAGGGGGTTCATGCATCATGGGGAATGTTTTCATACTTCAAGGTCGTCTCAAATATCTTAATTTATTTTAAAAGAACCTGATTGGCAAAAAATAATTGAAAGCCTTTGATGTTGTAGAAGAAAGCCTTCTCCACAATCCTTTAGTTCCTTAGCTTCTGGCAAGAGCGTGCTGATAACGTGTTGTAGGCCTAATTTACTGAACTATATTTAGGACTAGAGAGGGAGAGGGCCGGTGGCAAGAGAGAGAGAAGAGAGAGATGTAATTATGAGGTGTGTGTTGTATCACCCCCATTGTGCCCTTATTTATAACAGTAGGATATGTTAAATCTTTCTTCTAATAGGATTGAAACTCTAATAGGATATTAACTACTAAAGGGAATAGTCAAAGATATCCCTAGATACACTTGGATTTACACAATCACATTCCTAATCTAATAGGATTGCAACACATTTGAAAACTAATTGAATCACATTATTATGTGCGTGCGAAATACCTTTTTTATAATTGGCAATATGTGCCTCTTAAGTGTTTAAAAATAGAGAAAATAATACAATGGATTGAATCACATTATTGTGCGCGAGTGAAAGACCTTTTTATCATCGGCAATATGCGACTCTTAAGATGTTTTGAACGTGTTTAAAAAGAGAGAAAATAATATTTAATAGATAACTGATTGAATCACATCATTGCTAACCTAATGTGAGGCTAAGCTCACCCCCTCCTCCTTAGTGTAAATAATATTGTTTGTTCGGAAAAAGAAAAACAAAACAATCATATGACAACTAAACAAATCACATTATTATGCGCGTGTGAAAGATCTTTTTTATAACCAGCACGACACGCCTCTTAAGATGATTTGGATGTGTTTAAGACCTTTTTTATAACTAGCATTATGCGTCTCTTAAGATGTTTTGAACATGTTTAAAAATAAAGAAAATAATATTTAATAAACAACTGATTGAGTCATATTATTGCTAGCCTATTATGAGGTACTAATTTTTTAAATTAAAAAAAAAATGTACCAAGAAAAACTATACAAAAAAAATTAATTATTAAAAATATATTGTTTATATGACGAAAGTACCCCTGTATTATTTGGTGTATTATTTTGAATTGCTTTTGAACTTTTTTGTTTAGGGGGCATTTCTGTACATTTTTTTTGGTGAAGCTTGTGACCTCAAAAAACGTTGTTCACAACAATGTTGGCTTTATATATAGAGATGATAAGAAAATCAAGGATAACGGTACCTTAGGTTATCCATATTGTTCCTATTATTTTGTAGAGAATCAATTTGGTCATATGCTTCTTTAAAGTTTATTTATTTATTTTTTATAAGTGATAGAATAATCTATACGAAATTCATGAGAGAATTTGGATTAAAAACTCAGTAAATTAAAAAAAAAAAAAAAACCCTAATAACTAAAGCAGTCCACCACTCGCCTTCAAAGTTTATTCTTTATGCATTGCAGACATCTTTATTCTACAATTTGTCATGAACATATATATTATATATAAATACCTTGCATGGATGAAGTGGAATTGACCTATATACGTGTTTGGTGAAGCGAACATAACTACGAATGTGTCTAGCTAATTTTGGCTTTAAGACTCCGGTTCTAGAGCCTAGATTGATCCTTTCGGCTCTAGTGCTTTCAAAGGTTCCCTTCATGCTTGTTTGGAAGGGCCTTTGAGATTCCTTTTATGTTTGCATGTTTGAAAGTCCTTTTTAAAACAACTAAAAGTGCTTTTAGATCATCAAAAATTTTTTTTTAGTGTTTGGAGAGAAATTTGTTTCTAGGCTAAATAGCACTTGAAGTGTATTACGAAATAAACACTTGGGGCTGTTTTGTGGGGATGTGATTGGGTTTTAGGGATAGGATTGAATTGCTAGGGGCATGTAAGACAAGATTTGTAGCTTATACATAAGGATAGGTTAGAGATAATCCACCATATTGTGGATTCATAACCTATCATGTTCAATCATATCTATCTCACATTTTAACACAACAAATAAGGGACTGAACTCAAATCCATTTTAATTGATCACAACTTATCCCAACCAAGCCGCCAAACATGATATTGAAGTATGCTTTCTTCAAATGCTTTTTCAAGAAGCACTTGAATTTTCTTTAAAAAAAATTGTTTTTGAGGATAAGTGCTTTTAAAAAAAGTACTTTGAAACAATTGCATTATTATTTTTTTCATTGAGATGAAGAATATATATTTGTGATGGTATTATTGAGTTAATTCCGAATTAATGGAACATGGTTGAGAGGCTTGAGAGATGGGGTTCAGTACAGTATATTCGAAGGAAAAGGGGTAAAAGACAGATAATATACAAAGACAGTTGTGGCAGGAAGTGCAAAATACGACAGATTTGTAAGTTTGGATCTGTTGGATGTGTCTTAGAAATCGAAGGGAGTTAAGATTCCACGTCTTTGCATGCCAAACCATACGACCGCATCAACATTTTCTTGGAGTTATCTATTATTTAATGGTATGCATGTTACAAAACAAAAACATTACAAAAAAAAGTTGAGCTTCTACTATATAATCAATTAGCAATATGAGAAATAGTTTAATTACTTACAAATACATGTAAAGTCTATTTTTTCATCAATGTGGTAGTAGTGGGTTAAAAAACCGAAAACTGAAAATCAAACGAATGTGAAAAACCAAACCGAATTTAATTGATTCAACTGAACATATATTAATTTTATTTATTTATTTATATTAGGTATTTATTCTTTTAGCCCAATTTCAAGCCCAATTTTCAAACCCAAATGTCTTGAAAGGCAAACTGCCCAAATGTTTTGAGCCCTCCCACTTTAAGCTCTTCTCATCTGCAAGTCCACTTCGCCACTTCAGATCGATCGATTCGTCTTCCTCCTCAGCTCATCGGAATCCATGGCGAAAGAACCAGCTTGCATCCTCGTTACAAGAGTTGCAGTTACTATATCGAATCCATAATCTCACTGTTTTTTCGAATTTTTAACAAGTCCTGATCGATCTTGTAGATCTACGACTTTGTTCTTGCTTGTTAACTTGTAAATTTCATATACTTGATGCACCGTCTTGGTGGGTGGCTTCCCAAGGAAAGAAGGCATGGTAGGGAAAGACGTCATGACAAATAACGTTTTCATTTATTTACAAGTACACGTAAAGTTCCTCCTTTTATCAATATAAGATTCATTTTTAACAGTTATTTATATCATCTTTTTAGTAGAAATGAGACATTTATATGTTGGTGAACCATATTTCTAATAAAAAAATGGTACAAATGATGGTCCAAATTGGTGTGACCAGGTCTAACATATCTATTCATTTCTTGGTTGCAAGGATTTTCAAGTAATTCTACGCTCATGTGAAATTCATTTTACAAATTGAAATTTGATATACCTTTTATATGATCAGGGTGGATCCACCTTGGGATAAGGTGGATCAGCTGACTCCTCCAAGCTCATAAATTCTCTATGAAAGAGTTGGGTGTCGCCGTTTGTAAATTTGAGATGCCCTTGAAAGCTACATTCCAAATGCTCGATGAATTGCTTGTGTGGGTACTGGGCAAGGTAGTTGCTAGCCTCATACCTTTGTATTCGTTGCATATGGCAGCCTCTGTCGGCATGCTCGCTCAACAACTATTGACATCAGTTAACATACTCATTCGGAAGCTATTTACATCTATCAACAGACGTGCAATATAACTTGGCAAATGACCTCACGCCTACCAAGGTCCAATGAAATGCCAATTTGCATGTTATTTCATTAAAAAAATATGTGTGCTACACGCATTATTCTTATTGACTCCCTAATAATATTTAAGAAAAACTGATAAAAATAACTTGAAAACTTTAAGTTTTAACCAAAGGGACAAAAAGTGTTGTAAGTGAATAATACTAGGAGTGATTTTTTAGAGTTTAAGGAAAACTAATGAAAATGGCTTGAAAACTTTGAATTTTAACCAAAATGATAAAAGGTGTTGTAAGTGAATAATACCAGAAGTGATTTTTTAGAGTAAAAAATGTCCCTAACGTTAAAAATAAACAGTATCAAAAGTATTTCCTTAAAATTCCTTAATATAATATTTATTGATCTGTCACTGTATACTGGAGATAATTGCCCCTTTAATGAAATGGAAAATGTCCAAAAGTCAAATTAATTTGTAGAATTTATGAGATAGACTACATATGTATCATCTCTAAAACCTTCATTCTAAAAAAATTAATACTTTGCAACCAATTTATTCATCAATTTCTTTGGTATAAAATAAATATATTACTATATTAAAAAATAGTTAAAAAATGTAATTGGATTGTGAAAAGGGAAATTTTTATTTGAACTCATATTAATTGTCTTTTTTACCTCATTACATAATTACCATCCACTACAAAACGAAATTAAGAATAAAATTAAAATGTATCAAACTCACACCCAAATCCTTGGATAAACCACAAACAGAAGAGCCATGACCTTGAATTCCTTGGTGAGGAAAGCATATGAAAGCAGACACTTTATGCTGCAAAATAAGGATGAGGATCCTTTCCAGATCCTCTTTGTGGGGATCTTAGGGATCTTCACATCCTGGCCGTTCACCGTACATTGTGGCAAATTTTCGTTAGATACTATTTGTTTTTAATTTTAAATAAAAAAAAATCAAATAATTTCTAACCGCACAATGTACAATGAATGCTTAAGATGTGAGGATCCTTAGAATCCCCACAATTTGGATCCGGATGGAATCCAACTCCACAAAATAAAACCACAGGGACATGAAAAGTAGACGAGGTGGACTGCATTGTGTGTGTGGGTGCATAGTTTGGTGTTGTCTTTGGCAATGTTTAGATTGGCCTAGTCATTGCAGCAAGTAGAGAGTATAGGAAGAGTTTTCTTTCTTGTGTCGTAGACTCACAAGAAAGTTTTACTTTTTAGACATTTTTGGATGCATATATAACGTTGACCAACCTTCATGTACGTGCGTGTAGAAGGCATTTTTTGAATCATGGCGTATTACGCATAACTTACACTTTTTAAATGTATTTATATGCGTGAATTGACAAAGGAAAAGTCAAATATTTGAAGTAAATGAATAATATTGGATCATGCTAGAAAAATACTCCTCACAAACCAATCAAAATAGCTGAATTCACATAATAAAATCGGTCTTTCAATTTCCATCTGCATTCTATTAAATTTACATTAAGAAGAGAGAATATAATATTTAATAAATAACTGATTGAATCACATTGTTGCTAACCCATTCTGAAGCTAAGCCCACCTGTGACAACCCGTCCCAAATTTTACGTTTTTATTAATTTTAGAAGCGTGAATTTACGAAAATGCCCTAGAGGCAAAGACTTTGACTTCCGTTGATCATCAATTAGAGTGACGTATGACTTATTCTTTTAGCATATCCTCGTAGTACTTGCCACTACGAACGCATAGGCGAAAGCCGTTTGAGAGTCCGAATTATAATGGTATAATTACATACGTTTGAAGTTGGTTATTTAAAGGTACTTAAATTATTTGAACTCCCACCTTGTGGGAAGACTAACTAATGAGCCTAAAGTAAAGAGAAAAAAGGACCAATCAAATTAAAAGGGATAGAGGACCAATGAGACATCAGAAAAGAAGAAGGAAAAAAAAAAAGGGGGGGGAGTAGCCTTCACGTCGACCCACACCCACCGCGAGCTCCCATTTTCCAAGGTTGATTCCGGCCAACTTCGGTGGAGATTTTTGACGCCACCACCACCATCTTGAAGCTCTCATTCCCCTCTACAAAACCCACCCATGAACCACCTTGATTAACCATGGTATGTGGCTGTTTGAGGCCATAAAAGTCGACCAAAATCAATAGTACTCCGACCACCGTTAATTTAGAATTAGAAGACAATTCAAAATAAAATTATTTATTAATTAAATATGAAATTATTTCGAATTATATATAATAAATAATAATATTTTCCAGAAAATCGGCAAAGCGATGGCCGATGCCACCACTTGGGCTTTCTATCCCATCATCCCAGGAGAAAATCCCAACCAACGTTGACCTCGTTGGACCACCGTAGACGATAAATCGACGTCGAAAAGTTTTAGGCACCCACCGGCTTTCCATCCACTTTTGGACTTTGTGACAGGTATGAAAGTTGTTCCTCTCTTTGAGATCTTTATTCATGTAAATTTTGGTAATATTTGGAAATGGTTGGATTTTCCGGCGAGTCGGGACGGCCGATCGCCACCCACGGCGGCACGTGCAGCGGCGCGTGGCCAGTGGGCCCCCAATGCTATTTTTAGGCTATGTTAAATGTCTTGAATTTAGTCTTGATATTTGAATAACGTAGGTTGATCATTGGAACCTAAATTCTCTACGATACGTTAATAGGTATTTATGTGAATCGACGATCCAACCGTTGGATCGTCACCAAACTTTGTTACATTATAGTATATAATATTTGAAGATTTTAGCAGATTGGAAATCCAACGTACAGATCTTTCCGAATTGGATTTGTAAGTTCATAAAATAAAACGTTAACCGCTAATCAATTTGGGGAATTTGCGAGGATCCAACCGTTGAATCATAATAAAATTTTAGTATGTTATTCTAGAAGCATAATGTGGATCTTTGGAAGTTGTGGATTGGAAATCTGATATGCAGATCTTCCGAATCGAGTTATACAGGGTTCTAGACCCTACCGTCGATCAAAGATCGATGGTTGACTTTTGGTCAATAGGTCTCAAATTATTCTTGAAGGTCCTTAAGTATATGTTTTATGTAAATTATGTATTCTATTGGTAATCATAGTGTGGACTCTAGGTGAGTGGGTCTTTTTCTTTCATAGGCATATAATTGATAGAGTGGGTCCACACTATGATTATTCTCGATGTGCGTGCAAGATAATCATAGTGTGGACTCTAGGTGAGTGGGTCTTTTTCTTTCATAGGCATATAATTGATAGTTCCACAAACACTTCTAAAGTGATCTATGCTTGTTACCTACAATTAATCATTGCGAACTACGAATGGTTTGATCCCTGTTTAGGGTAGGTAGGCAGTCTAACAAGACGTTAGATGCAGCAATATAATAAATGAGATTAAAGAATTGAGACAATAGCCTTGTTTAGTGAATTGAGCAATGTAAGGGACATTGGTGGGAAGTATGAGATTTAGCTTTATGAATTGGTGATTAAATATTGATCATAAATCAATGCGTAAAGAATCAAAAAATTGAAGTAAGGAAAGGTAAGTAATGATAGTTAATTTAACTAGTGTCTAATTGGGTTTATCACTGATGATTACTCTCAAAAGTAAATAGTTTGGGAGTAGGGTGTTATTGATTGTACATGTTACGCCGTATTATATCTTTTGGGAATATCATGAAATGTTTGGGTTTAAATTACATCATGGCATATTCATATGGATATTACCTGAACCTAACTATTGTGAATGCTTTGAAGTGCTAAATGACGCCGCGGACGCTTAGGTAAGCTTCAGGTGAGTACATGTTGATGATAGTGATGGTAGTGAGTATGACTGTGTTGAGATATATTATAGCTCATAAACTTGCACCCCGGTGTTAGTGCTCACACCCAAAGCCAAGGCATAATCCTTCACGTGATGTTCACCTCCCCCACCTTACGCTCACCTTAGATCCAAGGTAGATGCACAGTCCTGTCGTACAAACCACTTTAGGTGGTTCCGACTCGTAGGTGACCCGCGATTATTCGCATAGTTTTCACGTGATCATAGCACTTGAGCGTATTTATTTACACCCAGTCTTGTCGTACAAACCACTTTAAGTGGTTCCGACTCGTGTGCAGGTATACTTATTAAGCTATTGGCTAGCATGTTATTGAGCTATTGTCTAGCATGATTGATGAGATATGGATAAGTCGTACAGGTCACAAGAGGTAACTCCGACTTATATGCTAGCCATGATTGATGAGATATGTGATAAGATATGGATAAGTCGTACAGGTCACTATAGGTGACTCCGACTTATATGCTAGCCATGATTGATGAGATATGTGATGAGAAATGGATAAGTCGTACAGGTCATGATAGGAGCATATTTAGGCGACTTACTTAGCTTGTTTTCGTGCATTTATATTGTTAATTCATAGTTGTTTTTGGCGTTTAAGCCATTTTCGTGTGTTTTTAGGTTCATGTGGCTAAGGAAGCAAAAAGATGCATTTTGGAGCATTTTGGAGCAAAATTGGACTTGGAAGGGATAACTTATACTTGGAGCAAAAGGAATGGACGAAATTGAAGAGTTGATGTCACAAGGATTCCTACTTGAAGTAGCCACACACCTTCCACATTTCAGCCACATGCACTTGTTCCTCCATCATTGCACCAACAACAACATTGCACATGCACTCCCTTTAATTAATTAACCCACATGCACCCTTTATTCTTTCATCATTCCAGCCACTCCACATCCCTCACCAAGAAATCATTCAACACATGCATCCATAATCATTTCTCCACACCAAAACCGTGCACATGCATTCCCCTTGTGCAATTCCATCATTCCACACCTCCATGGCAGCCACCAACCAACCTAGCTCTCATGTTTCCCCTTTAATCATTCAAACATTCACCCACATGCATTTCTAACCCACATGCACCCTAGATTCTAATCAGCCATTCACATTTAATCATTCATTCCCATCAGATTTCTAGCATATTCACATGCATTCCATAAGTTGTGGATTCAATTTGTTTAACTATTTGATTGATAACTTATTTATGTATGTTTATTGAGAATGCACGCTTAATTTTCATGCATGAATATGACGCTAGAATATAAGTGAGTTTCACCTAATAGTTATGAACTTATATTCACAAGTAGTGGAGGTTGCTTATAAACAATCGCGTTAAATGAATTCTTGGCATAAGTTTCATGCGTATTCCATAGTAACGAATGCCTCGTCAACACTTATAATTTTCATAGAGCGTAATGATTCTTGCTTGTATCTCTATTATGCAATCATGTAGGGGACTTGTGGGGAATGTTTTGAATTGTTGTATGCGCTAACCCATCCAATTCAATAACGTTAGGAAGATTTGAAGGTTAATTAGTGCATCACGGTTAACTTGGGGTGTTGAGTTTCATGGTTTATTGAAATGCAATTGGAAATCATTTTATTATGCAAGTGTAACATATGTGAAGATGAACCCCTTAGCTAGCATTCATTCATTTCAATTCCATTCATTCTATTTCAATTTCATATTTACTATCTGTTTTTACTTACAATCTGTTTTAATTTCAAATTCGTCAATTTTAAACCCCCCTTTACTTTCTTGTTCTTTAGTGCTTAGAATTTGTTTAGTTTATGTTTTAAAGTGTTTTGATTCAATTTATTTCCCAAAATTCGTCCAAATTCACCAAAGTGCTCAAAACTGCCCAGAAAGTGATTTTAAGGCAGTTTTGAGTGTTTTGGGTGATGTTTGAGTCTTTTGGTTTGTTTTAATGTTTTAAGTGTTTAGTTTTACATTCTTTGAGTTAGTTTAGTGTTTTATATTGTGTTTTTACGTTCTTGAGTCAAGTTATTATTTAATTTCGTCCAAATTTGTGTTTGTGCTCAAATCTGCCCAGAAAGTGGTTTTTAGGCAGATTTGAGTGTGTTTGTGTTGTTTTGAGTCTTTTGGTTTGTCTTAGTGTTTTAAAGTTTAGTTTTGCATTCTTTGAGTCTAGTATAGTGTTTCATATTGTTATTTTACGTTTTTGAGTCAAATCCAAGTGGTTAACAATCCCTCCTAATCCCCGGTCCAGAACGATCCCTACTTACATACTTACTACAATTTGACAACAAGAGGGTTTAATTTGTGTGCGTATAAATCTCGCATCAAATTTTGGCGCCGTTGCCGGGGATTAGCAACTTTGCTAATCCTTTGGATTGTTATTTTCGTTTTCTTATTAGTTTTAGTTTTAATTTCTGTTATGCATTTTAGTTTTAGTTTTTTATTTGTGTTTTGTTTGTTGATTTTAAGTACTTGAGAAGCACAACATGGCACTTGATAATGCTTCTCTTTTGTCACAGCTCATGGAAAGGTCCCAAATGCAAGGCGTTGGTACATTTGATCTTCAATCAAGGAATAACGTGTTTTCCAATACTTACAATTCGGATTGGAGTGATCATTCAACTTCTATGTGGTGGGAACCTCAAAATGTTCAACAAGAAGGATATTGGCAGCCATATGAGGAGTTCTATTCAACGCCTATACAGCCACCACAACCTGCCCAAAGTAATGTAGGTAATTCAAATGATAATGATACGATTTTTCAATTACTTACTACTTTGACGCAGGGACTCCAACTTCAAAACAAAGAGAGGGAAAATCAAGACAAAAGGTTGGACTACTTGGAAAAGCAAATTGGGCAGATAGCGGAGTTTGTAGAACAAATTTGCGACCAAGGCGAACTCCCTAGTTCAACCATTGCAAATCCGAAGGGAGGATTCGAAACACCTTTGCCGGAAGCACCTATTGTTCCTACGCCATCTAATTCAAGTAAGGTTGTTCCAAATTTAATTAGTTCTAACCCCGTTCCAACAAGTATCCCTATTCCTTGCAGATTCATGACTTCCAAGGAAGAAGAAGGTGAAAAAGACATCTTGGAAGCCCTTCCAAAGGTGAAAAGTAGGGAATGTCATGAATTCATCAAAGAGGACGTTCTTGAAACCACAAAACCCAAAGAAGTTGAATTTGATGACATTGGACAAATCATAACCATCACATGCAATCTGGCCAAGTCCAATATCCCTGAAACTTTCAAAGGAGTGGTGTTTGTCATTGAGTTCTTGTCGGACAAAACAAGTAAGTCATCTTTTCCAAATTCCATTACATTTTATACTAACTTGCTGTTTTTTATGAATCAGGCACCTACACTAGAATTCAAACCAATGCCGGTTCACTTCAAGTATCACCTTCCATTCAAGGACCAATTCCATGCCGTTTGATTTGATTTAAAAAAAAAAAAAAAAAAAAAAAAAAAAAAAAAAAAAAGAGATACTAAACATGGAGAAAGATGGAGCCTTCACAAAGGATGTTTACGTGAAGCCCCACTACGAGGCGTCGGAGCGGAAGGCATCGGGGCGGAAGGCATCGGGGCGGAAGGCATCGGAGCGGGAGGCATCGAAGATAAAGCATTCGAGGCCTCAATACTTGGCCAAACGCTGGACGAGCCAGGAAAAATGTGCCTCTGGAAGTAAGCCGCAAGCCTTTGACGGTCACTTTGCATGCGACCATTGGATTCTTGCAGCTCATCAAGCTTCCTCTTCATGCCCGTCGAATAGTTGTTTGCAAGCACATGCAAACTTCTATTCTCGTACTTAAGCTGTTTGATCTCCTGCTTAAGACTTTCCACCTCTGCCATCAACGATTCCACTTGGCGGGACCGAGTAAGCAGGCGTTGGCCCATGTTGGACACAGAGCTCGCACACTGAACACTAAGAGCGAGGGACTCTTGAATGGCCAACTCATCGGACCGTCCTGACAGCAGCCTACTATCTTTTGGAGTGAGGAGGGTCTTAGCTACTACTGTAGCTGTTGTGGCGTCTTGCATCACGGAGTCTTCACCTGAAAGAGGACCGTTAGAAGATAAGAAAGAAGGGCGCCATACGTTACCTTGACGCGGCGCGCCCGTGTCACTGCTGAGACTCAATTCTAAGCTAAGGTTCGATGGGTTTGCCATTTTTCAAAAGTGTTCAAAGAGAAGGGATGGATGGAGTTAATTCTCAAAGGGCCGGAGTAGATTTTCAAGAATGGGAAATCTTCAGAGTGTGTATGTTGGGGTGATCGATACCTCTATAAAAAGCCAAGGCGCCGCGACCACCGATTCAAAAATCCGGATTTTCCTGCGGGAAGTTCGGCGACGCGTTCGCGGCTTTTCAGAAAACGCGTTCAACTTTGTCAAAAGATATCTGACAAAGTCGAAAACACGTGGAGGCCATCATCGCAACTACACATCTTTAGCCGACAAGCGCAAAGTTCGGCGACGCTTCTCTGCTTTTCAGAAAACGCGTGCAGCTTTGTCAAAAGGAGCCGCATCCGCACTACTACGTGTCATTCAGAAAGCGAAGGGGCGTCGTTCAGAAATCGAAGGGGCGTCGTTCAGAAATCGAAGGGGTGCCACTATTTCAAAAAGCCGGATTTGCGGGATCAAAACGTTTGTCGACAAGGGTAAAAGAACAGTACCACCACTTGATATTATCTCTATATATGTCGACTTCATCTCTTATGGCAAGGCAAACCTGAAGAAAATGTCCAACTCTCTCTCACCTCTGAGGGCGCACTCCCAGCAAAGCCTCTTGAAATACTCAATTTTTTCTCCCCCAAAGAAGATACCAGAAATCTGGAGTACAAATGAGGCAGAAGGAAACGGTCGATCGAAGCATGTGGAGACAACCACAACAAATACATGTGCTGCTTCATTTGCCGTTTCTTCAAAAGCAAAGATATCTCATATCATCAAGGTCTAAAGCAAAAGTATCTCATATCATGCTCTTTCCCTGTCCTTTCCTTTGTCCTTGTTATTACTCGCATGGCAAAGTAAAACGAAAGCAATCAGAGGCACTTGGAGTCAGTCTTCTGTTCTGGAACCGACTGCCTGGAATCCATTCCTGATTGCTTACCTAGCGTTGCTCTCGACCACTTCTGCAAGGGGAGCAAGCAAGGCAAGGAAAATGATACATTGAAGCATGTGGAGACAAACATAGGCTGAGTTATCCTCCAACCCTTTTCAATACGAATTGGAAAGATTGAACAAAGAAACAGACCAAAGGAGTAAGCTCAGACCTTCGGGGGAGACCAAAAGAATCCTGCTGCCCAGTTCAAGAGTAGCACAAAGGAAAATCAACGATGGGAGGAACCCCTGTGGAATCAACAAAATCAAGCCTCAATGCAATCAACAAGGAGAAGATGGAATTTACATTCCACAACCAGATTTGCGTCCCTAAACTCTTCTCTTTGTTAGTTACATTCTGCCATGTTTAGTATGTTTAAATACTTTTTGTGTGTTTACTTATGCTTTGTATGAATCTATGCTTAAAACATTGAGGACAATGTTTGATTTAAGTGTGGGGGGGGGGGGGGGGGGGTAACTAATGTTGTTAATGCAAATTCGTGGGATTTTATCACCCATAACTTCAAATGTTGTTCCTTGCTGTTTTAAGGTGTTTTTAAGTTGTTTTAGAGAGTTTTTAGTGTGTTTTGTTTTATAACTCCGAAAATCACATAAAAATTTGAAAAACATGTTTTGAAAAGCCTAAAAAGAGTGTTTTGAGTCGTTTTTATGTGTTTGTGTCTTAGGGTACCTTCCAACAAAATGACAAGGATTTGGTTTGTAATTGCATGACTGTTAAAAAGAGTTATAAACATGGATGAAAGTTTGATTTACTCTTGGTATATGCTTGGTTATGGTTATAATATATGACTTCACATGCAATCATAAAAGAAAAATTCGTTTTTGTAATATGCTTGAAGGAAGAAACTCATAATAACACTACATCCCTGTGAGACTCGAGCCATTACTTTCTTTGGAGAGTTATTTTCTGTGATTCTTTGTTTTCTAAAGTTGTTGCATGATCTCATTATTCCTTGCTTGGTTGCTACTTAGAATGCAATTGTATCATGATAGAACTAAATGCTAGAACTTATATCCGTTTCATTCAAAGCATGACATTGAATTGCATAATATATATCAAGATGAAGTTGTGTAGTTGCCACCATAGCCAAATAGCCTTACTTCCCATATTTCGTATATATTAGTTTTAACCCCGTTGAGCCTCGTTTAGCCTATTTTCTTTGCTAACCACATCACCCCTTACCTAGCCTAGAGTAGGACTTTCCTATACCCTTGTTCTTAAAGTATAGTGAGCATGACTTAAATGAATTCCTTTTGAGTTACATTATGCAAGAAAATGAGTGTGGGGGAGTAAAAGTTTGTTCTTACGTTTATATGTATGTTTTGAGATTCAAAAGAAAAAGAAGAAGAAAAGAAAAAAAAAAAAGGAGTGAAAATAAGTAAGAATGAACTCACGAGCGTTGATGGTTGAAGAAAGGGTCCAAAAAGTTGAATATGGCCCTAAGTTTTGAGTGACTTTCCCTTGGGTGTTCAAAGTTGAGTTTTCATTCAAAAGTGAATTCTAAGATGATTCAAATGCTTTGCTCGCTATTTCTTTAAGAACCTTTGTTTTCCATATCCCTTCTTTGTTTTGCCAATACCCTAGCCCCGTTACAACCCTTTGACTTCTATCTTGAGTGTTATGTGTTTCAATAGTGTGGAGTTTGGAATTGATATGAGCTTATGGAATCACTGGTTCTCATTCTAAGTAGTAGCATTCCATTCATGAGATCATATTCATGTCATTGTCGTAAATCCAGAAAATGCTTTCTTTGATATAACAGATGTGAGTGTTAGAATTCATATTTACATCAATCTTCTCACATATAACTTGTGTAAGGTGTGTAGTCAGAAAATCTGTGTGAAAAACGAGTGCATATCTTGTAAGGATTTGAGCAAATTCTCTAAGGCATGTTACTTCATTCAAAACATGGTTTTAACTGCTTAATTGTGAAATAGTATGTGGTGACTATGAGTAAGAATGTACTTAAGTGTAAAGATGGCTAAAATCTGTGGGAATAATGATTTTTAACTTGTCATGTGCATTGGAAATCCCTGAGACGATTGTTGGAAGGTGTAGGTTGTGTTTTGTTCGTTTTGTTTTGTTTTTGGTTTCTTTTGTTTTGTTTTGCTCGAGGACTAGCAAAAGCTAAGTGTGGGGGAATTTGATAGGAGCATATTTAGGCGACTTACTTAGCTTGTTTTCGTGCATTTATATTGTTAATTCATAGTTGTTTTTGGCGTTTAAGCCATTTTCGTGTGTTTTTAGGTTCATGTGGCTAAGGAAGCAAAAAGATGCATTTTGGAGCATTTTGGAGCAAAATTGGACTTGGAAGGGATAACTTATACTTGGAGCAAAAGGAATGGACGAAATTGAAGAGTTGATGTCACAAGGATTCCTACTTGAAGTAGCCACACACCTTCCACATTTCAGCCACATGCACTTGTTCCTCCATCATTGCACCAACAACAACATTGCACATGCACTCCCTTTAATTAATTAACCCACATGCACCCTTTATTCTTTCATCATTCCAGCCACTCCACATCCCTCACCAAGAAATCATTCAACACATGCATCCATAATCATTTCTCCACACCAAAACCGTGCACATGCATTCCCCTTGTGCAATTCCATCATTCCACACCTCCATGGCAGCCACCAACCAACCTAGCTCTCATGTTTCCCCTTTAATCATTCAAACATTCACCCACATGCATTTCTAACCCACATGCACCCTAGATTCTAATCAGCCATTCACATTTAATCATTCATTCCCATCAGATTTCTAGCATATTCACATGCATTCCATCCTTTAAAACATTGCACATGCACTCCACATGCATTCATCCTAGCTGTCATGTTTCCCCTTTCATCATTCCCTCACATTCTTTAAATCAGCCAACACATGCATCCACCTTTCTCCCATCAGATTTCCAACATTGCACATGCATTCCCCTTACAATTTCAGCCATCCTAGCTATTTTGCACATGCATTCACTTAACCTAGCTGTCATGTTCCCTCTCCCATCCATTCATCTCCCTATAAAAACCATACACACTTCACACAACACTCATTCATTCTCATTCATACAGATTTCTATCTCAAACTCATCCATTGCAGAAATGTAGACCATCAAACTCCCTTGTGCCGTGCCCTTCCCTTACAATCCAAACACCATCCTTCCATTTCCACCACTCCCCAAACCATTCACACCATCAAACTATCCCTAGACCTTGTGCTACAATGAAAAGGAAGAGAAGAGTGCCTAAACGTTCATACAATTCAAGTTTGAGTTGTTGGAATGTTTAGGTGTTTCTTTGATTTCAATGTTCAATTTCAATACTCTTTGTTTTGTACGTATGAGGAATGGAAGAGAAGAGTGCCTAAACGTTCATACAATTCAAGTTTGAGTTGTTGGAATGTTTAGGTGTTTCTTTGATTTCAAAGTTATGAGGAAATTCGAATATATGTTTATGCTTGCATTTTGATTTGAATACTTCTAATTGCGTTTCATAAGTTGTGGATTCAATTTGTTTAACTGTTTGATTGATAACTTATTTATGTATGTTTATTGAGAGTGCACGCTTAATTTTCATGCATGAATATGACGCTAGAATATAAGTGAGTTTCACCTAATAGTTATGAACTTATATTCACAAGTAGTGGAGGTTGCTTATAAACAATCGCGTTAAATGAATTCTTGGCATAAGTTTCATGCGTATTCCATAGTAACGAATGCCTCGTCAACACTTATAATTTTCATAGAGCGTAATGATTCTTGCTTGTATCTCTATTATGCAATCATGTAGGGGACTTGTGGGGAATGTTTTGAATTGTTGTATGCGCTAACCCATCCAATTCAATAACGTTAGGAAGATTTGAAGGTTAATTAGTGCATCACGGTTAACTTGGGGTGTTGAGTTTCATGGTTTATTGAAATGCAATTGGAAATCATTTTATTATGCAAGTGTAACATATGTGAAGATGAACCCCTTAGCTAGCATTCATTCATTTCAATTCCATTCATTCTATTTCAATTTCATATTTACTATCTGTTTTTACTTACAATCTGTTTTAATTTCAAATTCGTCAATTTTAAACCCCCCTTTACTTTCTTGTTCTTTAGTGCTTAGAATTTGTTTAGTTTATGTTTTAAAGTGTTTTGATTCAATTTATTTCCCAAAATTCGTCCAAATTCACCAAAGTGCTCAAAACTGCCCAGAAAGTGATTTTAAGGCAGTTTTGAGTGTTTTGGGTGATGTTTGAGTCTTTTGGTTTGTTTTAATGTTTTAAGTGTTTAGTTTTACATTCTTTGAGTTAGTTTAGTGTTTTATATTGTGTTTTTACGTTCTTGAGTCAAGTTATTATTTAATTTCGTCCAAATTTGTGTTTGTGCTCAAATCTGCCCAGAAAGTGGTTTTTAGGCAGATTTGAGTGTGTTTGTGTTGTTTTGAGTCTTTTGGTTTGTCTTAGTGTTTTAAAGTTTAGTTTTGCATTCTTTGAGTCTAGTATAGTGTTTCATATTGTTATTTTACGTTTTTGAGTCAAATCCAAGTGGTTAACAATCCCTCCTAATCCCCGGTCCAGAACGATCCCTACTTACATACTTACTACAATTTGACAACAAGAGGGTTTAATTTGTGTGCGTATAAATCTCGCATCAAATTTTGGCGCCGTTGCCGGGGATTAGCAACTTTGCTAATCCTTTGGATTGTTATTTTCGTTTTCTTATTAGTTTTAGTTTTAATTTCTGTTATGCATTTTAGTTTTAGTTTTTTATTTGTGTTTTGTTTGTTGATTTTAAGTACTTGAGAAGCACAACATGGCACTTGATAATGCTTCTCTTTTGTCACAGCTCATGGAAAGGTCCCAAATGCAAGGCGTTGGTACATTTGATCTTCAATCAAGGAATAACGTGTTTTCCAATACTTACAATTCGGATTGGAGTGATCATTCAACTTCTATGTGGTGGGAACCTCAAAATGTTCAACAAGAAGGATATTGGCAGCCATATGAGGAGTTCTATTCAACGCCTATACAGCCACCACAACCTGCCCAAAGTAATGTAGGTAATTCAAATGATAATGATACGATTTTTCAATTACTTACTACTTTGACGCAGGGACTCCAACTTCAAAACAAAGAGAGGGAAAATCAAGACAAAAGGTTGGACTACTTGGAAAAGCAAATTGGGCAGATAGCGGAGTTTGTAGAACAAATTTGCGACCAAGGCGAACTCCCTAGTTCAACCATTGCAAATCCGAAGGGAGGATTCGAAACACCTTTGCCGGAAGCACCTATTGTTCCTACGCCATCTAATTCAAGTAAGGTTGTTCCAAATTTAATTAGTTCTAACCCCGTTCCAACAAGTATCCCTATTCCTTGCAGATTCATGACTTCCAAGGAAGAAGAAGGTGAAAAAGACATCTTGGAAGCCCTTCCAAAGGTGAAAAGTAGGGAATGTCATGAATTCATCAAAGAGGACGTTCTTGAAACCACAAAACCCAAAGAAGTTGAATTTGATGACATTGGACAAATCATAACCATCACATGCAATCTGGCCAAGTCCAATATCCCTGAAACTTTCAAAGGAGTGGTGTTTGTCATTGAGTTCTTGTCGGACAAAACAAGTAAGTCATCTTTTCCAAATTCCATTACATTTTATACTAACTTGCTGTTTTTTATGAATCAGGCACCTACACTAGAATTCAAACCAATGCCGGTTCACTTCAAGTATCACCTTCCATTCAAGGACCAATTCCATGCCGTTTGATTTGATTTAAAAAAAAAAAAAAAAAAAAAAAAAAAAAAAAAAAAAGAGATACTAAACATGGAGAAAGATGGAGCCTTCACAAAGGATGTTTACGTGAAGCCCCACTACGAGGCGTCGGAGCGGAAGGCATCGGGGCGGAAGGCATCGGGGCGGAAGGCATCGGAGCGGGAGGCATCGAAGATAAAGCATTCGAGGCCTCAATACTTGGCCAAACGCTGGACGAGCCAGGAAAAATGTGCCTCTGGAAGTAAGCCGCAAGCCTTTGACGGTCACTTTGCATGCGACCATTGGATTCTTGCAGCTCATCAAGCTTCCTCTTCATGCCCGTCGAATAGTTGTTTGCAAGCACATGCAAACTTCTATTCTCGTACTTAAGCTGTTTGATCTCCTGCTTAAGACTTTCCACCTCTGCCATCAACGATTCCACTTGGCGGGACCGAGTAAGCAGGCGTTGGCCCATGTTGGACACAGAGCTCGCACACTGAACACTAAGAGCGAGGGACTCTTGAATGGCCAACTCATCGGACCGTCCTGACAGCAGCCTACTATCTTTTGGAGTGAGGAGGGTCTTAGCTACTACTGTAGCTGTTGTGGCGTCTTGCATCACGGAGTCTTCACCTGAAAGAGGACCGTTAGAAGATAAGAAAGAAGGGCGCCATACGTTACCTTGACGCGGCGCGCCCGTGTCACTGCTGAGACTCAATTCTAAGCTAAGGTTCGATGGGTTTGCCATTTTTCAAAAGTGTTCAAAGAGAAGGGATGGATGGAGTTAATTCTCAAAGGGCCGGAGTAGATTTTCAAGAATGGGAAATCTTCAGAGTGTGTATGTTGGGGTGATCGATACCTCTATAAAAAGCCAAGGCGCCGCGACCACCGATTCAAAAATCCGGATTTTCCTGCGGGAAGTTCGGCGACGCGTTCGCGGCTTTTCAGAAAACGCGTTCAACTTTGTCAAAAGATATCTGACAAAGTCGAAAACACGTGGAGGCCATCATCGCAACTACACATCTTTAGCCGACAAGCGCAAAGTTCGGCGACGCTTCTCTGCTTTTCAGAAAACGCGTGCAGCTTTGTCAAAAGGAGCCGCATCCGCACTACTACGTGTCATTCAGAAAGCGAAGGGGCGTCGTTCAGAAATCGAAGGGGCGTCGTTCAGAAATCGAAGGGGTGCCACTATTTCAAAAAGCCGGATTTGCGGGATCAAAACGTTTGTCGACAAGGGTAAAAGAACAGTACCACCACTTGATATTATCTCTATATATGTCGACTTCATCTCTTATGGCAAGGCAAACCTGAAGAAAATGTCCAACTCTCTCTCACCTCTGAGGGCGCACTCCCAGCAAAGCCTCTTGAAATACTCAATTTTTTCTCCCCCAAAGAAGATACCAGAAATCTGGAGTACAAATGAGGCAGAAGGAAACGGTCGATCGAAGCATGTGGAGACAACCACAACAAATACATGTGCTGCTTCATTTGCCGTTTCTTCAAAAGCAAAGATATCTCATATCATCAAGGTCTAAAGCAAAAGTATCTCATATCATGCTCTTTCCCTGTCCTTTCCTTTGTCCTTGTTATTACTCGCATGGCAAAGTAAAACGAAAGCAATCAGAGGCACTTGGAGTCAGTCTTCTGTTCTGGAACCGACTGCCTGGAATCCATTCCTGATTGCTTACCTAGCGTTGCTCTCGACCACTTCTGCAAGGGGAGCAAGCAAGGCAAGGAAAATGATACATTGAAGCATGTGGAGACAAACATAGGCTGAGTTATCCTCCAACCCTTTTCAATACGAATTGGAAAGATTGAACAAAGAAACAGACCAAAGGAGTAAGCTCAGACCTTCGGGGGAGACCAAAAGAATCCTGCTGCCCAGTTCAAGAGTAGCACAAAGGAAAATCAACGATGGGAGGAACCCCTGTGGAATCAACAAAATCAAGCCTCAATGCAATCAACAAGGAGAAGATGGAATTTACATTCCACAACCAGATTTGCGTCCCTAAACTCTTCTCTTTGTTAGTTACATTCTGCCATGTTTAGTATGTTTAAATACTTTTTGTGTGTTTACTTATGCTTTGTATGAATCTATGCTTAAAACATTGAGGACAATGTTTGATTTAAGTGTGGGGGGGGGGGGGGGGGTAACTAATGTTGTTAATGCAAATTCGTGGGATTTTATCACCCATAACTTCAAATGTTGTTCCTTGCTGTTTTAAGGTGTTTTTAAGTTGTTTTAGAGAGTTTTTAGTGTGTTTTGTTTTATAACTCCGAAAATCACATAAAAATTTGAAAAACATGTTTTGAAAAGCCTAAAAAGAGTGTTTTGAGTCGTTTTTATGTGTTTGTGTCTTAGGGTACCTTCCAACAAAATGACAAGGATTTGGTTTGTAATTGCATGACTGTTAAAAAGAGTTATAAACATGGATGAAAGTTTGATTTACTCTTGGTATATGCTTGGTTATGGTTATAATATATGACTTCACATGCAATCATAAAAGAAAAATTCGTTTTTGTAATATGCTTGAAGGAAGAAACTCATAATAACACTACATCCCTGTGAGACTCGAGCCATTACTTTCTTTGGAGAGTTATTTTCTGTGATTCTTTGTTTTCTAAAGTTGTTGCATGATCTCATTATTCCTTGCTTGGTTGCTACTTAGAATGCAATTGTATCATGATAGAACTAAATGCTAGAACTTATATCCGTTTCATTCAAAGCATGACATTGAATTGCATAATATATATCAAGATGAAGTTGTGTAGTTGCCACCATAGCCAAATAGCCTTACTTCCCATATTTCGTATATATTAGTTTTAACCCCGTTGAGCCTCGTTTAGCCTATTTTCTTTGCTAACCACATCACCCCTTACCTAGCCTAGAGTAGGACTTTCCTATACCCTTGTTCTTAAAGTATAGTGAGCATGACTTAAATGAATTCCTTTTGAGTTACATTATGCAAGAAAATGAGTGTGGGGGAGTAAAAGTTTGTTCTTACGTTTATATGTATGTTTTGAGATTCAAAAGAAAAAGAAGAAGAAAAGAAAAAAAAAAAAGGAGTGAAAATAAGTAAGAATGAACTCACGAGCGTTGATGGTTGAAGAAAGGGTCCAAAAAGTTGAATATGGCCCTAAGTTTTGAGTGACTTTCCCTTGGGTGTTCAAAGTTGAGTTTTCATTCAAAAGTGAATTCTAAGATGATTCAAATGCTTTGCTCGCTATTTCTTTAAGAACCTTTGTTTTCCATATCCCTTCTTTGTTTTGCCAATACCCTAGCCCCGTTACAACCCTTTGACTTCTATCTTGAGTGTTATGTGTTTCAATAGTGTGGAGTTTGGAATTGATATGAGCTTATGGAATCACTGGTTCTCATTCTAAGTAGTAGCATTCCATTCATGAGATCATATTCATGTCATTGTCGTAAATCCAGAAAATGCTTTCTTTGATATAACAGATGTGAGTGTTAGAATTCATATTTACATCAATCTTCTCACATATAACTTGTGTAAGGTGTGTAGTCAGAAAATCTGTGTGAAAAACGAGTGCATATCTTGTAAGGATTTGAGCAAATTCTCTAAGGCATGTTACTTCATTCAAAACATGGTTTTAACTGCTTAATTGTGAAATAGTATGTGGTGACTATGAGTAAGAATGTACTTAAGTGTAAAGATGGCTAAAATCTGTGGGAATAATGATTTTTAACTTGTCATGTGCATTGGAAATCCCTGAGACGATTGTTGGAAGGTGTAGGTTGTGTTTTGTTCGTTTTGTTTTGTTTTTGGTTTCTTTTGTTTTGTTTTGCTCGAGGACTAGCAAAAGCTAAGTGTGGGGGAATTTGATAGGAGCATATTTAGGCGACTTACTTAGCTTGTTTTCGTGCATTTATATTGTTAATTCATAGTTGTTTTTGGCGTTTAAGCCATTTTCGTGTGTTTTTAGGTTCATGTGGCTAAGGAAGCAAAAAGATGCATTTTGGAGCATTTTGGAGCAAAATTGGACTTGGAAGGGATAACTTATACTTGGAGCAAAAGGAATGGACGAAATTGAAGAGTTGATGTCACAAGGATTCCTACTTGAAGTAGCCACACACCTTCCACATTTCAGCCACATGCACTTGTTCCTCCATCATTGCACCAACAACAACATTGCACATGCACTCCCTTTAATTAATTAACCCACATGCACCCTTTATTCTTTCATCATTCCAGCCACTCCACATCCCTCACCAAGAAATCATTCAACACATGCATCCATAATCATTTCTCCACACCAAAACCGTGCACATGCATTCCCCTTGTGCAATTCCATCATTCCACACCTCCATGGCAGCCACCAACCAACCTAGCTCTCATGTTTCCCCTTTAATCATTCAAACATTCACCCACATGCATTTCTAACCCACATGCACCCTAGATTCTAATCAGCCATTCACATTTAATCATTCATTCCCATCAGATTTCTAGCATATTCACATGCATTCCATCCTTTAAAACATTGCACATGCACTCCACATGCATTCATCCTAGCTGTCATGTTTCCCCTTTCATCATTCCCTCACATTCTTTAAATCAGCCAACACATGCATCCACCTTTCTCCCATCAGATTTCCAACATTGCACATGCATTCCCCTTACAATTTCAGCCATCCTAGCTATTTTGCACATGCATTCACTTAACCTAGCTGTCATGTTCCCTCTCCCATCCATTCATCTCCCTATAAAAACCATACACACTTCACACAACACTCATTCATTCTCATTCATACAGATTTCTATCTCAAACTCATCCATTGCAGAAATGTAGACCATCAAACTCCCTTGTGCCGTGCCCTTCCCTTACAATCCAAACACCATCCTTCCATTTCCACCACTCCCCAAACCATTCACACCATCAAACTATCCCTAGACCTTGTGCTACAATGAAAAGGAAGAGAAGAGTGCCTAAACGTTCATACAATTCAAGTTTGAGTTGTTGGAATGTTTAGGTGTTTCTTTGATTTCAATGTTCAATTTCAATACTCTTTGTTTTGTACGTATGAGGAATGGAAGAGAAGAGTGCCTAAACGTTCATACAATTCAAGTTTGAGTTGTTGGAATGTTTAGGTGTTTCTTTGATTTCAAAGTTATGAGGAAATTCGAATATATGTTTATGCTTGCATTTTGATTTGAATACTTCTAATTGCGTTTCATAAGTTGTGGATTCAATTTGTTTAACTGTTTGATTGATAACTTATTTATGTATGTTTATTGAGAGTGCACGCTTAATTTTCATGCATGAATATGACGCTAGAATATAAGTGAGTTTCACCTAATAGTTATGAACTTATATTCACAAGTAGTGGAGGTTGCTTATAAACAATCGCGTTAAATGAATTCTTGGCATAAGTTTCATGCGTATTCCATAGTAACGAATGCCTCGTCAACACTTATAATTTTCATAGAGCGTAATGATTCTTGCTTGTATCTCTATTATGCAATCATGTAGGGGACTTGTGGGGAATGTTTTGAATTGTTGTATGCGCTAACCCATCCAATTCAATAACGTTAGGAAGATTTGAAGGTTAATTAGTGCATCACGGTTAACTTGGGGTGTTGAGTTTCATGGTTTATTGAAATGCAATTGGAAATCATTTTATTATGCAAGTGTAACATATGTGAAGATGAACCCCTTAGCTAGCATTCATTCATTTCAATTCCATTCATTCTATTTCAATTTCATATTTACTATCTGTTTTTACTTACAATCTGTTTTAATTTCAAATTCGTCAATTTTAAACCCCCCTTTACTTTCTTGTTCTTTAGTGCTTAGAATTTGTTTAGTTTATGTTTTAAAGTGTTTTGATTCAATTTATTTCCCAAAATTCGTCCAAATTCACCAAAGTGCTCAAAACTGCCCAGAAAGTGATTTTAAGGCAGTTTTGAGTGTTTTGGGTGATGTTTGAGTCTTTTGGTTTGTTTTAATGTTTTAAGTGTTTAGTTTTACATTCTTTGAGTTAGTTTAGTGTTTTATATTGTGTTTTTACGTTCTTGAGTCAAGTTATTATTTAATTTCGTCCAAATTTGTGTTTGTGCTCAAATCTGCCCAGAAAGTGGTTTTTAGGCAGATTTGAGTGTGTTTGTGTTGTTTTGAGTCTTTTGGTTTGTCTTAGTGTTTTAAAGTTTAGTTTTGCATTCTTTGAGTCTAGTATAGTGTTTCATATTGTTATTTTACGTTTTTGAGTCAAATCCAAGTGGTTAACAATCCCTCCTAATCCCCGGTCCAGAACGATCCCTACTTACATACTTACTACAATTTGACAACAAGAGGGTTTAATTTGTGTGCGTATAAATCTCGCATCAGGTCACAAGAGGTGACTTCGAATTATATGCTAGCCATGATTGATGAGATATGTGATGAGATATGGATAAGTCGTACAGGTCACTATAGGTGACTCCGACTTATATGTTAACCATGATTGATGAGATATAATTAAGTCGTACAGGTCACAAGAGGTAACTCGTACTTATATGCTAGCCATGATTGATGAGATATGTGATGAGATATGGATAAGTCGTACAGGTCACTATAGGTGACTCCGACTTATATGCTAACCATGATTGATGAGATATAGATAAGTCATACAGGTCACAAGAAGTGACTCTTACTTATATGCTAGCCATGATTGATGAGATATGGATAAGTCGTACATGCCACTATAAATGACTCCGAGTTATGTGCTAGCATTAATTGATGAGATATAGGTGCAGTTGTACAGTTCACATTAGATGACTCTGACTGATATATCATTTTGTATTGATTAAGTTCATTTGGCCTACTTATTAATGCATGGTGGAGTTGATGGACATGGCAAATCGTGGTTTTGGCCATTTTTTTAGTATGGTTTGGATATATGTATATATGTTGTATTGTCTTATGGAAAACGATACAGGTTTTACATTGAGGGGCATTACTTTTAAAAAGGTAATAACTTTGGGAAGCTTGGCTTTATTGCTCACTCACACTATCTGTTTGGTGCCCTCGAGGTTTTAGCTGCTAAGTTTATATCGACAAGGATCTATGGCGAATCTTAGTATTGATGGATACTTCTGAGGGTATGATTCTTACCCACACTTATGTACCTTACTTATGCTCTGCCATCGTGTGTGAAATGGGTTCGCTCCCGCTCACAACGCACTCTGGTATTTAAAATTTTTAGGTTTAAATTATTCACATTTTTCTACACTCTATCACATTTTATGGCTTCGTCACCTTTCAGGTGTCGGCCAGCACAACTCGATTCAGGGTCTAAGTGTACTTTATGGGTCTAAGTGTGTCAGTTTGGTATCAAAGCATAAGTTGGGCAGTATTGTGTTCATCACACTTTGCCGCCTCGTCAATTACGGAAAAATATGTTAACTTTTCTTCAGTTTTGGGCAGTTTTATGGTCTTGACGACATTTTATAAAATCATTTTGGCGTTTTTCCTTAGAATTAAAATGAAGATTTTCCTTGTGGTGGAAAGGTATAAAATTGAGGTAAAGCCTAAGTTAATGTATTGATAATCATGTATCACCAAAGATATTACCAAATAATTCTATCATTGTTCTACCATTGTTAGTATTGATCCTTTAGAGATTCGAAATCTTAGCTAGTCTTGATTTCTTAGTAGCATTTCGCGAAAGATCATCTGAGAGATAATTACTTTTGGTCCCTGTTAGCACTAATATCTTCAAGCGTACTTGTGTTCATGCTGGATCTTCAGGAGGAAGATTGACTCTCGATAAAGTCTTTTTGAAAGTAGATATTTAGCAAGGTCTTTTTCTAGCCTTGGGATTTTTCAATCAACGCTATTCCCAAATTTTTGCTTTCGTAGTTGTACTTATTAAATGGGTGAGAATAGGCTTGCGAATGTAAGTTGTCATATCCTAGGAGTTGTAGAAATCCAAAAAGCAGTCATCAAATCCTCCTAGGATCAACGAACTACTTTGCTTAAGCCAAATAAACTAGGATCGTGGAAGCTTAGGAATAAGCTTTGTAATAGGATGGTAAACTCATGATTGTTATTTTTACCTTATCACTTATCTAGGTAAACGAAACCTCTTTGACTAACCATCTCTCGATCACTTCCATAGGTAGACATTAGAATCGAAATGTGGGATGATATCTCACTGTTAGATTGTTTTGAGTGTCGAGGAAACTGTGAAGACCCTTTAGTTCGTGTTGTAGAGTTGGTTAGTAGTATTGTTCATTTTTAGGATGTATACTTTTGGCGTCATATCCCAAAAATCTTACCTATGATACCACCACATTGTTAAGTTGGTATGGCAACATGACGGAGTATTGCTTTTATTTTCCAACGGTTAGAACCGTTTGAAACGAACCATCTTATTCATGACCTAAAGTCAACAGTCATCACCTTATTTTGAAAGCTAGATGACACTTCTCTGTGGAGATTTTGATGATGTATGGTGATTGTCGATTGATGTGACAAGTCAATTTGGGTTCAGACTTTCTTAGTGGTAAAACCGCTAAAGATGAACCATCATATTTATGACCTAGAAAATCGATTGGTACTCTTAAGTAGAAAAGTGTGTCCAAATCTTAATTGACCTTAGAACTTTTATTACATTTATTTTTTTGAACAAGCTAAGTTCTGTCAGAGGCAATAACATAATTAAAGTAGCATCTATGAGTGCACTATTGTGTATCTACTCTCACACACTTTCAACCTGTCCTATGCTATTTAGTTGGGAAATATGAGTATCGATATGGAGTTACCTTTAATCTATCAAGAAATGTTTCGAATGATTTTAATCATTTTGTTATATGAATGGAATTAGGAAGTATCCTTTTATATGCTCAATTCGAGATATGTTGTATGTGTAGAGAATGTGAAATTCATTAATCGTGATGCTAAACCAATGATACGCTTAAGTGATGTTCCAATTGGTGGTAGTTTTTCTTAAGTAGAAAGTAGTATTTTCTTAGCCTCAAAGTTTAAGGTATTGGTGATGATTTCTTTCTTTAAAATGGGCGTTGGAATTTCAACAGCAAGACACGTGTGCAGACAACTAAGATAGAAGTGAGATGTTGTTAATTTATCCGTGGGACGTGATCTAAAAGTCCTCGTTCGTCATATGATCAAATGTGGAAATAAAACAGAAATTAAAATTGAGGCTCCACTTGAGGTGATTGAAGAAAAATTTTGGTCTAGGCGTCTCGCCTTTGGTTAGAGTAGAAGGAGTTTGAGGAAATAAAGTCCAAACAAACTGGATAACCACAGTTTCTTCTCTGTTTACTTTCGGAGGATAATGGCATTATGAGAAAGCTGCTTCTAGATTTTTATACAAGTTCAGGCAATCAGAAACCCAACAAGATTATCATCTTGGTGTAATTATATTTCATCGTGTTACGTGTTTCACTTCCAAGTCTTTGGAAGTCTTTTAAAATGTTGTAAGTATGAGATGTTGTTTAGTATCATATTTCCACCCGTAAACTAAAGATTTGACTGAAGCGAATTACTCAGACTTTAGTGGACATGTTGCGTTTTGTTTGTCCCACGAGTACTATGGTTGTAATATATCACTATCTCTGTTTTAGTTGTTTGCATCCATACTTAGTTATAATACCATTGGAATCGATAAATGGAGATTTTATGCTCGGTACATGATTGTTAGACACTTAGCTTTATTAGAGTTATGTGTAACTGAGGTTACATTCCTGGTTATGAGTACGGCATCAATTGAGATATGGTAGCAATATGTGAGTTTCAGCAAAGAGTTGTGGGTAGGTATTAGAATGATGGAAATTGTGACACGGAAATTATATAGTATTGATGATGTTGCTTGGTAAAGTAGTGTGTGAGCACATTTGAGGCTTGTTCATATAATGTATGGGTATTTCTCCAATGAGGGACAAGATGGTAATGTTGCACCCTCGTTCGATTACACTAATTGTTGGGCTTAACCCAATGTTATTATACACTTACCTTCAGAATAGGTAAAACTACGAGTGTGTGGGCGAAAACTTTCAATGTTCAATTTTGATTTCAATATATCTATTTTGACTTGATGCTTTCGTAAGAGATTTTATATTGCAGTATTTTTTTGAAAGAGAATGAAAGTTTGAGTTTTGAGGCATGAAAGAGGAATCACTGCACTCTGATCGCGACAGAAGGACATTCTCTTTTATACAACATCTCTAGTTGATTTTAAATTTCGAGGACGAAATTTTTAAGGTGGGTAGATTGTGACAACCTATCCCAAATTTTACGTTTTTATTAATTTTAGAAGCGTGAAATTACGAAAATGCCCTAGAGCAAGAACTTTGACTTCCGTTGATCATCGGTTAGATTGACGTATGACTTATTCTTTTAGCATATCCCCATAGTACTTGCCACTACGAACGCATAGGCGAAAGCCGTTTGCGAGTCTGAATTATAATGGTATAATTATGGACGTTTGAAGTTGGTTATTTAAAGGTAGTTAAATTATTTGAACTCCCACCTTGTGGGAAATCAGCCTAAAGGGGGAGTAGCCTTCACGTCGACCCACACCCACCGCGAGCTCCCATTTTCCAAGGCCAATTCCGGCCAACTCCGGTGGAGATTTTCAACACCACCACCATCATCTTGAAGCTCTCATTCCCCTCTACAAAACCCACCCATGAACCATCTTGATTAACCACGGTATGTGGCGGTTTGAGGCCACGAAAGTCGACAAAAATCAATAGTACTTCGACCACCTTTTTCAAATTTCCAGAAAATCGACAAAGTGATGGCCGATGCCACCACTTGGGCTTTGTAGCCCATCATCCCAGGAGAAAATCCCAACCAGCCTTGACCCCGTTGGACCACCGTAGACGACGAATCGACGTCGAAAAATTTTTAGGCACCCACCGGCTTTGTGGGAAACATTGACCCCCTTCCATCCACTTTTGGACTTTGTGGCAGGTATGAAAGTTGTTCCTCTCTTTGAGATCTTTATTCCTGTAAATTTTGGTAATTTTTGGAAATAGTTGGATTTTCCGGTGAGTCAGGATGGCCGACCACCACCCACGGAGGCGCGTGCAGCAGCGCGTGGCCAGTGGGCCGCTAATGCTATTTTTAGGCTCTGTTAAATGTCTTGAATTTAGTCTTGATATCTGAATGACGTAGGTTGATCGTTCAAACCTAAATTTTCTACGATACGTTAATAGGTATTTATGTGAATCGACGATTCAACCGTTGGATCATCACCAAACTTTGTTACATTGTAGTACATAATATTTGAAGATTTTAGGAACTTACGGATTAGGAATCCAACATACAGATCTTTCTGAATTGGATTTGTAAGTACATAAAATGAAACGTTAACTGCTAATCAGTTTTGGGAATTTGCGAGGATCCAACCGTTGGATCGTAATAAAATTTTAGTATGTTATTCTAGAAGCATAATGTGGATCTTTGGAAGTTGCGGATCGGAAATCTGATATACAGATCTTCCGAATCGAGTTATATAGGGTTGTAGACCCTACCGTCGATCAAAGATCGACGGTTGACTTTTGGTCAATAAGTCTCAAATTATTCTTGAAGGTCCTTGAGGATATGTTTTATCTAAATTATGTATTCTATCGGTAAGAACTTTCAGACGTGATTTGATAATTGGTCACAGGCGATGATAGATCGTGATGTCTCGATGTGCGTGCAAGATAATCATACAGGTCACAAGAGGTGACTCCGACTTATATGCTAGCCATGCTTGATAAGATATGTGATGAGATATGGATAAGTCGTACAGGTCACTATAGGTGACTCCAACTTATATGCTAGCCATGATTGATGAGATATGGATAAGTTGTACAGGTTACAAGAAGTGACTCCGACTTATATGTTAGCCATGATTGATGAGATATGTGTTGAGATATGGATAAGTTGTACATGTCATTATAGGTGACTCCGACTTATATGCTAGCCATGATTGATAAGATATGGATAAGTCGTACAGGTCACTATTAGTGACTCCGACTTATGTGCTAGCATTGGTTGATGAGATATGGGTGCAGTCGTACAAGTCACATTAGATGACTCTGACTGATATATCATTTTGTATTGATTAAGTTCATTTGGCCTACTTATTAATGCATGGTGGAGTTGATGGACATGGCAAATCGTGGTTTTGGCCATTTTTTTAGTATGGTTTGGATATATGTATATATGTTGTATTGCCTTATGGAAAACGATACAAGTTTTACATTGAGGGGCATTACTTTTAGAGAGGTAATAACTTTGGGAAGCTTGGTTTTATTGCTCACTCACACTCTCTATTTGGTGCCCTCCAGGTTTTAGCTGCTGAGTTTGTATTGACAAGGATCTGTGGCGAATTTTAGTATTGATGGATACTTCTAAGGGTATGATTCTTACCCACACTTTTGTACCTTACTTATACTTTGACGTCTTGTGTGAAATGAGTTCGCTCCCGCTCACAAGGCACTCTAGTATTTAAAATTTTTAAGTTCAAATTATTCACATTTTTCTACACTCTATCACATTTTTTGGCTTCGTCACCTTTTTGGTGTCAGCCAGTACAGCTCGATTCAGGGTCCAAGTGGACTTTTTGGGTCAGGGTGTGTCACCACCCCCTCTCCCTTATTGTAGATAATATCATTTGTACAAAAAAAAAAAAAAAAAAAAAAAAAAAAAAAAAAAAAAAAACCATTTGACAACTAATTTAATCACATTATTATGCGCATGCGAAACACTTTTTTTTATAACTGGCATTACACACCTCTTAAGATGTTTTGAACGTGCTTAAAATAGTGAAAGTAATATTTAATGAACAACTGATTGAATCACATTATTACTAGCCTATTGTGAAGTACTAATTAAAAAAAAAAAATTGTACAAAAAGAATTAATTATTAAAAAACACTGTTAAAATGATGAAAATACCTTGCATTATATTGGGTTGCTTTTGAAATTTTTTGTCTTGCGGGCATTTGGGTCCAAACATTTTTGGTGAAACTTGAGACCCCAAAAGGGATTGTTGACTTTATATATAAAGATATGTAAGATTTATAAATAAGTAGAAACTTCATCAAATTATTCAACTTGTCATAAATAAGTAGAAATTTCATCAAATTATTCAACTTGTGCACAAAAGTCTAAGTCCAAAAAGCTTTCATTCCCATAAACAAGTAGAAACTTCACCAAATTATTCAGGTTGGGATTTTAATTTTTAAATGAGTGGAAAGATAAATTTACATTTTGAATTGGATTTGTGAGGGTAGTTTAGGTAGTAAATTTAGGTTTAAGGAGATATTCATAGGAATGGGCAACGGTTATGGCGGGCGGGTAACGTCAATTATTTACCCATAACCATCTAAGTTCTTACTCGCATAATCATTTACCAGTTGGATAATTGCATAAACGATTATACAATATACACATACCCATAACTGTTTATAAATGGTTAACCATACCCATAACCGTAGACTCGTTCAACCGTATACCTGTTTAACCGTTTACTCGTTTTTGTTTTTTAACCCGCTTACCCTTATTTTTAGCTATTTACCCTTGTTTTATCCATCTACAAGTCTTTTTAACAATTTAAAAATTAACAAAAAAAAATTGTATATCTGAGAAAGTTTGGCAGTAGAATTCCCATTCAAGCGACATGCATCTGCATCCATAAGGATGTTGAAATTAAAGAAATCTTTTTGTTGTCCAGTATATATATATATATATATATACACACACACACATATATATATATACACACACGCATTTTTAATAAGAGGGATTTCTATTTTTCAGCAAAAAAAAAAAAATTGGAGACACACTCTTAATCGTTGGATTGGCTTGAATAAAATTATGTGGTTAAGATTAAATCACAGGCCACACAATCTCAACCACACAGTTTCATTAAAACCAAACGTATCGGTCAAGAGAGTGTCTCTATTTTTTTTTTTTTAAAAATAGAATCACTCTTGTTAAAAGATCTATATATATATAGTACGTGCAAATCTCTGATGTCTTCTAGGGCTACCCTATATAAATATATTTTTATTTTTATTTTGTTGTTGTAGATGCATTGTTGAAATTAATCAAACTTTGACTGTTTTGCCGAAGATGAGAGAGTTGGAGATGAGAAAGACAAACCCGAGGAGAGAAAAATGAGCGGCGGGAGTCTGTGAAAATCAAATAATTTTAGGATAATTAGTTATGTATTTTATTTTTCATATATTAAATAAACGGTTAAATAGCTACTCCATTATAATCATAGATAATATTTATAAATATTTATTTAAATTTTACGGGTAAACAGTTATTTATAACCCTAAACATAAGTTTTAAATAGATGGGTAACTGTGGTTAGCTATACACGTAGGTATTTTACTCATCCTTGGATATTCATTCCTTAATTAAATTAATAAGATTACAAAGAGTAAGTTGAATGTAGAAAAAAATTATATGAGCTCAAATATAACTTTCCTTGTGAAAATCATGTGGTTCCTCTTTTACCTATAGATAATATGTATTAACCCTACCGACTAAGGCACACGGTGACTAGTTACTGTCACAAAATTTCAAGGACAAAGGGTACACGTTGGTTCTCACAAGCCACACACCACAAATCCAACTGTCAAATAATATGAAGATGCCAACCATTCACAAAAATACAAGATCCGAATCCTAATAATTATACTCGTCTTCCTGCAAGCGTTCATGAGCATGTGAAAAGCGGTTTTTTAATCACGGCGCGTTACGCGCCACTTATACATTTTAAATGTATTTATATATATGGATTGCTTCAATTTTTCGAAACATAAAAGAAATACAATTATTATCTCTAATAATACAGGCACAAATTTAAAGTTTACTAAAGTTGACGGAAATATTTGTGAAATTGAAACAATGTTCGTGGTAAACATAGTGGGACAAAATCTGGAAAGCATGAAAAATAGTATCCTAAACATTTAGAACAATATATTTAAGAAGAGACGCATTCTTAAAATTATTCATGTTCTTTTTGCCTAGAATATGTTAAACCAAAGAGAGAAAATTCTTATAATTTAGTTGCAACCAAAAGATAAATAAAAAGTATTATAACAATCCAAGAACTTTAATTGACCTTGATACACATGACGGTAAAACATATTAAGTCATATCGTTCCATCCTGTTGAAAATTTATTGAGTTCGGTTAAAATCAAATATTAGCATTATTTGGAATAGAATTGCATTAACAATTGAAAAAGGGAATTAAACATTAAAAGAAAGACTGTAACCATCATGAATTTGAGGGAAGCAAAATATTTTTGTACACTATATTTCTTGTGAAGACTCCTTCCGGACCGTGTAATTCTTCTTTCTTTACCAAGATTTTGTTATAGATGCTGAAATTCCTCTTGATAAAGCCACGTATAATTGTCCATAACTGAATACGTAGTGTGGTAGATAAATACCTTAGTAATGCAATAATTCTGTTTGAATGCTCCACTAATTTACCCCACCAAAGCCTATTTAACCATAAATAAATAAGGAAAATGTAGACAGAGAATTAATATTAGTAATGCAAACCACTAATTTACTTCAAATTATATTAGTAAACATGTCACACAAGCAATTTAAGAGCAAACACAATAGTCTACAGATTCCCACATCTGTTACTTGGAAGTACTGTACGCGTAGCAATTGAACTTTTTTAAGTTTAAAGTCAAATTTTTATTTATGTTGCCTTAGATTTAATTACATTTTTTAAATAAAAAATGGAAGAAGAATAATTAACCATCCACAATGTGAGTTTGAAGATGCACTGAAACATGTAAATACTATTTTGTCCTTTATTTTATTTTATTTGAGTAGTTGTCCATTGTTCTTTTCTATCAAGTGATGGCATTTTAGAGATATTTGTATGTTTCACTATTTTGCGGCTCGTTTATTAATATGTAATCAGATTAAGGAGAAATTGAATTGAAGAAGAATTGAAATGAGGTGGAATCATATTAGATTCTTGTTAGAGTAATCATTGATCTATAAAACTGTTTACTAATTCACATCAATCAGAATGAAAAATAATGTGATTACTAAAATACCCCTATTTTAACTAATCTATTTTATATTCCAATTATTTTTAGTAAAATTTTATTGTTTTATTATATTTTTTTTTTAGTAGAGAGAGTAATTTTTTTTTAGTAAAACTTTTATTTTATTTTTTCATTTTTTTATCTTTTATTGAAGCCTGTGCTGCCCCATTTTATCTTTCCCATTTTTTCATTTTTCACCGTGACCCCATCTCTCTTCCCTACCCCTTAACCCATGGCCACCGCCATTCTTGTTACTAATCACCACAAGCCACCTCACATGTCACCACCAGTCGACTCCCCTTGCGCACTCTCTCTTGCCCCAACAACTTCCTATCTCTCCTCCTATTCTTGATTTTGTAAACGGTAATGCTAGGTTCGATAAAAAAAAAAAAAAAAAAAGTAACATTAGAAAGATTAAATTTGTAAACAAAATTCGCAAGTTAAATATTATGTCATCAATACGAATAAACATATATATCAACATTTAAATAATAATTCAATCATTAATTTTCATATTATTTAGTTTATAAAATTATATCTATTATTTTATTTTTCCTAACATTACTCTTTTATAAATGTTTAATTCGAGTCACCGCCAATAAACGAGATTGAGTGCAATTCTCATTCTTTTCATTATAACTCATTACGTAAACACGTAATCGGTGTGCTCCTCCTTTTATGTATATAAATTATTAAAAATGGAGGGGATGAGGAAAACCGAAGCATTCTAGCACTTGTTCATCTCCTTCACGGCAGCCCGATCCGTCCATCACGGTGCACAAATGGCGCAAGCTTAGCTATCTGTGTAGCTAGTTTGTCAAAAATTCAAAATCATGAGATGACTAATCAAACCTTATCTCTTTAGGATTTGACATTTATGGATCATATTAATTAAGGAAAATTAATGAAAAAAGCTTGAAAACTTTGAGTTTTAACGATAATGACAAAATAAAAGATAAAATGAATAGTATCAAGATTGATTTTTTAGTATAAAAATGTGGTTTTTCGTTAAAGTGAACAGTATCATAAGTTTTTCGTTAAAGTTTCCTATTAATTAACTAAGAGACATGTACTGCCAATACAACTGCATGTACCAAAAAAAAAAAAATGAATATTCTATTTTAAGAGAGATATATTCTACTATAATAAAAATAAAAATTGGATAGACCACACAACGAGTCATTCATCAACTAACTAGATATTAAACTCACTATAAATCTAAAAGTTACTGTCACCTTATAATTGATCTCTTGAGGATCATATTAATTAACTAAGAGACATGTACTGCCAATACAACTGCATGTACCAGAAAAAAAAAAAAACAAAAAACAAGAAACAAAAAGGATATTCTATTTTAAGAGAGAGATATTCTACTTTAATAAAAATAAAAATTGGATAGGTCGCACATCGGGTCATTCATCTACTAACTAGATATTAAACTCAGTATCAATATAATACGTTATTGTCATTTATGTGGTCATTCATCTACTAACTAGATATTAAATTCAGTATCAATATAATACGTTATTGTCATTTATGTGAGTTAAATTTGAAATCTCATACAAACAAGTGAAGAGAAATATTAAATTTGAAATCTCATACAAACAAGTGAAGAGAAATACAACTAATTAGACTGCAATACTAGATGAATAGTTAAGTGAAAGCTTAACTTAATTCTTTTTTTTTTTTTAGATTAGATGTTAAATTAGCCACCGATAGGGTTTGAACCCACGCCGTCATGCAAGAGCTCAACACCTTTTCACCACTGTAGTAAAAGACCACTTGCAAAGCTTTACATAATTTTTAGAGTTTTGTTTTTAAATTTTAATTTTTGTAACTTTTTTTTATACATTTTTCTATATGTCTCTCACGGTCTCACCATTCTTTCTTCATCCTATATCCTTCATTTCATCCATATTTTTCTTCTTCTTTTTTTAACACAAAACTAAAAACTAAAATTTAAAAATGAAATGATTATCAAATGACTCTTAATTTTGGATTAAAAATGAATTTTTGGAGGGAGTAATTGCAGTCAAGGATGATAACCATACCATTCCAAGACCAAATACTGTCATCTATTTGTTAGTCAGTGCGTTCGTTTTCCTAGTTGCCATTGCAGCTTAGACCCGTAATTCATACTCGTGGAAAAGATCAAAAAAGTTAGGTACGCTCTAAGCCTATATAAACCCCCCTTCGTTCCTAAGTTTATCATCAACTCAGAAGTAAGTTAATTAGCAGCAAACAGGCAATCAAGACATATTCAATGTCGATGATGAAGAGCCAAGTAGCTTCCCTCCTCGGCCTCACCTTGGCCATGCTCTTCTTCTCAGGTAATATTATACAAACTTCTCATTATATTTTTTGTTCTTTTTGTTTCATATTAGTCTCTAGTATATTGTATGCATGCCTGCCGGATGCAAATATGAGAGGGGTTAGTCCACACTATATTGTAATACTGTTAGTGAAAGTAGGAAGTCTAAAAGAGAATAATGATGATGGATAATTCAGTGACGTCTACTAATAATTTTATTAAAACAAGGAGTGCTAGTACTTTTTAAAAGGATACCGTAAAAGTTCTCAATCCGGATACATATAAGTGAACTAACCAATGCGGCGAACATGAGATTAGATATATTTATAATTGTATGTAGATTTTTCAGTATCAATATTCTTAGTATCTAGTTCTATGTTGAACATAAATGCAGGTGCACATGCAGCGAAAATCACTTTCACAAACAACTGCCCTAACACTGTCTGGCCCGGAACCTTAACCGGTGACCAAAAACCTCAGTTATCACTCACCGGCTTCGAACTAGCATCCAAAGCTAGCCAATCAGTGGACGCTCCATCTCCATGGTCTGGTCGCTTCTGGGCTCGAACCAGATGCTCCACGGACGCCGCTGGAAAATTCACTTGTGAAACTGCAGACTGTGGCTCTGGCCAGGTCGCATGCAACGGGGCAGGTGCAGTTCCACCAGCAACTTTAGTTGAAATCACAATTGCAGCAAACGGGGGTCAAGATTTTTACGATGTTAGCCTTGTTGACGGCTTCAACTTGCCTATGTCTGTTGCCCCACAAGGTGGCACGGGCGAGTGCAAGCCCTCATCTTGCCCTGCCAATGTTAACGCGGCGTGCCCAGCTCAACTTCAAGTGAAAGCGGCTGATGGGACTGTCATCAGTTGCAAAAGCGCTTGCCTTGCGTTTGGTGATTCGAAGTACTGCTGCACTCCGCCGAATAATACGCCGGAGACATGTCCTCCCACAGAGTACTCTCAGTTCTTTGAGCAGCAGTGCCCTCAAGCTTATAGCTACGCTTATGATGATAAAAACAGCACATTTACCTGCAGTGGTGGACCTGACTACGTCATTACTTTCTGCCCATAAGCACGAAATGGGATTATATATGCAGATGATCATATCTGTTTCTTTATGTAACAATAATGGAGAAGAATAAATTCCGCGGAGCTTGACACATTGCTGTTGTCAAGAATTTGTAATACTAATTACATGATCAAATAAAGGAACAAATATTATTTTTAGAATTTTATTTCCCTTTTATAATCATCTTTTTATACTATGCATCTCCACCAAATAGTATTTGAAAGGAAAATCTGCCGTATAGAAATGGTCCCTGAGATTGAAAATCAATAGAAATGGTCCTTGAGATTGTCCACCATCCATGATTTTTGTCCTTCCGTTAAAAACGATTTTGGGCAATTTTCAAAGCCTTGTAACTCAATCATTTCTTAACCAAATTTGACCCATAATATATCAAAATGAAGATCGGAAATTGTAGAATAAGATTATAACTATTTGGAAGCCCAATGGTTGCCGGATATGGCCAGAAAATAGCCTGAAATGTGACTGGTCAACGGGAAAACTGGAAAACTCCCCGGAAACTGGGTAAACTTTAAATTTTCATAACTTCTTCAATACCCAACCAAATCGAGTGATTCAAAAACAAAAATAATAATTCTTGATGAGACGAAGAGAATGGTACCTTTTTCGAAGGCTAACTCGCTGTTTTTTGGTCGAACTTCTCAAAAGTGGCTCACCATTTTTGAGTTAGCCACGTTCGAGCAGTTTTTCTGGCAAAACCACGGCAATTTAGCAGTAAAGAAAGATAGCATTCTCTTCCTCTCGTCAAGAAATATGATTTTCATTTTTGAGTCACTTGATTTCGTTGAGTATTGAAGAAGTTATGAACATTTAAAGTTTACCAAGTTTCCGGTGAGTTTTCCAATTTTCCTGCGAACCAGTCACCTTTCAGGCTATTTTTCGGCCATATATGGCAATCATTGGGCTTCCAAATAGGTATAATCTTGTTCTACACTTTCTTATCTTCATTATGATATATTATGGGTCAAATTTGGTGAAGAATCGATTGAGTTACGAAATTTTGAAAATTGCCCAAAGAGTTTTTAACGAATGACCAAAATCATGGATAGTGAACAATCTTAGGGACCATTTCTATTGATTTTCAATCTCAGGGACCATTTCTATTGATCATGCAAATCTCAGGGACCATTTTGTATAATAACCCTATAATTAAAACACACTAGAGTACTAACTTGGATCAGAAATATAAAAACATTTTTTTTGTTGAATCTCTCCAAGTGCTAGCAAGAGTAGTTCTGTTGGCTTTTGTTTTCCTCTTTTTGGCCAGGCCGGATTGCCTAGAAGGATTTTTTATCCTTCTTTGATTTAGATGTGCAAGTGTGCCACCACGTTGTCTAGAATGATCAACGTAGAAAAAATGTAAGTGGCCGAGCAAGGAACATTTTCTCAGCTTAGGTTTTTTCTCTACCTCAGATTCAAAGGCTTTGATCGAACAACCAAGTGATCAAATGGATGGGACGAAGGGAAAATGGAATAGAAAAAGGAATATAGAATATACAAGATTAAACTTAATCCACGTATGAGAAAGAATAAATTAAATGAAGAACTAGTGCGTAGAAATAAAGGTGCTTAGAAATTAAATAAAATTAAGACAAGACAGAGAGTAAAGTGCGTAAATTAAAGAATTCATAAGAGAAGTGCTAGCTACTCAGTACTACAGTCTGATGATATTTCTCTTCACTTAGAAGTGAAAGATCTTAGGTTTGAATCTTGTGGATGGCGAAATATCGATGTACTAAAAAAAATGAGTGCTTGAATTAAATTTGCAATAGTAAAAGAGAATTAAAATACAATGCGTTGATTAAATTACATAATGTAAAGAAATTGAGAGACAAGTGTGGGAAGTAAATTGCATGAAAACAAAATAATCTAGACTACGGCTCCTAGTTCGATTTACCCTCTTCTCATCCCACTGGTGTGTCTCCTCCTCCTTCCTCTAATTTCTTATTTTTAGTCAAGTTTCGCTGCGATTTGTGGCTTGTCGAGTCGGTGAGTTCTGACCTGGTGCTTCCGCTGGGTTAGGTTTTCCAAACACCATCACCTTCTCTTTGTTGTCTGCCTTGGATGGCAGTGTTGCTCATGGATTTTCATGCGTTTCTTTCACTTTGATGCAGGTTCTTTGTAATTTGTGGCTGTGCTTGGACTGAAGATTGGAATTGGTTGATGGGATTGATGAGGCTCGGATCAATTGGGGGATAGGATGCATTGTTGTAGTAGCGTTGGTTGCGGCCGTGGTTACAGCGAACCCTCGGTTGTTTTTAGTTTTCTGTTTTCTTGGGTGGCAATTTTTAGTTGGGTTCTTTTTTAGTTTGTTTGGAAGATCCCGTTTTGCTTTGTGTACATGTGTTGGGTCTTTGTTGTAAGTTTATTTTGTTTGAAATAAATGTTTCACCATGTTTTTGGCATGGTGTTTTTACCCAAAAAAAAAAAAAAAAAAAAGGACTACGACTACACTATGGTATGATAGGAATTGAAGAGAATATAGAATGATCATGGACCTTGATTGCCTGGGATTGGACATCAATTACTCTCTAGACCTTTGTCCTTGCCAATTTTAGATTTTCGACACGAGGATCTTCTCTAAGCTATCATGGCATTCTACGTGCTTGTTACTTTTGGATCCGAATGAGTTGTTTCTTGTTGGAAAATAAAAAGGACAATATTTTTTTTATCTTATAAGATTTAATTAGGATTTTGATATGATTTGATTTGGTCTAGGTTTTCTTGTCTTGTAGGCAAATGATTTTTTTGATTTATTTCTTAGTATTGCTCATTTGTAATCTAATAAATACCTCCTTTTGAAGAATAATAAAGAATTGAAGTAGTATTTGAGAATTGTGAGATTGTAAAGAATTCTAAATTTTCCTTAAACCCTTTATTTTCATCTTTTCTACACTTGCATAAATTGGTGCGGCCACACTATTGCATTAACCGTGGACATGGGTGATAAGGATTTTACCACACACGCAAACGGGTCAAAAACTCCTATATTACTTGCAAAAATGACCAGGTTGTTGTAGTATAAACGGTTCTCGCAAGGTCGTTCTCCCCAGGGATTATTAAATAATTCGAAACAAACCAAATTTCAATTAATTATTGTAAAACAAAAAGTTGAGATGATTGATTTTATAACCTACTTAAATTAAAACTAATTTAATTAATAAAAATAAAGTAATCTGCAATATTAAAGATGAAGGGGAAAGAAAACTATTTTGGAAAAATCAAATTAAGAAAGTACTAGGGTTCCACCATCACCTAGCAATCCTATGTATTTTTACCAATTACTTATGATCTACACATGCCACTTTGAAGGTTAGGTTTTCCTAATTTATATTCTACTTGGAACCTCCAACATAGAATTTATATCTAACATGCAACCCGTCCGGACATTTGGATCAAATCTGAACATGAGAGACTCATTATGCTTTATAAAAACCCTTTGAAAAACCATGTAACCCTTAAGACGTGGTGTTCATCTTAAGTGAAATTATAATTATTAATCACAAGAAGCCAGCGCCAATTTCAGGGAACCTTCCGACCAAAATTGCATCAAATTACTTTTCTAAAGATCCTAATGGTGATCAGGCATTAAGACAATTTGATAGTTTTAATCACGGTGATTAGTAATTCAAAGTGCACATGCAATCAATCATAAGCAATTACATAAAAATTACATATTCATGCTAAGGCTCAAGGCTTCGCCCTAGCAAAAGGAATTAGTTACACATATTAATAATTGAAATCATAGAAAATCTTATTAAGAAAATGATTGAAAACACCTTAAAGTAGAAAACCTCCAAAAACCCTAGCAATTCTCTCTGTCTCCAAAGTTGCATAAAAGAAAGCGTAGTCCCAAACTAGGGCTGACTAAAACCTTTAATATCTCCCTCAAAGCCAGCCGCACAAACCCTAGGAATCAAGTCTCTTATATCCACTAGGAAGCTAAATAATAATAAAATATATTAAAACATAAAGTCCTAATTAAACTAGGAGAAACTGCACAGAAACTATCCAGCCACGTTTTAGCCTCAATGTCCTCCAAATCCGGTCCATAATAGCTTATTTTGAAGATCAAGATGTTCTGCACACATCTCTAGAAGGCCACGGACCCATCCGAGATCATCTTGGGATCCAAAAATGCAATTCATGCCCAAAACGTCATTATTTCAGCACCGCCCATCACTCCTTTATTTTATTGCCAGAAAATAACCGCTTGGTAGAAAAATCTAATATTTTCATACGATCAAGCTAAGTGACTCACGATTGTCCTCCAACTAGAATTACTTCAAAATTCGTCCATTTGACCATGTTTTGCTCCAGGAGAAGTCGAAAGTCCTATATTGGAAATACAATTCAAAGTATCAAAATTCTTCCAAAATATTAACCGAAATATACTAAGAATAGGGTAAAATATATAATATGAAATTGACTCATCAAGTAGTTCTGTTGGTTTCTGTTTTCCTCTTTTTGGCCCGGCTGGGTTGCCTAGAAGGATTTTTTTTTATCCTTCTTTGATTTAGATGTGCAACTGTGCCCCCACATGGCCTAGAAATGATCAACGTAGAAAAAATGTAAGAAGGCCGAGCAAGGAACCTTTTCTCAACTTAGGTTTTTTCTCTACCTCAAATTCAAATGCTTTGATCGAACAACCAAGTGATGAAATGGATGGGAGGAAGGGAAACTGGAATGAGAAAAAGGAATAGAGAATATACTAGATTAAAGTTAACCTACTTGTGGGAAAGTATAAATTAAATGAAGAACTAGTGCTTCGAAATAAAGGTGCTTCGAAATTAAATAAAATTAAGACAAGATTAAGAGTAAAGTGCATAAAATAAAGAATTCAAAAGACGAGTGCTAGTTACTCAATACTACGGTCTGGTAGTATTCCTCTTCACTTGGAAGTGAAAGTTCTTAGGTTTGAATCTCGTGGATGGTGAATTCGATACCAAATTAGGGTGCCCATTGTGTGGCTTAGCCAAACTCCCCCTCCGCTTAGTGTAAAAATAGTGATGAACTCAAAAAAAAAAAAAAAAAACAAAACAAAAGCCGAGTGCTTGAATTAAATTTGCAATAGTAAAAGAGAATTGAAATACAATGCATTGATTAAATTGCAGAATGTAAAGAAATTGAGAGACAAGTGCGGGAAGTAAATTACATGAAAACAAAATAATCTAGACTACGGCTCGTGTTCGATGTACCCTCTTCTCATCCCGCTAGTGTATCTCCTCCTCCTTCCTCTAATTTCCGATCTTTAGTCAAGTTTCGCCGCGATTTGCGGCTTGTCGAGTCGGTGAGTTCTAATCTGGTGCTTCCACTAGGTCGGGTGTTCCAAACACCATCACCTTCTCTTTGCTGTCTGCCTTGGATGTCAGTGTTGCTCGTGGATTTCCACATCCTTCTTTCACTTTGATGCAGGTTCTTTGTAATTTGTGGATGTGTTTGGACTAAAGATTGGAATTGGTTGATGGAATTGCTGAGTTGAGACTCGGTTGGGGGATGGGATTTGTGCGGATTGACATGCACTATTGTAGCAGCGTTGGTTGCAACGAATCCTTGGTTGTTTTTAGTTTTCTGTTTTCTTGGGTCCCAACTTTTGGTTGGGCTCTTTTTTGGTTTGTTTGGAAGGTCCCGTTTTGCTTTGTGTACATGTGTTGGGCCCTTATTGTTAGTTTTTTTTGTTTTAAATAAATGTTTCACCATGTTTTGGCATGGTGTTTTTACCAAAAAATAAATAAATAAAAAAAGACTGCGGCTACACTATGGTATGATAGGAATTCAATAGAACATAGAATGATCATGGACCTTGATTACCTGGGATTGGACATCAAGTACTCTCTGGACCTTGGTCCCTGCCAATTTTAGATTTTCCACACGGGGATCTTCTTTAAGCCATCGTGGCATTCTACGTGCTTGTGACTTTTGGATTAGAATGTGTTGTTTCTTGTTGGAAAATAAAAAGGACAATATTTTTTTATTTTATAAGATTTCATTAGGATTTTATAAGATTTAATTAGGATTTTAGGTAAAATTCCAGTTGCCAGTGTCACGTGTTGGTCCTTAAAGTTTATTAGAAAGAGAGCTTAGAGCAACTTCTTTTTTTTTTTTTCTTTTTTTTTTTTTTTTCTCTTTTGGTCAACAGGGCTAATGGAAGTTGGGTTCATAGATCTCCTAAAAAAGTTCAGTAATTTTGATATGATTCATCAGCTAAACAAGATCATTACCGGCGCTTGGAGTAGTTTCAAAGGCTTCGGATCGAAAAGTGCAAACGTGTAAAAACAATACTAAAATTGCCAGTAGGATTGCCCTGATGTAGTCACATATAGTTGAAATTGTGTATTTTTCAAATCGTTTAATTATTTGATGGTTACTAAAGTTTCTAAGTAAATAAAGAGTATTTTAATTAACAGTAGAATAATAATTAAATGACTAAACTAGTTTTCTTGGCAACAAAAAAAAAAAAAAAAAAAAAAAAAAAAAAAAAAGAAAGACTAAACTAGTTTCCATAGAAATTTATATAGTACTAAGAAAAATATTTTGCATTCTTCTCTCTTCACTAAAAAGAAATGCCTGATGAATAGATTTTTTTAATTGCTAATATTAATTTTTAATAAAATTGTCAATACTAATCTCTTAAAAATAGTCTCAAAATTATACAATTTGATCATTAATTTTGCGTACCAATATTACAAATTAAAGAAGAAAGGCACATGAAGAAAGTAATTAGCATTCTTAAAAAAGAAGTGCTTAATTTAATTGTAGGGAAAACTAATGGAAACACCCTAGAAAACTTTCATTTAACCTTAAGGACAATTAATTTCAAAAATGGCAATGTTGCCCTTGAAAACCTTCTAACAGATCTCAATCTCCAACATCCATCACATGTCACATGCTTTTTATCAAAGAAAATATAAAAATTCTAGGAGAAAAATCATGCAGCAAGTTCACATGCAAAGTAAAAGGAGACAAGCAAGTTCACATGCAAAGCAAAAGGAGACAAGCAAATTCACATGCAAAGCAAAAATCAGACACGTTTCAGAAACAATCCTGATATTTCGAGCAACAGTATAAGCAAAGTGACAAATACCAAAGAGATGTCCACACCAACCATTTGTAAATTTTTATACCGTTGTATCCTCATTTAGTATATATAAGTAGAGTTTTATTCATTGAAAACATACCTCAACATCAAAAGACCTCAACACCTCAGCATCTCAACACCTGAACACCCTACTCTCACCATATACTCACACCATCTTCATACTCTCAAGCATCCGTAGTCTTCATAGCATCCTTGTAAACACTTTCTTGTAAACAACTATCTTTGTAAACATTCTATATATCAATAAAAGTTCAAGTGTACATATTCAAGCAATCCCCAAGTCTTAAGTAAGTTTTCTTTTCTTTCTTTAGTGTGTTTGTTTAATTAGACTTCTAGTCCAAAACAAGGAAACACTATTGTAGTTATATTATTAACCTGCTAAACTGACGATCACACTTTGTTTGAGCACTCTGTTATAGTTGAATGTTTGCCATACAAATAACTAGACATTAACTAGGGTACCTAAGTTCAGCTGTTAAGGCCTTATACTTATACTGTGAATGGCCGTCATGCTGAAACATGTCAAGTTCCATGTGCAAGGTTCTATGTCTAGTTGTTATAATGGTCATCCGACTATTTAACCGGGCCTGCCTTGCGAATCTGGTATCAAAGCCAAGTTTAGCATTTTAATAGTATATTTATAATAGTAAAGTACCTTGAGGACAGAAGTCATTAATACAACTGATATCACACTTATTTATTTTGTATGAATAACAAATATTATTGTCATTGTAGACCTTGTCAACCACAACCATCAGGTATTTATTGTCCCAGACACTCCACTATAAATAGCATAAAGAGAAGATTAGCATATATATCCAAAAGAATTAGCAGGACTTTGAAGAAGCAAAAGTTTTATCTTGGTTATCTTGAACATCCTTCATTTACTCGTAAATATAATAACACATAAGTGCAACATAAAGTTTTGGAAGCAAAAAGAGCAACAAATCAAACTTTACAAACCCTTAGAGAAGAAAGAGAGTTTCCAAGAAGCCAATTAACCGTAACTTTAGAGAGAGATAGACTATAGTTTATGATAGATTACCTTAAATTAGAAATTAGTGAACCTCAAAAAAGAAAAATAACCTTAGACCAAAATAGTTTCGTTTGTTATTTTCCATTGAGAAAGCATAATCATATTTTGCATAATGAAGAAAATCCACAAGCCAATAGTATTGTAGATCTTATTATTGGTCAAGCAGAAAATATAAAATTAGATAATAAGCATAATCATTTGCTAAACTAGTTGTTAGACCATTTTTAGAAAAAATTCATAAAAATAATTAGACAAAATTTAGATTATATTACATCTCAGTTAGAAGATAATAATAAAAATATTCAAAGGTTTTCTAGCAAAAGAGAGATAAAAGAGTTTATTGACCTCAAAGATAGTAAGCCTAAGCAAATAGAACTCTGATCATTAGAAATAGTTGAGCAGTTAAAATTAGAAGTTCAAAAAAATCAATTAGTGCAAAAAGAGTTGAGTGAACAAGTAGATAAGTTGCATAATAAAATAGATAAATTATTGGTTTAATTATTAATTTAATGACCGATTCTAGAACTAGCAGAAAATATATCCAAGCTTTGAAAGAAATTAGTAAGTTAGACAAAAAACCAGTAGGTTTAACAGATTTTTCAACACAAGTAGCCAGTAGTAATATTCTCATTAGGCAAAATAATTTAATTATTCAATTAATTTTAAGTTTGGCTGAAAAATTAGATCAAGTTGAAGAACAAATAGCAGAAATAAACCAAGTTTTACATGATGCATCTTCATCACTTCCACCATCTTTACTAGATAAATTAGAAAATTTAACTTTAAGTGCAAATAATAATATTAGAAGACCTAAGCTAAATCCTTTTGATAATAGAAAATGGAACTCTTTAGGAAAAAAAGAAAAGAAGTAGTTAGAGCAGAAAATATTTATCCAAACGAAGAAGAAGCACAAGAATTTATTCGAAGAGGTTTTGAGATAACACAAAAAAATAAATATAATTTGTGTCAATTAAGTTTATTTGAAAACAGAAGTAGAATTGTAAGTAGCATCAGTCAACAAGCAGTTAGCTGTATCGATAAAGAAGTTACACTTAATTTAATTAGTAAAGAAGCAGTTACTCATTTGAGAAAATCACATTTCAATGAGATTCACATAGGAACAATATTAATTGGGATAGCAGGATTAATCAGAGCACAAGTAGGCATAAAAACTTTAGTGTATATATATACGATGATAGATGGGATAATCACCAACAATCAGCAATAGCAACAACTAAAGTAGATTTAAGTTCAAAGTTAGCAGTCATAGGATGTATTCCAAATTATGTTATGATAATTAATGAATTTAGTAAATATATTAAAGTAAGCATAAGAACAAAAAATTATAATATGAAGGGAGAGTATAAAAATTTGTGTATTAGCTTAATGTATAATGGTAAAGTGTCTGACAGATATAATCATAAGTTTAATTTAAAATTTCAAAATTTAGTTCAAACATTTGGTAATAAACATGTAAATATGATAGAAGCAAAACCCGTAGATAATAGCTTTTTAGAAGGAACTCAGTGGACATTACCTAATTTACAAGTAGTAAGAAATAGACAACCAGATACAGTACAAATATATGAAGCTAGTACAGGTCAAGCAACAATTAGGCTTAGTAATTACAAGCAACTAGAAAAAATAGAAGAGGATGAAAGTGAAATCGAAAACGAGAGTATACATATGGCTTTTGATAATTTAGATATTAATTTAGTTGAGCAAAATTTTGAGCATATTGTAGATAAGCTTATAGAAGATATCGATCATTTAGTTGAAGAACAATACTTAGAAAAATATAAGACATGATTTAGGACTGCACATAATTTCAGATGAAGAGATGAAATTTTAATTTTAGAAATAGGACTAGAACATATTTTAGGATCAAAAGAATATAATAATTTATTAGAATTAAAAGTAGCATGTAATCCAGCAGAAGAAAGTAGCACATCAAGAGTAGAAAATAAAAATCCAAGATACACAAGTAGAACTGACCAACAATTTTTGAGACCAACAAATGAACAATATAATGAAAAAGCAAAAGTAGAGTACATAGAAGAAAGTATGATAAAACCATCTAGAAAAAATAGGATTCCATATTTGAGAGGGTTAGAACAAATTAATATAGCAGAAAATATATTAAACTTAGATAATGTATATCCACAAGATTGGGAGAGAACAATTGAAAGATAGGAAAAAGGTTGCGTACATGCAGCATTAAGTTAGATTTTAGTAATTCACAAAATATGTTAGATTATTTTGAGCATACGTTAGATGGTTTAGTTTTTTATTATTTTCAGTCATGGAAAGTTCAAAATCCAAAAGCATCAGGCAGCTAAAGCACATTTTAATATTGATGGTTTTGTTACTTTGATTAAACAAGAATTTTTAGATCATAATAGGTTAGATGGCAGAAGCGAACAAGAACAAATAAGAGCAATTAGAAATTTAGAACAATTACAAATTTGTGATTTACAGTATATAGCTGAGTACACCACAAATTTCTTTAAATATTTAGGAAGAACAGGTAGAATTAGTGATATTAATTTATTAGATACTTACAAGACAAAAATAAAAGAACCAATAGGAGAAAAAATTTGGAATAAATGGCAAAAGCATCCAAAGAAAAATGATATTGCAATAGGACCTAGAATTCAACATGCATATGATATACTTAGACAAGAGTGTAGTCAAATAAAAGCTAAGAGACAAATTAGGAAACAATTTTACATGAGTTATAAAAATATCACAACAGTATGGTTGTCATAAAAAGAATAAGCATAGAAAATATACAAAAAGAAATATAAGTCATACAAATCATACAAACAGCACAAGAATTTCAGCATAAGACCTTCAAGAACATATAGGAAGAGAAAATATATTCCAAAACAATTTAGGAAAAGAAGTGGTAGACCTTGGATTAGAAAATATAAAGCACCAAAAGATAAGAGTAGTTGTAAATATTATTCATGTGGAGAGACTGGACACATTAAACCTAAATGTCCAAAATTAGGTAAACAGTCGAGAGAAAAAGTACATTTAATGGAGTTGTTTAAGTTAGAAGAAGATGAAGATATACAGTCACTATATAGCTTAGATGATTTAAATGATAACGAGAATATTTATAGTATACAGTATACATATGATAGATTCAGACTTGGATGATTCAAGTAGCACAAATAGTGATTTAGAAGAGTATATGTTTGTATTTATAGAAGAACAACATGAAGAAGAGTATAAATATATAAATTTAGGTTGGCTAAAAAAATATCATAAGTATAGCAAGTTAGTTGCAAACAAATACTGTAATTCATATTCTATATTATTTAAAAAGTGTTATAGTAATAGATTATTAGAAGTTAATTCAATAGAATCACAAGAAAATATTGAAACTGTGACATCCCGTCGCGGGATTATTAAAACGCACGTGTGAAATTACATTATTGCCCCTAGTTCGTTTTTATCACGTTTTTGGTTGTTTGTGTGGTGTGTCATGTGTTGGACCACACACACACACACACTGTCACACTCTCCCTCTCCCTCTGTCCCTGTCCCGTGTCTCTCTCTCTCCCTTTCTTCTTCTTCTTCTTCCTTCGACGTACGGACAAACATCAAAACCACCCAAATCATCACAGATCGAAGGAACCAAGTACACCATCAAGTTCGTGAGGCTGAGAGGAGTCCAGTGGTACCATTTTCAGGTAAGAAAACTACCATTTTCACGTCGATTCGAAGTGGTCCGAATTGTGTACTGTTCATGCAAGTTTAATCTAGTTAGTTTTTGGACTTTTGAAGCTTGTAGATGTGTTGGTGAGGTCCCAAGGAGCTTGGGAGTGCATCGTTGGACGGTTTTGGACGTTGGAACCAAGAACTGTAAGTTTGGCCGAATTTCCATGTTTTTGAAAAGTTTATTCCAGTTGTTTTTAGGCCCTAAAACTAGTCCAACGTGGTAGATTATGCTTAGGGCTTCGTTTTGGTATAAAGTACGTGAAAAATGGATGAAAAACGAAGGAGAATAGTGAGTTTTAAGTTTTCCCAGTTTTTCCGGTGACCGGAGTCCGACGAGGGTAGGCCGGAGAAGAAACAGGAATATTCCGTTAAGTTTAACGGAATATTCCTAACGGCAGTAACGGTATCCGGTTAAATCTAACGGAATATTCCGGAATTCTAACGGAATATTCCTGACGGTGTCAGTTGACACCGTCAGTGTGCATGGCACGTGGCCGCGCGTGGGGGCGCGTAGGTCCGTGCCTATTTTGGCGCGTAGGGGCGCGTGAGAGGTCCAAAAATTATTTTAAAAATATGGTTGTGATCCTGAGGTTGTGTAGAGCACGTTGGTATATTCATTTGTCCATTTTGAGCAATGTATGAGAAGTTATTACGAGAAGTTTGTTATGTGCTTTAAAGTTAACGTTTTTATAGTTATTTCGCATATAGGTGACACGTACCCCGAGGACGAGCGTGGTCACGCGAGACAGGGGAGCTACGACCCTTCCACGTATCAGTGAGTGGGCTTTTGTTTTCCGTATATACCTATATACTATATTTTCCCAGAAATTGAATAAATGTTTATTAGTTTATGCCATGCATTACTTCATCATTATTCGTGCATTGATGGATATATTAGTAGTTGCATATATTTATACATATGCATATTGGGTGCTGTGGACGCACAGGTAAGTGCCAGGTAAGTGGTATTCATATTTACATTCAGCAGTAGTTTGAGATAGTTAGAGAGCTCATAACCTGCACCCCCGGTGTTAGTGCTCCCGCCCGTGGCCAGGGCACAGTCCTTCACGTGATGTTCACCTCCCGCACCTTATGCTCACCTTGGATTCAAGGTAGGTGCACAGTCCTGTCGTACAGACCACTTTAGGTGGTTCCGACTCGTAGGTGACCCGCGATTATTCGCCCAGTCTTCACGTGATCGTAGCACTTATTTACACCCAGGCCTGTCGTACAGACCACTTTAGGTGGTTCCGACTCGTGGGCAGGTTCAGATATTGAGATTGAGATTTGAGCTCTATATGCAGCCGTACAGGTCACGTTAGGTGACTCCGGCTGCCAGATTACATGATATTGATATGTTTATACCTGGGCACTTGCATATCATTATGAGACTTCGGCATGGCATATTTTAGAGTACATGGCATATATTTGAGCATGACTAGCATATCTATACATATGTGTATATGTTTATTTTCTGGGAAGTATACAGGTTTTACGGCGAGGGGTTAGAAAGTATTTTTACGAATGATTTTCAAAGAGCTTTGTTTTTGCCCACTCACGCTTTTGTTTTGCGCCCCTCCAGGTTCTAGTTGCTTAGCTGTTGCGGTGGTTTCCCCTGAGGGCTTTCCGGCGTTTCTGACAGACACTCACCATTGTAGGGTCACCTTCGGGTGTACTATTGTCGTCGTTTTCGTTTGGGCTGTTATAGACCTGCTCTGAAATTGTATCTCACTTACTAGCACTTGTTTTAGTACTTTGTATGCTAGTTGTTTTTAATTATTCGTACTTTCACATTACTACTTTATTAGCTTCTGCACGTGCACATGGCTACGTCACCTTGGTGTGACGGCTAGCACGCTCCAATCTCGGTTGGGGTGTGTCAGAAACATTATGAAATACTGTTCATAGTATAGAAAAGCAAAAAAATAATTCTTTAATTACCATAAATTGTGAAATAAAATTAGCAAAAGAACATAAGATACAAACAACAGATATGATAGATGCATAAATTACAAAGAGTGTCATAAGAGAAGAGTTAGTACCAGAAAAATATAGACAAAAATTAGCAAAACTTGTGAGAATAACACAATTTGATGAGAGACCAGTTTACTTAACACATTGCATTAATAATGAGTCTATTAAAGTAGAAAACAACAATTTAATTTACCATTAACATTTGTTTCACCAATAGGATCATACCCGTTCATTTTAGGTTTAAATTTTTTGAAAAGTTTACAAGGTTTTTTATTTATGAATCCTAACATAACATTTTTCAAAAAAGGTATTACAATAACTGATCAAAGTAATACTGTAACAGCATACAAAAGCTTAAGTATAGAGGAATCTAGTAGTCAAGATAGTTATTATTTGGAAAACTCAAAAGAAAATGATGAGCATAATAACATAGAAGAGTTTGATAAAGAAATATTTGAACATGAATATCCGATTTTAGAAGAAGAAATCCGTATAGAAATATTACAGTTAGATAGACCAAAGAGTTTAAGAGAATTGTTATAATTAGCAGAACAAACTAAGATTATAGGAGAAGACCCACAATTACATTGTAGTAAAAATAATATTAGCAAAATTAGATATAATTAACCCTGATTTAACCATAAAAATTGCTGATATGCCTTGTAGTTTATTAGATAAACAAGAATTTGAGCAGCAAATAAAAGAGTTGTTAAATTTAAAAGTAATTAGACCCTCAAAGTCTAGACATAGATTAGCAGCATTTATTGTGGAAAAACATTCAGAGCTTAAGAGAGGTAAGGCTAGAATAGTTTATAATTACAAGAGATTAAATGATAATACATATGAAGATAGTTATAAGTTACCAAATAAGGATAAGCTTATAAATAAAATCCAAGAGAGTAAATATTTTAGTAAATTTGATTGTAAATCATGATTTTAGCAAATAAGATTAGCAGAAGAATTGAGTAGATAGTTTTTACTTGTCCAGAAGGACATTTTGAGTGGCTTGTTATGTCATTTGGCCTTTAAAATGTTCCATCAATCTTTCAAAGAAAGATGGACCAAATTTTCAAGAAATATGATAATTTTTGTAGTGCTTATGTAGATGATATTTTAGTACATAGTAAAAATAGAAATGAACATAGAAAGCATTTAGAGATAATTTTACAAGAATTTATCAATAAGGGAATTGTGATTAGCAAAAATAAAATAGCATTAGAAAAGTAGAAATAGAATTTTTAGGAATGTATATCAAGTCAGTTACAATACAATTACAAGATCATATAGCTAAAAAGGTTTTAGAATTTCCAGATAAGTTAGAAGATAAGAAACATTTACAAGCATTTTTAGGATTGTTAAATTATGCAAAAAAATTTATCCCTGATTTAGGAAGAAAAATAGCAGTATTACATTGTAAAACTAGCAAAACAAGACAAAAATATTTTAATAGTGAAGATATTAAATCAGTTCAAAATATAAAGGAAGAAATTACTAAACTTAAACCATTAACATTACAATTAGATGATAGTTACAAAATAGTTGAAACAGATACTTCATCATTAGGATGGACAGGTATATTATACCAGAAAAAGCATAAGGAGTCACCAAAGTCTAACGAACAAGTTTGTAGATATTCATCAGGAATACTTAGTGATGTACAGTCAAGATTACTATCAACGGATTTAGAAATTTTAGAGATAATTAATTCACTTGAAGCATTTTCTTTATTTTTACATAATGAAGTATTTACGATTAGAACAGATTGTCAAAATATAGTTTCTCATTATAATAAGATACATGCTAATAAACAGACAGCCCGAAGATGGGTTAATTTTGTTGATTCAATTATAGGAAATGGTTTTAAACCAATTTTTGAAATATAAAAGGTAATGACACTACATTAGTTGATATCCTATCAAGATTAATTTGTTGAACAGGTATGGAATATCATGGACCATCATCCTCAAATAGCATAAGACCACAAGGCAGAATAACACCTTTCAGTAGCATAATGATGCATCATGGACCTCCACCATTCAATGGATTTCAAAATAGCAGACCAACATCACCATCAACACCTCAACTTTAATGGCAATATTATTGAAGGAATCAGAAATCCTACCTTGAGATATAGGCCAAGAGTATCAGGACTTTATGATAGGTAGCAGGTTCTCTTAAATAATTTTTGGAATATCCAAATCAAACAGCCAACTATGAGGTTAGGCCATGAAAAACTAATTAGAGCCTTAGAACAAGAGTTTGATAGTTTTAATTTTAATTTCCATCAAAGCCAGCATCATATTCATTCTCTTGAGCACAACCTTCAAGTTATCTCTAGGGACCATGAGTCATTACTTAGTAAGTTTACCAAAATGAACCAAGAACTCCAATATCTTACAATGCAGCAGAAGGCAAGTGACATCCTGAAAAGAAAATTGAAAATAGGTTTGGAAACTAATCAACATAAGAACAAAGGAAAAGAGGTTATTGAATCCATAGAACAAGAGGCTAATGAGGCCATAGAAGAAATTAAAATTGAGCTTTTAGAAGAAGATATTGAAATGGAGCAACATCAAAATAATGAGCAGCATCAGCTTCTGAGTGACAAAGAAAAACAAGAAAAATATGAAAGTTTTCTTAGGAATATATCTTTAAACTTAATAACAAATGATATTTTGTTAGAAGAAATTTCAAAAGCAAAATTAAGAATAATGCCACCAGATATGCAAAATGAGATCCTAAGTAGAGCATCACAGTCTATGAAAGAGTTGCAATTACAATTACAATGTGCTTTGTATCAGTCCATCTTTGATTTAAAACCAGGGATGGATATTATTACAAAGATGTATCACCATGTCTTTGTGATAGTACAAAGAATTGTATTTGTAAACCGGAGGTTAGCATAGTTGTAGCCAGAATTAACATGAGAGATTATAGCCCATGGCATTTTAGTTATGAGTATCAGAAAAAGCATAATGTGGTGGAAGTTACCCCAGCCTTATTATTAGAGTTTGGCTATCTTAATAAAATATTTATCAACCATGTCTCCCAACTAGAATTATTTCTTGAAAAGCTTTTGAAAGTAGCAGAAGATTATCTAGAAAGATGGAAAGATATTTGCATAAGTTTTATTAGTGTCCTCCAGATTGTTATGTACATATGCATAAGGAGAAAGCTAGGCATATACCCATGATTAATTAAGATTCCTTTAGACTATCCCCTATCTCCTCACATAGGTGGACTCCTTCATACAAAAATATTCTAAAATTTCGAGGGATCCAAATGCTAGTCTTAGATGATTTTGAAGATTTTAAGTATGATATGGTATAGCAGAAGAAGAAGAAGTGTATATTTATAGCAAGACAAGGATCAGTCATCAGCCCTATTGGAAGCCTCAAAATTTCAAAGAAGAAATAGCATAAATGTACTACAAGGTGAAAGAAGATAGAGAAAGAGATGAAAAGCTGGTAGAAGGCGATGAACAGTACTGGAACAATTTGACAGAAGAAGAGCTGCATAACATCGACAACATGATAGAAGCATGAGGAGCTGGTAGCAAATTAGCATAAGTTGAATAGCATCATGTAAAATAATGTATTTCCAGACGAAAATGTCAACATCATTATGAACCCCGCAATAATAATAAAAATGGCATAAGAGTAAATAAAGAAAAGAGTTTGATCCATTATGGACATTTTATACACAAAATGTCCTTTTGATTAAGAATGAATAGTGTCAAGCCCTTTTTGTTAAAACTCCCTTAATTTTAACCATTTGACTTATAACTTGTAATGATTATTCTGGGATAACCCGACTGACTTGGAGAAAAAACCAATTGAATGCTTCTCTCTCTAAAATTTCTAATACTATCGTTCAGCCATTACATATCTTCTAAGATAATTTATCAATAATGGTCAAAATTTAACACTCACTTTTATAAATGTCATTTTTTTTCTGTTAAACTTTCAAATATAACAGAAATCAGTGAATATGAATTATGAATAGCCAACCTCTAATTGAAACTATGAATACAACTGTCACCCTTCTTTTATCTATGCCAAGAGAATTAGATTTCCAACTTTTCTTATCCAACAAATCAAATGAACTTGAATTTGGATGATCTCGTGTTATCAAAATATGTTCTAAATTATATATTTTTATTTTATCAAAATATGTTCTAAATTATATCTTTTTATCTTTGTTTATTATTATATAATTTTAATTGTTGTATCTCTCGCATATCGTATCTTACTTTTTAGAGATTTTTTGTATTGGCGTGTCGTGTCATGTCATATCGTCGTATTCGTGTTCCTGTTTCACAGATGATCCCCAAATTTTGACCTCTTTTTTATGTTAAGTTGGGCAATTTGGGGAGCTAGGAACTCAAGGTTTTGAAATGGAAAGATGGAAGCCCCGAACATCCTCTTGTATCATGTACCAACTCTCTTTGGTCTGATTTTGTCCGCAGCAACTCGAACTCCTCCAAGCCTAGACCCTTTACTCTTCTTTTCCATCTTAGCTTTGGACTCTGAATTCTCATTGGCATCAGAATTTCTGTTAGCAATACTACTACAGCTTCTAACATTTTTGCTCACGTTGTTTCTTTTACTCCTCTTTAGTCTTTCGTTTCTTCTCTTCTTGGTGACATGGATTGCTCAATTTCATCTAAGGACTTCTTTTGGTTTCCAATTTACAGTTGGTTTGACATCACGAAATGTGCCTCCCATTTTTCCTTAATTCTGATCTAATAGGGTGTTGTCTCTTATGTTTATTTCGTTTTAATTATAAGGGTATTTTGGTATGTTTAAGTGGTTTTTCTGCCATATTTGAAAGAATTTATAAAAAAAATGACATTTATAAAATTGAGTGTTAAATTTTGACTATTATTGATAAATTCTCATCTTCTACCTCCATATCAGTTCCAAGTGCTAAATTTCATAAACCCTAATCTAAATTTCACAAACCCTAAATTAATTCCAAAATTTACTTGATTTAGGGAAGAATCAATGCATAGTGCACAGGAATCTGGATGAAGAAGTCAAGAGAAAGATATCAGAGAGGTGAGCGGTGCCGGTGGCCATGGCTCTGCCTCTGTGCCGTGAAGGAGGGCTCCTCCACAGTGAGGGTCTGAGGGATGAGAAGTCGAGAGAGAGAGAGAGAGAGAGAGAGAGAGAGAGAGAGAGAGAGATCAGAAAGGTGACTCACTTGTGCGATGTGGGTGTGGTCGGATTCTAAGATGAGGTTGTCTGAGGTGAGGTCGAGCAGGGCGGTGAGGTTGTCGAGTCAAGAAGAGACGGAGAGAGAGAGTGATTGATTTGTGTTCTCTGAGGGTTTGAACTTTGATTTGTATTCAACGATTGAGATTAAATCTCAACTAAATCCGACAGCTGTTACAATTCCAAATATATATTTAAAATTAAATAACATTTTTTTTTTTAATTTCGATTCGGTTCAGGATTACCGAATGAATGAAAGTATGAGACCGATTCCCGTACCAAAATTTGGGGATCGGTTTGGTATTGAGTACTGAAACTTTTAGGATTTTTGGTTTGAAATTTTTTTGGTTCGGGATCGGCATTTTTGCGGTTTGGTTTGGAATTTTCAGTTTTTTTTTCCACCCTTACCTTCACGGTAGCCCAACCAGTCTATCGTAAGCTTAGCCATCTGTGTAGCTTGTTTGTCAAACAATCAAAATCATGAGGCATTTTTTCGGTTTGGCTTGGAATTTTCAGTTTTTTTTTTCCACCCTTACCTTCACGGTAGCCCAACCAGTCTATCGTAAGCTTAGCCATCTGTGTAGCTTGTTTGTCAAACAATCAAAATCATGAGATGACTAATCAACCTTCTAATTGATCTCTTTAGGATTTGATATTTATGGATCATATTAATTGAATAAGAGATATGTACTGCCAATCCAACAGCTGCATGTACTAGAACAAAAAAAAAATAAAAAATAACAAAAAAATTCTATTTTAACAGAGGACATTCTACTCTAATAAAAATAAAAATTGAATAGACCGCACAATGGGTTATTCATCTACTAACTGGATATCGAACTCAGTATAAATATAATATGTCTTTGTCATTTATGTGAGGCAAATCTAAAATCTCATACAAACAAGTAAAGAGAAATACAGCTCTCTAGACTGCAATACTAGATGAATAGTTAGCCCGCATGATCAATCAACTCAACTCATATTATAACACTATTTTGTTCATTCATTTTTCCATTATCTGAAAATGTGTTTACAAACCATATGTATAATATGTGATTGGCGATAAACATTGCATGACACTGTTAAAATCTCATTCAAAAAGACATATATTACATTACATAATAAGGTTTGTTTGATAACCATTTAGTTTTTAATTTTTATACTTGAGATATGAAGTTTACATAAAAAAAAAAAAAAAAGGATGAATGGTGAAGAGTGGTGAGAGGAAAAGAAAGAAAAAAGAATGAATGAACCAAATTTATGGAAGTGAAAGCTTAACATAATTCTTTTTTTTCTTTTCTTTTTTTTTTGTGAGAAGAAATTTGTTAGATTAGATGTTAGATTAGCCACCGATAGGATTTGAACCCACGCAGTCATGCAATGGCTCAACACCTTTCCACCACTGTAGTAAAGGACCACTTGCAAAGCTTTACATAATTTTTAGTGTTTTGTTTTTAAATTTTATTTTTTGTACATTTTTCTATATGTCTCTCACGGTCTCACCATTCTTTCTTCATCCTATATCCTTCATTTCATCCAAGACCAAATATCGTTATCTATTTGTTAGTTAGCGCGTTCGTTTTCCTAGTTCCCAAGGCAGCTTAGACCCATAATTCTTACTCATGCAAAAGATCAAAAAAGTTAGGCACGCTCTAAGCCTATATGAACCCCCCTTCGTTCCTAAGTTTATCATCAAATCAGAAGTTAATTAGCAGCAAACAGGCAGTTAAGACATACTCAATGTCGATGATGAAGAGCCAAGTAGCTTCCCTCCTCGGCCTCACCTTGGCCATCCTCTTCTTCTCAGGTAATATCATACAAACTTCTCATTATATTTTTTGTTCTTTTTGTTTCATATTAGTCTCAAGTAGGAAGTCTAAAAGAGAATAACGATGATGGATAATTCTGTGACGTTCACTAATAATTTTATTAAAACAAGGAGTACTATTACTTTTTAAAAGGATAGTACTTTTTAAAAGGATACCGTAAAAGTTCTCAATCCGGATACATATAAGTGAACTAACCAATGAGGCGAACATGAGATTAGATAAATAATCATCAAAGTATATTTATAATAAAATTACTGCTTACTTATGAAAAGGTTCTTAAAAAAATGATATTTATTTAATTATTTAATTAGATATATTTATAATTGTATGTAAATTTTTCAGTATCAATATTCTTAGTATCTAGTTCTATGTTGAACATAAATGCAGGTGCACATGCAGCGAAAATCACTTTCACAAATAACTGCCCCAATACGATCTGGCCAGGAACCCTAACCGGTGACCAAAAACCTCAATTATCACTCACCGGCTTTGAACTAGCATCCAAAGCTAGCCGATCAGTGGATGCTCCATCTCCATGGTCTGGTCGTTTCTGGGCCCGAACCAGATGCTCCACGGACGCCGCTGGAAAATTCACTTGTGAAACTGCAAACTGTGGCTCTGGCAAGGTCGAATGCAACGGGGCAGGCGCAGTTCCACCAGCAACTTTAGTTGAAATCACAATTGCGGAAAACAGGGGTAAAGATTTTTACGATGTTAGCCTTGTTGACGGCTTCAACTTGCCTATGTCTGTTGCACCAAAAGGTGGCACGGGCGAGTGCAAGGCCTCGACTTGCCCTGTCAATGTTAACGCTGCGTGCCCAGCTGAGTTGCAAGTGAAAGCAGCTGATGGGCGTGTCATCAGTTGCAAAAGCGCTTGCGTTGCATTTGGCGATCCAAAGTACTGCTGCCCTCCGCCGAATAATAAGCCAGAGAAATGTCCTCCCACAAAGTACTCTCAGATCTTTGAGCAGCAGTGCCCTCAAGCTTATAGCTACGCTTTTGATGATAAAAACAGCACATTTACCTGCATTGGTGGACCTGACTACGTCATTACATTCTGCCCATAAGCACGAAATAGGATTACATATGCATATGATGATATCTATATCTTTATGTAACAATAATGGAGAAGAATAAATTCCACGGAGCTTGACACATTGCTTTTGTCAAGAATTTGCAATCCTAATTACAAGATCAAATAAAGGAACAAATATTTTTTTTTTAGAATTTTATTTCCATTTTATAATCATCTCTTTATATTATGCATCTCCACCAAATAGTATTTGAAAGGAAAATCTGCTGCTTTTTATTGTTGGAACTTCCAAAGTAGTACATAAAACAGTACAGAAATAACAGTTAATATATACCAATGTCCATATAATTAAAACACGCTAGAGTACTAACTTGGATCGGAAATATAAAAACTTTTTTTTGTGTTGAATCTCTCCAAGTGCTAGCAAGAGTTGGTTTCTCTTTTCCTGGCCAGGCTGGGTTGCCTAGAAGGATTTTTTTTATCCTTCTTTGATTTAGATGTGCAAGTGTGCCACCATGTGGCCTAGAATGATCGACATAGAAAAAATGTAAGAGGGCCAAGCAAGGAACCTTCTCTCAACTTAGGTTTTTTCTCTACCTCAGATTCAAATGCTTTGATCGAACAACCAAGTGATGAGATAGATGGGAGGAAGGGAAAATGGAATGAGAAAAAGGAATAGAGAATATACAAGAGTAAGTTAGCCTACTTGTGAGAAAGTATAAATTAAATGAAGAACTAGTGAGTAGAAATAAAGGCGCTTCGAAATTAAATAAAATTAAGACAAGACTAAGTGTAAAGTGTGTAAAATAAAAAATTTTAAAGGTGCTAGCTAATCAGTACTACTGTGTGGTGGTAATCTTCTTCACTTGGAAGTGAAAGGTCTTAGGTTCAAATCTTGTGGATGGCAAATTCGATACCAAATTAGGTTGCCCATTGTGTGGCTTTGCCAAACTCCTCCTCCGCTTAGTGTAAAAATATCGATGAACTCAAAAAAAAAGAGAAAAAAAAAAAAAAAAAAAAAAAAAAAAAAAAAAAGCCGAGTGCTTGAATTGAATTTGCAATAGTAAAAGAGAATTGAAATACAATGCGTTGATTAAATTGAAGAATGTAAAGAAATTGAGAGACAAGTGTGGGAAGTAAATTGCACATGAAAACAAAATAATCTAGACTACGGCTCCCGTTCGATTTACCCTCTTCTCATCCCACTGGTGTATCTCCTCCTCCTTCCTCTAATTTTCGATCTTTAGTCAAGTTTCACTGCAATTTGCGGCTTGTCGAGTTGGTGAGTTCTGATTTGGTGCTTCCATTGGGTCAGGTGTTCCAAACACTATCACCTTTGTTTTGCTATCTGCCTTGGATGGCAGTGTTGCTCGTGGATTTCCACGCGCTTTTTTCACTTTGATGCAGGTTCTTTGTAGTTTGTGGCTGTGCTTGGACTAAAGATTGGAATTGGTTGATGGGATTGTTGACGTGAGGCTCGGTTGGAGGATGGGATTTGTGCGGATCGACAAGCACTGTTGTACTAGCGTTGGTTGCAACGAATCCTCGGTTGTTTTTAGTTTTTGTTTTCTTGGGTCCCAACTTTTTGTTGGGCCCTTTTTTGTTTGTTTGGAAGGTCCCCTTTTTCTTTATGTACATGTATTGGGCCTTTATTGTAAGTTTGTTTTGTTTGAAATAAATGTTTCACCATGTTTTGGCATGGTATTTTTACCAACAAAAAAAATAAAAAACGACCACGGCTACACTATGGTATGATAGGAATTGAACAGAATATAGATTGATCATGGACCTTGATTGCCTAGGATTGGACATCAATTACTCTCTGGACCTTGGTCCTTAACAATTTTAGATTTTCCACACGAGGATCTTCTCTTAGCCATCATGGCATTCTACGTGCTTGTGACTTTTGGATCCGAATGAGTTGTTTCTTTTTGAAAAATAAAAAGGGCATTATTTTTTTATTTTATAAGATTTAATTAGGATTTTGATATGATTTGATTTGGCCTAGGTTTCATTGTCTTGTAGACAAAGGATTGTTTTGATTTATTTCTTAGTGTTGCTCATTTGTAATGTAATAAATACCTCATTTTGAAGAAGAATAAAGAATTTGTTGCAGTCATATTTAGAATAGGAATGTGATTGTGTAAATCCTAGTGAATTTAGGAATATCTTTTATATGCCTATTAGGAGTTGATTACCTATTCAGAGTTGTAATCCTAAAAAGATAAGGATTTTACCTATCCTACTACTATAAATAAAGGCACAATGAAGGTGATACAACACACACTTCACAATTAAATCTTTCTGTTCTCTCTTGCTTCCGCCAGCCCCCTATCTCTATTTCCTTAGAATACCTCAATTAAAGAGCCCTCCAACACGTTATCAACACGCTCTTGCTAGAAGCTGAGGAACTGATGGATCGTAGGATGAGGCTTTTTTCCAATTCAAAGGCTTTTATTTGTTTTCTGCCGATCAGGTACACTTAAAATGAAGGAAGATATTTGAACCACGAAGCATGAAAACATTTCCCATGATGCATGAACCCCTCTGTGTTCATATTTTCCTTACGATACATATATTGTATATGTTTCATATAATTGTCAATATATATATAGCAAATAGGGCGGAAGCTAATGACAATAATGACGATGAGGACAATTATACCAAGGGTAATGATAATTAGGATTGAATGAGCTGTTAAAAGAATTATTCATGGAATTATGTGAAATCTGATGAGGATATCCTGGATTAAAGATGCCATGAAACCAACTGTTATAAAAAAAAAATAAAAAAAAAAGAATTGAACAAATGATTGGTCCGTGTTTACCTTGAACTTGAGATACTCGATGAATTTACTGTGAGTAAGAATTTTGTGCCATTCAAAATCAGTTGTTATGAAAATATTCTTCTTAATGAAAATAATGAATTCAAAATAATGATGCAGGTATAATTTGAAAATAAGTTTTGTTGCAAAACTTACGTTGAAAGTTACAATTGATTTACTGACGATTGAGGCAGCAAATGAGAAAATAACTGATGCAAAGGATATTGGTGCACGCAGGCATCCTTGACATTCTAAAATTTTACAATTTTTGAACTGAGATATTGTAAGTTGAATATTACTTCTGTTATGATCTGAAAATGCGCAGAAGTTTCAGCCTCCTTTGAATGAAACTTAGGTTGTGTTTTTATGGATTGTTGATATTAATTGAGGCGGAAAATCTGGTTGTGCTATGAGCTGGAAATATGCTAAAAGTAGATGACTGTTGAATCACGCGGCCATAATTGGGAACATAATGATGGATGAATAGTGTTTTGTCCAGAATTTGGAATGATGGCTACAACTTTCGGTGCTATAAGCGACATGTTTCCTATTAGGGTCACATGCCTTATTACTGTGACTTCAAATGGCTAAATTTTTCAAATTTCAAATGGGTCCTAGGAATTCTGATAATATGTTGCCTGTGTTTTCTGACTTGATGAGTTGGCTGGATGTCGTGAGAATGTGTCCGAAGCAGCAAAGTTTGAGTCTTCATCATAGAGCAAAGCTGCTTCTGCAATTAACTATTGAGCTAAATCTTTGAGCTGGGATGATTTTTCTTTCTTCTTTGAACTTGTTCATTTGGATGACTTAGTTGTTCCTTTGAGAGATGATGATGGACTAATGTCTGATAGAGATTGCTCTGGAATGGTTAGCAACGCCATTGTTGATGGAGCTGGAATAGCTAGAATTGGGTCGATGGGAAACTCGGAAAGGACCAGATTGATGATCTTCTAATGATTGAATTTATCCCACCACTTTACCGATCTTGATCTGTACAACTTCACCGGTTTCAACTTCATAATTCTATTTTAAAATCCATGGGACTTTGTAATTGGCCATAAATAATGGGAGAAGTGTAATTCTGTAATTGAATCGGCTTCTGTCAAATTTCTTTTGAAAGCTGGTTGATAGAGCTTGCATGAATTCTTCTGGTAAAAGGTTGGTTGTTGGGCTGTGAATTGACCACCATTTTGGGAACCATGCAGGGAAATTTAATCTAAAACTCTTGTCAATATTGATAAACCATGAATAGCTAAAGTCTTCTGTTTGATGAAGGAAATCGTTAGTCCATGCTTGAATATAATCAAAATAATTGTAATGATTGTGAGGGATAAGAACATGTAGGGTATGAAGGGGTTTGGTTTGGTAAAGGGGGAGTACCCATTCTGATTCAGTTAGAAATTTTCCAATGTAAAGAGAATAATAAAAGGATTTTGTTTTCATGGGTTTTGCTGTAGAGTGGTTTTATTGAAATGGATTCAGTCTCACTGAGAATAGCTTGATAATATTTTAGGGTTTTATGTGATTCGGTAGGCTGATAATGGAAATTGGGGGGAAAACTGTTTTGGCTATTTTTTCTAGTGCTTGTTGTTGATAGATGTTGAAAGGGATACTGAAAAGATATTCATTGGGATTTTTCTTGACATATGGTGATGTTTTGGTATAACTGACTGGTTGGAATGATGATGATTGGTATGTCGAGGTTGAATAAGGATCATATTGACTAACTAATGCCGTTTGGTAATTTGGTTGTGGTGTTTGGTAGTTTGGCCTGAAGTTTCCTATTGTGGAACCTAAGGGAGTGAAGCGGTTGGTAATGGCTAAGGCCGATGAAGAAGCTAGGCTTGATTCTTGTTTGACTGGTGAAGGTGGTAGAGTGGTTGGAAGCCTCCTCTGATCAAGTTTTCTTGCTGTCATTCTTCCCCTGCAAAAATTCTCTAGTTACGAAATCAGGAATGCAATTTTGTCTGCCTTTAATGTATTCAATTTCAAAATAAAAAATACTTAATATGGCTTGCCATCGTGCAAAAATCTGTTTTGATGCAATATTTTGAACATCTTTTTGTAAAACATGTTTTGCAAATTTGCAATCGACTCTGACTAAAAACTTTTGATTTAATAAATCATCTTGAAATTTGCTAATACATAATACAATAGATCCGGAATGAAAATGAACAATTTGCTAAAAACTTTTTTTTAATAGTGCTATAAGTACTTTGTGCTGGATTTCATAGTCCTAAATGAAAACAAACAATTTGTTCAGGAAATCCAGAAGAAATTAATTGTTTGAGAATACCTTGGTAATCAATTTCAGAGGCATCAGTTTCAACAATTTTGAATGAATTGGGGGTTAGAATGCCAAGACAAGACAAAGTCTTAACATGTGATTTGATTTGCTTGACTATGGAAGTATGAGTATTAGATCATGATGGGGGATTTTCTTTTAGACGATCAAACAAGGGTTTGCATTGTTGTCTAAGATGTGGGTAAAATTCTGCAACATAATTTAAACATCCTAGAAATCTTTGTAACTAGGTTTTGTCAGTGATTTCATTTGGAAACTTATCTGCAAATTGAATTACTCTATCTATTGATTCAATGATTGACTGGTGGATATTGTATCCTAAAAATCTAATTTTGGTTAGGAACAACTTGATTTTGGTTGTTGAGACAACTAATCCATTCGACTTAATTATCATAGCAAACATGTTTAAGTGTTTCCAATGCTCATCTATCGATTTGGAATAAATGAGAACATCATCAATATAAACAATTGAGAAATGACTGTATTGATTAAATATTTCATTCATAATATTTTGAAATTCACTAGGTGTATTCTTAAGACCGAATGACATTACATTTCATTCATAATGACCAAAAGGAGTGACAAATGTTGTTTTATATTTATCATCCTCATGAATTTGAATTTGCCAAAATCCAGACTTCATGTCAAATTTTGAGAAGATTACTGTTTGGCTAAGTCTCTTAATTAAATCTCTTTTGTTAGGAATTGTATATCGTATCCATTCCAGGACATCATTAACAGGTTTGTAATTGACGACTAACCTAGGGGTTCCTCGTTCTAATTTTGCATTCTTTTGAACATAGAAAGCAGGACATGACCAAGGTGATTTACTTTTCCTAATTATTCCTTTATTGAGAAGTTTTTGGATTTCTGTATTGCAGAATTCTATGACTTCTTGACTCGTGAATATCCAAAAAAATTCATTAAGAAGTCTCTTTTGAAAATTGTCAATACTTTGTAACAAATATTCATTTGTTAATTGTTCTTCAATTCTTTTGTAATTAATTTCTTCTTTTAAGAAATTAATTTGTTGTGATTTTTTTATAACTAAGTTGATGGCTTTTAAAATGCTATCTTTTTGTAATTGTCTTAATTTTTTTAAGATCTGTCTCCGTGCAAAACTCAAATATGATTTTTTTTTTCCCTCAATATTCTGGTAGTTATACAATTATGGTGTACCTTAAAAGGAAAGAAGAAATTAATTTGTTGTGATTTTTTTATAACTAAGTTGATGGCTTTTAAAATGCTATCTTTTTGTAATTGTCTTAATTTTTTAAAGATATGTCTCCGTGCAAAACTCAAATATGATTTTTTTTTCCCCCAACATTCTGATAGTTATACAATTATGGTGTACCTTAAAAGAATATGGGAGGGTTATGAAAGGAAGACCTAAAATAACTAGATCTGAAATATTTTTAATTAAAACAAATGGGGTTTTAAAACAAATGGGGTTTTAAAACAAACATTGTTTTGACGGACATGGGTTTTTGGAATTTCATATTTTAATTGCATTGGTGATTGGTTTGCAGCACTAAGTATCTCCGTTGATTTATGAAAATACTTAGTAGGAACTAATCCTTCTTGAATGCAACTCAAGTATGCGCCAAAATCAATCAAAGCAATTGTTTCTAAATGAAAGTCTTCAATTATTATTTTGATTTTAAAATACCATTTCTTGATTCTTATCTTGTCTAATAATCTTAATATTAATCCTTTTGTTGATTTTTCTTCAAACTAGGAGTCTGAATTGTGATTTGAGGAAGAACTATTATGTTCTTCGTCATTATTGTTGGTAAGCGTTTGTTTTTGAACTCTACTGAGATATGTACGAATTTCTAGGTTTTCTAATTTTAGAAACCTAATTTCATCTTTGATTTTGTTGACTTTGTAAATCCTTAACTATAATCTCTTTTTTAGACTTATTGAATCTTTCTAAAGTTGTACTACGGCTGATTTTCTGGTATACTTTGGGCTGAGTAGTACTGGCTTCTTCAGAAGAAATTAGCTTTTTTAGCTTCTTTAAATAAAATGATTTTAATTCAGGGTTATCTACTTGCTGATTAATTCAATAAGAAGATCTTCTTGTTCTTCTTGTTTGTTGAGGACTGAAATCTTTTTACAACAAGTATCAGTGCTTCCTATTTTAATGTCGGGGGATAAAAGGTTACTTGAGGAATTATTGGAAGAAGACGAATTAGAACTTAAATCATGTTTTGATTGACTATTGTCTGTGTCCTTTAATTCTAAGACTTGGATTAATTGGGTTTTGTCTTCCTCAGAGATTTTCAATTGGTTGATTGTTTTCTTGACTCTGCATTTATTTGTATAATGATCGAATTTGCCACATTTGTAGCAATTTTCTTTTTGTTCTTGTTTTTTTTTAGTGGAATTTTCCTAAGGGTTTTCTCTTCCACTTGTTGGACTTGGGTGTCTCGTAAAATTTATTTGTTTCAAAATTCTTATTGAATTTTTTATATTTAGGGTGTCTCCTACAGGAGTATTTGTATGGGTACCTATTGTAGGCGTCTGATTTTTTTCTTTTGGTTGAATGGAGCAATAGGAGGTAATCCATATTGTTCACAAAATGTTTCTAACTCATATTGATTTATCTTTATTAACTTGTTTTGAGATTTTCATATCTATACATATTTTCAATCCTTCCTTCTGGATAATGTTAATTATATTTCCATAAGTAAGGGTATGATATGGTATGATATCTTCTTCATTAACTAAAACATTTCTGATTTTATGGGCAAAAATGTTTGGTAATCCATTAATGAATTTTTCTTTCCAAAATAGTTGTTTACTATCTTCTTTAATCATGACTCTAGACATAAACACATCTTTGTACCATCTAAAATCGCTTAGGATAGGACATCTTAGGTTACTAAGTTGGTCATGGATTCTGGAGGTGACATTGTTGGGTGTACCTATGAAATGTTCTATGATGGTAAAGAGTAGGGTATTAACTGCATCTGGGACTCCTTGTCCAATATGCGCATCAAAGATGGGTGTTTCATCCTCATTTTTTTCACTGCATGTTTGATTTCATTTCTTGACTGTTTAGTGAGATGTTTCTCCCACCAGGAATAAAGCATTCCCGTGAATCCGATGACCAAAAAGTCGACAACTTGTGTTTGACTAAGATTATGATTGGTAATATAACTATTAGCAACCATGGAAATGTGTTGTAGTTTGTTCAATAGTTCTTGTTCTGATAAACCATCTATATTCCATTCATAGAGTTTATCAGCAGAGACTGAGAATTGGTTTTGGATGTTTCTTTCCTCAAATTGAATGTCCAGGGATGTTGGCCTCGGGTACCAATTTTTTGTAAGAGTTGTTAGGTTGACTTTTTTGTTTGTGATTCGTTTTAATTCAAGATTTTGAAAAGCTTGTTCTACTTTCCTAATGGAATCAGTTTCAGTTTCATTTTCTGAATCTCATACTGTAGAAATTGTTTCTACATGAGACTCATCTGGATGTTCTAAAACATTGATTGTTTTTTCTTGCTTTAATTCTTGTAACATTTGATATATTTTTTGACTTATGGAAACTGTTTTCAAAGAAGTTGAAACTCAACCCTCGATTACAAAGATTATTCACAACCCCCTTAAGTTTCTTCAGAGGATTCAAGGGGATATTTGTGAACCTATCCAACCAACATGCTAACCATTTAGATATGTTATGGTGTTGGTTGATGCATCGACACCATGGTCACATGTTTACCTGTTGTCCATAAGCAACGTTGCATTTGCGAAACTCCTAGAACAAATTATTAAGCTAAGGGCTCATCATCCTGATTATCCGATTAAGTCGATCCGACTGGATAACGTTGGAGAGTTTACGTCACAGACTTTTGACAATTATTGCATGTCAGTAGGGATTGATGTGGAACATCTTGTACCTCATGTTCACACTCAAAACAGCCTAGGAGAAGCTTTCATAAAGCACCTTCAATTGATAGCTTGAACTTTGGTTATGAGAACCAAAATGCCGGTATCTGCCTGAGGCTATGCAATATTGCACGCAGCCATGTTGATCCGCCTGAAGCCCACCACTATCGAACCTGATTCACTGTTACAATTAGTTACTGGATACGAGCCTAACGTCTCACATTTACGTGTGTTTAGGTGCGTAGTTTATATGCCAATAGCGCCACCACTACATACCAAAATGGATCCTCAGAAAAAAAATGGGAATCTATATCGATTATGATTCACCATCAATTGTTGACTATTTAAAACCCTTGACAGGAGATCTCTTTACTGCACGTTTTGTGGATTGTCACTTTGATAAGACAGTCTTCCTGTCACTAGGAAGAGTTAAGCATACTAACGTTCTTAGAGAACGCCGTGAATTGTCGTGGTATACTCTCACTATGTCTCATTTAGATCCCCGCATTGCCCAATCTGAAACTGAAGTACGATAAATTATAGATCTTCAGAGCATTGCTTAGAGTACGCCAGATGCTTTTAATGATCTAGCTAAGGTAACAAGATCACATAAACCCGCTGCAAAAGCACATGCAAGGATATATGTACCCCATGTACGTCACAATCCCGCCTGGGAAGGCTGGACCGTCCCCGAAGGCGGGAAGGCCGCACCTTCCACGTGGCTCGATACATTGACGGCTAGCCAATCATCTGCTCCGACCCTAAAGCATGGCAGACCCTTTGATTCAAAGGATTCACAACCTCGAAAGAGGAAATCGACACCAACTAATGACCCTAGTTTGAATCCGACCAACACTCACTTATCTGTTCCAACGCATGAGGTTATTCTAGATTACAGTAATGTCTTAGATAAGATAAACCGACCTCCCAAGAATCGTGAGATTTCGGCCCATCACGCAGTATTGGATAAGGTTTGGAATAGGAATGAGATGATCGTCGACGATACATTTGCGTACACAGTAGCTACTGACATCATGCTTAGTGATAACATTAAACCATATTTCGTTGATGAATGCCGACGCATAACGGATTAGTCAAACTGGAAACAAGCAATCTAAGCCGAACTCAATTCACTTGCAAAACGTAAAGTGTTTGGACATATTATTCGTACACCACCACGCGTGAAGTCCGTTAGCTACAATTGGGTTTTCGTGAGGAAATGCAATGAGAAGAATGAAATAGTGCAATACAAAGCACGCCTCGTAGCGCAAGACTTCTCTCAACGCCCTGGGATTGATTACAAAGAGAGGTATTCCCCCGTAATGGACGTTATAACATTCTGCTACCTAATAAGTTTGGTAGTTTCTGAAAAACTGAATATGCAGCTTATAGACGTAGTAACCGCGTATCTCTATGGGGATCTAGATACGGAAATATACATGAAAGTTCCAGAATGACTTCTATTGACTGGTTCAAATAGATCTAGACCACAAAACACTCTCGATTAGATTGAGGAGATCACTCTACGGATTGAAACAATCCAGCAGATGTAGTATAACCGTCTGAGTAAATATTTGACAAGTTAGGATTATGTGAACAACGAATTATGCCTATGCGTGTTCATAAAGAAGTCACATTCTTGATCTGCAATCGTTGCAATTTACGTCAAAGACATGAACCTCATTGGAACTCCCGCAAAGCTTGAGGAAATTGTTGCACACTTGAAATCAGAATTTGAGATGAAAGATCTTGGGAAACCTTGATATTACCACAACCTAGAGATCAAGCATTGTTTGGATGGAATCCTAGTACATTAATCGAACTACACTCAAAAAGTGTTGCGCCATTTTAATGAGGATAAAGTGAAGCCTTCGAGTACTCCTATGGTCATTCGGACTCTAGATGCTAAACGAGATCTCTTCCATCCAAATGAGGATGAGGAAGAGATTTTGAAACCCAAAGTTCCATACCTAAGTGCAATTGGGGCTTTATTGTACTTGGCTTAATGCACTAAACCCAACATTTCCTTCGCTGTTAATCTTTTGGCTAGATACATTAATGCGCCCACACACAGGCACTAGAATGGTGTTAAAGATATTTTCCGCTACCTCAAGGGTACGACGGATTTGGGCTTGTTCTATACCCACGAATCTTCGAGTATTGCTGCCCCTTATGGTTATCAAATTAATTCTTGCCTTATTGGTTACGTAAATGCTGGATATCTGGCTGGTCCACATAGGGCACGTTCTCAAACGAGCTATGTCTTTACCGTTGGAGACACCGCTATATCTTGAAAGTCTACCAAGCAAACACTAGTTGCGACTTCTTCGAACCATGATGAGATTATCGCCCTGCATGAAGCATCGCTTGAGTGCTTTTATTTAAGAGCAGTTATGGAACATATTCGAAGTACAAGTGGTCTTACTTCCGTCGTTGACCTTCTTACGACGATCTTTGAAGACAATACAGCATGTATCGAACAGTTAAAGAAAGGATAAATCAAGGGAGACAACACCAAGCACATAGCACCAAAATTCTTTTACTCTCACCAGTAACAGTAACATCAGAACATTGAAGTTAAGCAAATCTATTCCCAGGACAACCTGGCCGATCTCTTCACCAAATCATTGCCCAAGTCTAATTTTCAGAAACTCGTCCAAGGAATCGGTATGCGTAAATTATCTGAGTTGAATCATTTGTAGTTCTCTTATTTGGAAGTTATGCCTAACTCAATGGGAGTATCCTGAAGCATACTCACTTGATCTTAATATACTCTTTTTCCTAGGAGCATTAACGAAAAACTCCCGGTATTGTTTATTTTAACGAAAAACCACATTTTTACTCTAAAAAGTCAATCCTTATACTATTCACTTACAACACATTTTTGTCTTTTTCGTTAAAATTCAAAGTTTTCAAACTCTTTTCATTAGTCTTCCTCTTTTTCCTACGATTAGGAGCATTTTTCCCCCTGAGTTTTTGCCACCTAACGAGGTTTTGATGAGGCACCCATGCTAGGATGATCATACTTCGTTGAGTTCATTGCTTTCGTCATGTTTTACGTTTGTTTTAGACACTATGCATACTTCTCACTTTTCTCCTTAGTCTATGTGTTTTCCCCATGCCTTGGGTTTTACCATAGCGAGATTTTATGAGTTTTACAACCAATTCATACTTTCTTTAAATTTGAGACTTGCGTTCACCCGTTGTGCTGATAACTTCATCAATTATTCTACCCTATCTGATGAAGATATGATGTGATGGTTTGTTGAGTATTTACATACTCAAGGGGGAGTGTTGCAATCATATTTAGAATATGAACATGATTATGTAAATCCTAATGGATTTAGGAATATCTCTTATATTCCTATTAGGAGTTGATTACCTATTAAGAATTGTAATCCTCAAAGGATAAGGATTTTACTTATCCTACTACTATAAATAAATGCACAATGGAGATGATACAACACACACCTCACAATTAAATCTCTCCTCTCTCTTGCTACCGTCAGCCCCCTCTCTATTCCCTTAGAATAGTTCAGCTAAATAGATCTACAACAGAACTGAGGTAGTATTTGAGAACTATGAAATTTTAGAGAATTCTAAATTTACGCTAAACCTTTTATTTTCATCTTTTCTACACTTGCATAAATTAGTGCAGCCGCACTATTGAATTAACCGTGAACATGGGCAAACACAAAATCACATTAACTCGAATAGTGGCGTGACGATATTAAGACCTGGTTTGGTACTGAGATGATTCTGAAAAAAGCTGGTATCAAAAAAAGCTGGGAGCTGTTTTTGTGTTTGGTAAACATTCAGCTTCAGCTTTTTTTCACAGTTTTGAGTGAAAAAAGCCAAAAACAAGAACCTGCAAAACCCAACTTTAAAAAACTGGTTTTTATTTTCACATTTGTTTTACATAAAAGTTTACCAAACACTATAATACTGCTTTTTTTTTCTTTCAAAAACACTTTTACAAAAAAATTTACCAAACACTCTGCTGCTTTATTTCACAGCTGCTTATTCTCACAGCACAGCAAAAGCAGTTTAAAGCAGCTTTTTTTCAAAGCACAGCAATACCCAACCAACCCTAAAGTCATTTCGGCCCACATTGTATTTCAATTTAGATTAGTCTGGGATCTCGGCCCTAAACCTATATAAGCCGTACATTCCCATATTAGGTAATTGAACTGCTAGATTAAAGCTAATTACACCGAATAGCGTAAATTCCGGTACAAATAATATCTACTGATTTTATGATATTGAATGGAGATACTATTTATAACGTGTATAACACCAATATAGAGTACATAAGCCTAACTGGATATACGCACCTCATACATCCATTAGGATTAAAATACTTGCAAGATGGGTTTGGTGCCAATTGAAAACGCAATGGGATGATGCACCAATTTGTTCAAATCCGGTAGTAAGATTGAAATAGCGTTACTATCTAGTCTTCTGCTAGTTTATGAGAATTGGACAACAAACAGATTCAATTCTTTATATTATATAACAGTAAGCGAAGCAACAAGTTAACTCGCAGTGAACATGATTTAACTAGGTAAAACCTCACCACTTAGAGAAATTAACGTTCACAGGCATTTTATCAGGCAAAAAACAAATCACTATATATAATTGACGAGTCAATTTTATACTTTATATTTTATCCTAATCTTAGTTATAACTAAAAAAAAAATGCCCGTGCTCTACCGTGGGTTTTGAAATCGTAACCCACAATTTAACATACCCATTTCTAAATTATTCAGAAATCACTCAGAGAAAACTTCAAGTAGAAGAACAATGAGTTCTCAATCAGAAAGAACTTCTATTTCATGCAAGTTTTTTTGTTCTAATTTCAGGGCTTAACAATGCAAGATTGGAATTTGCATTTGGTTCAAAGAAGTACGATAAACTGATAAGCAAAATGAACTAAAAAATTAGAAACTATTCCAATTTGATTATCCGTTCAGGTTCAAAAGGACAAAATGAAGAATATTTTTAAGCATCCAAACATCAATTAAAACTAAACAATTAAAAGGAATAACACTAAAGCGTTTCATTGAAGACATAGATAACATATTTGGTTCTTTGCATCTAAAATGGAAAACATTTGCTTTCCTATATGCTCTGAAGTTTGCATAAGTGCTGGAAATTTACAATATATAAAGAGACGATCTCATAATAAAACACATTTGAAGGAAAAGTAATAAGAAAAGAAAATAGTGTTTTTTACCTATGATCCATGTGAGGAGTAGAATTTCCAGTCACAATTGACAACCCAAGAGCTCTGTAAATCAAATATGTAGGAAAAGATCAATAAAACGTGAATAACAGTTTCTCAAATCAGAAAGTAACATTTATTTGAAAAGATTCAGACTCATTTTGGATATAGATAAACAATGGCATGTTAAAAACCAAAATGATAAGGCATTCAACATTCAACATTCACGTAAAAAAAAATGATATACATGTTATCCATCAATGTTTTGGTAACAAATTCCCAAATTGCTCTATCTACCAAACATTTGCAGATCTATAGTTACAGATATTCGCTTTTATGATATTCAACCCAATACCCACATTATTGGCAAAACCATATTGTATAGATCTTTTGAGCACCCGAGCCAATGACAATAACATTGAAGGCAACTACAAAAATTGTACATTATATAAAGAGGCAATCTCAGAATCAGAATGCATTTAAAAGAAAAGTAATAAGAAAAAAATAGTGGTTTTTGCCTAACTCCATGTGAGGATCAAATTTTCAGTCACAATTCACAACCCAAGAGCCCTATAAATCAAATTTACAAGAAAAGATAAAATAAGAAAGGTAAATTACAGTTCACAAGTCAAAAAGTAACATTTATTTGAAAAGATTATTATGGAAATAGATAAACAAACAATGACATTAAAAACCAAATTGATAAGGCATTCAACAATCAAAATAACCCACGAACCCAAAAACACCAAATCATCAATCATGGATCTTTACAAATCATACAACCTTTTTATTATAAAAAAAAATGTCAAAATCAATATTTTATGGCTACATATTTTCATCAGTCAATCAATACACACAAAACACAAAATCATATACTCGAGAAAAATTCAAACCCATAAATCCGAAATTAGCAATTTTATTTCTTACCCCCCAAAAACAATCCAAATCTTAGTGGTTACATTCATTAGTCAAGCACTCAACCACTCAGGCACATCAACTACAACTTGGGAATGTTATGCAAATCTTAGGCAGCTTGAATCATTAAATTTGAGTTGGAAGAAGCTATGTTACCTGCTCTGCTAGTTAAGGAGTGTCACCAAATTCGGCACTATCATCAGCATCAACACATTTCACACACTCCCGCTTCCAAAACATTTCACAAAATGGAAAACCAAATGAGGTTATGTAGCAGAAAAGATTGACGGAAAAATAGATTAAGAAAAGCAATTAATATTAAATATAGAGGATGAATGATGTTGTCCATTAAATAAGACAGCTGTATATATTTCTCAACCATGAGAAAACATCACATTAATAGAGGCATTAATCCTAAGTTTGCCATTCATTGTTGTCGGTCTAAACTTGATGACATATTGTAAAGTCCTCTTACATACAGATTAATGAAATATTAATTTATTTCCATGAGTTATTTGATTTTGTAAATTCAAAATAATTGAAGAATACTGGAAATTACTAAACCCCATCACAACATCCCATTAGTAAAAAATCAAAGACAAAAGTAAATTACAGTTTCTTATATAACATATCCATATCTTTCTAAGCATCCAAAGATAGCATACCCAAAATACCAAATTCAACTCCAATATAATAAAAATTTAAAAAACAAATTAGCCAAATTGGAATAGTTAGATCAAATAAAGATTTAAGTCAACCAATTACACAAAATAATTCATGCAAAGTACGCTCCTAAGAAAATATACCACTATGGGGGTGGAGGAGGCCCAGGCTCAAATGGTGGAGGACAGCAGGCAGCAGTATTTAAATATACCGCAGCAAGACGGAATCCACGAACTGCATAATCAAAACCAAAATTTTAAAATTTATATTTAAATTTAAATTTGAAAAAAAATGTAGTAGAATTGTATAATGAGAAATTCTTCAATGTGGATAAATTAATCTTGCGGGATGCAATCAGTTGTATTGGGCTGGCAACCGGCTTATGCTCAAATCCCACTAAATTTATCATACACCCTTCCAACTACAATTCAAAGGAAGAAGTTCCAAGTCCGTGCATAATGTTTGCTCAACTAAAATAAATTTCTTTTCATGATTAAAATAGCCTACCAACCAACACTCATTTGATAAAATTGAACATGTGGAGTTACATATCCACATATTCCACATATTTAAGATAGAACAAACCTTATCATGAAGACCACCCAAAGGTCCATTAGTGAGTTGTGTGACCAGAGGATTTACTGCACTTGAGTTTCCTTATGCAGCTGCAAGAGCTATGAGCTTACGTTGAACGTCAGCCACTTCTCCGCTTAAGGTTTGAGTCACCGATGATGCAGAATTAATAGCTTCCTGCAAAAAAGTGAAATAAGAAACCTTCATTTGTTAAAATGTGGGTAATTACAGTTTTCTCCATTGATTAAAACATCATCCGATGGTGTTTTCTAGGCTTTTTTTCCCTTCCTTTCGCAGGGCATTATTTCATAAGCCATCTGCAGATTGCAACTGATAGAATTGGTGTTCTTTGAAATAATCATAACACTTCACAACATAATTGCAGCAATTTATACAAATTCCAACAACAAATTGTCAAAAACAATGAGAATAATTCCCAAAAATTTCAAATCTTTTGGGGGTTCAGAGTAATTACCAGAGAGACGAAAGCTAAAATCAACATTAGTCCAATTTTTTCAAAATAAGAACAGCTCCGATCTGAGAAATACAGTGCAATTCTGAAGAAAAAAAGAGAGAGCGAGAAAACCCTAAAATCCCTAAGAACCCTAATTTATAAACCCTAAACAAACGCAAAAGGAGAGAGGAAACTCAAATAAAGGGAAAATCGAGAAATTCAACATACCATAATCGGAGCGAGGACGCTTTCCGACAGCCAAATTCATCAACACCGGAGGTGGTTGTCGACCGTCACTGTACCTCCATTTTGCCTCCGCCATGTTTGAGGCTCGATCGTCACTACTTGGTTTGTGGGCTTGAAGCCGAGAGATATGGGGAGCGGAGAGAGAGGAAAAGCAGAGGAAAATGAAATCGAAGTTGATTTAGTTGGCTCTGCAATCCGAATTTCAGTATAAATAGAAACCTTTTATTTATTCTATTATGTTTCTTAGTGTTTAGAAGACAATTTTTTAGGTAAGATTTATTTAGGTAAGACTTTAGGGAGGCCCTACTTTTGATGATTTAAGTTTATTTTTAATGTGTTTTTTATCCATGTTCTTAATAATATTTTATTTTATGATTGTTTGTAACTAGTTTCTTTTGCCAGGGCTAGGCAACAAGCCTTAGCAAGAATATCTAGTTTCTTTTCAATTTGCTTATGATATTATGCATACAAGTTTTGAATTATTAATCACTATGTTGAAACTTTTTATTTGTCTTACTGATTGGGCACAATTAGAATATTTAGAAAAGTAATTAGATGCAATTTTGACGGAGGGATATCCCTGTAATTGATTAAGGCTTCTTGTGACTAATATGTGTAACTTCTTAGGATAGACGACACGTCTTAAGGGTTATATGGTTTTTCAAAAGTTTCACAAAACTTAATAAGTCTTGCATGTTCACATTCGATCTAGATAGCAAGGACGGGTTGCAGATTATATATAGGTTCTATGTTGGAGGTTCCAAGTAGGACATACTTTAGCAAAACCTAACCTTCAAAATATACATATGTAATTCATAAGTAATTGGAAGAACTGTGTAGGATTATTAAGGTGACAGCAAAACCGTAGTGCTCAAATTTACTTTCAAAACTTTTTTTTTTTATTTACTTTCTCAGTTTATTTAATTGTTTTTACTAAAATTTTGTTTCTAAATTTTAGGTTATAAAATCATCTTTTTCTAAACTTTGTTTTCATATAATTAATTAAGATTTGGTTTTAACATAAATTATTCATTCAACCCATGTAAAGAATGACATTGCTAGAGCCGACTATATTACGATTACCTTGTACTCTTACAAGTATTTTTAAGTGTCTTTATCCTAACTTTTACAGGTGGTAAAAATCCTATCAATAATCAAACAATTACAAATAGGACCGGCAAAAACCCAACTTAGTAACCTCCTAATATAAGGTTGTTTCTTCTCCACACCCTTGCTACTTAAACATGATAGAATGCTTGTTTTCCGCTCCCAGTCTCTTCTAAGTTACACAACTGGGAACGCAGTCATCAATCACCTTGGAGCTCAAACTATTACCACAATTTTATTCACCTTAATCTCATGTGTAGAGAATCTTTAAGAGTAATTTTTTTTTGGCAAAAATCTCCAAGGTAATTAAAGTAGGTTAAATTACACTATAAATTCTGACGTGACATGTTGTGACACGCCCTGATCCCGATGTCACACGCTGATCCCGATGTCCGTGGGATATTGGGATGGTCATTTGTTGGACAACACCCGAGGGTGACGAAAGCCATTTATTAAGTGCAAATGCTGAAAACTAAAAAAATATGAATAAGAATAATTGAAATTTAAATATAATTAATATACGAATGAGGAACATGTTCAGAGCATACACTAATTTAGAACACTAAAAGGAAAGCAATATAAAATTTAATGAATAAAGGAGTGGGTCATACACCGAGAGCACTCGAAGATGCCGATGCGGAACTGCCTTGACATCGGGATTGTACGCTTCGATTCTAAGTCCTGATGGGGGCACAAAACAAATATGAGTGGACCAAGTTTTATGAAAACTAATAGCACAATATATAGTAGGTTTTTCCGAAAAACCCTAGCATGCCATAAAACTTTTCATAAAACGTATCTCGTATATAGTGTGCTAACTAGTGGTATCATAATCACTTAAAGGCAGAACATATAACTCTTCCTTCGGAACACTTCCTTCACAAATATCAATCGCCCGCAGGCTCCTACAGCACCCAACCTGAAGGTCAATATAAGTATCAATCGCTCGAAGGCTCCTACAGCACCCAGCACCCAACCTGAAGGTATATAAGTATCAATCACCTGAAAGCTCCTACAGCACCCAACTCGAAGGTCACTAATAAGGACCACTAGATACGCACAAAACCACTGAAAATAATATTTCCAAACATAGGTACGTGTATTTCAAAAGCATCTTCATAGTATAAAGTCATCCATCATCTATATTATAAAGAAGTGTATGAAAACATGTTCTAAATAGTATATCGTCATCCATCAAATACCCTACAAGAACATGGTTTTGATAGAAAATATGGTATTCCAAAATAAACTTAGTATAGCATGATAATCAATTTCTCATAAAAAGTTCACAAAACATAGTAAATCATATTTTTCATGTATGCATTTCTACTATTAAAACATGCATTTTAGAAGGGGTCAATTCACATATACTTCGCTGCCGAAAAGCCGCGCAAACTAGGGAAGATGGAGATGCCACAATATATGCACCTAAGCACATAAAGGGTCCAATTAATAAAACTATATTATAACAATTGAATTTGGGAAACGGACGTCAAAAAATGGATTCAGGACATTGAATTACCCTAAGAAGGGTCCCGGTTAAATTTTCAAAAAGTTAAAAAAAAAGTCAACAAGGGAATATTCCGTCTGATAGGCTGGAAGGTTTGGGCCGAATGGCCCTAGGGTTTTTGAGTTGGCTCCAAGCTTCACATGGCCCAAGGGCCTTAGTTCACTTATGATTTTGGGTTAGGTTTCTAAGTAAAAAGGTTGGGGGTTTCACGGGCCTTAGGCCCTCTTTGCACGGCCCAAAAAGCCTTGGCTCCTTAGGGCTTTAGGCTTGAAAGCCCGACCTGAGTTCAACACATAGGTCGCCAAACCCAAAGGAAGAGAAAGGCTGAAACACAGCCGGGGACTTCCCTAGCTCCAACAGAGCTCGAAACATAACCATTTCACATAAACCAAAATACCAAAATGAAGCCCATGAAGCAAGAAAGAGATCTTTACCAATTTCGAGGCAAATGGTGGCTGGAGTTAACCGAAAAACGCCTGCAAAGGCCGAGTTCTCGCCGGAAAATATGAGGGAAAATTCCTGATCTGTTTTCACGTCCAAACCTTCACCAAAATCACTTTTAATCGTCAATAAAGTGATCTAGCCTAAGGGGGAGGAAGATAGAAGGAGTTTCGAAGCTCACCTTCAACGGGGACGGCGATACATCGTCGGAAATGGATGCATAGTAACTATGTCGTGCTATTTGAAGGAGAAGAAGAGTTTTCCTTGCTTAGTTTAGGATCTAGAATGATGGTTGCTTGAGGGATAAGGTTGGTGGTGGGTGCGTGGGTGTGGTGCTCGAGCCAAAAAAAAAGAGTGCAGAGAGAGAGCATAGGTAAAGAGGAGAGAGTTAGGGAAAAGAGAGAGAATGAGAAGATGAAGAGAGATTGGAGTCGGGGGACACAAGTAAAGGGGTGGGCCCTTTGAGCTCACCAATTAAGACCCAAAAACCTTGTTTTTTTAAATAAAACAGGGATGAGGTCTTACAATCTACCCCCTTTAAAGAAAATTTCGTCCCCAAAATTTGAAATAACTTACTACACTGAAATACTCGAAAATAGGGAGAAGAAAATAAAAATTAAAATATATATATACACACACGTAACAAATAAATCAAGTCAGAGTAGTTGCATAAAAGGAAAAATGCCACACCGTCATGATCGAGTTGCAATGATTCCATCTTTCATGCCTCCAGGCTCATACCTTCTTCCCCTGTCAGTGTACAAATAAAAACCATACTTTATAAAGATATAAAGCTAAAAACATATATCGACACAAGGTCAAAAATATGTACGTAAAATCTGATAGCGTCAAAATAAATATGTACAAACATATAGGTTGAAAACTCGTACTAAAAGCCAAAACCGAAAACGAAAGTGGGTCTCGCCCAAACATATGTAATGTCATGTATTACGAGAAAAGTTATCTTTGGGCCGAGCCCCAACAATAACAAATCAGTAACATCTACCGTAGAAGGGTCTTCATGCACACTTGCTTGACGAATAAGCCATTAATATCACAGTCGACTGCCCGCGATATCGACCACACATTTTGTTGTCTCGATAAGCAAGCAGTGATTTCCTAAGGGTGCACACTTTCATATGTCATAAATTCAATCCTCCGAAAACAAGTTCACAAAACTCTTTTGTTAACTAGTGTTGCATGTAGAAAACTCTCGTACCATGTTGCAAAAAGTGCCATCCCCATGCGAACAAAATAAGAAATGTCGTCGTGACGACTTCATCCAATACCAAGCATACCATCTTTCTCAGTTCTTCCAAATGTGACTAACTACACCAGTGTTTCACCATTAAAGAATCCATTTGAAAACAGTATCTTGGAATTCAAGAGAAGTGGCTACCGTGTTAATGGTATAACCAAAAGCTCAAGTCAAGCAAGCAGAAAATGAGAAGTCGTATTCCTCAATAAGCAGTATCTTTAGGAAGCTATTGTAGTGTTTAAACCACCTCTCCATTTTTGCTTAGTCGTAGATTTCTAGCCAAACAAAGCCCAAGTTAGTGGAAAGAAGAAGGACTCTCAAGTGATCAACCTAAAAATCCCATGAGAATACAAACTTTTCGAGAGAAGTGCAACTTCTAAATGTGCCAAAGCTACAATACGAGTGAACACAACACGTCCTCCAAGGTCTAGATAGATCGTTCAGATACAAGACTCGAAACTCAAGATGGAATTTAATCTCAATAGATGTCTATCAAAGGTGCATTAGGGTTGGGTGGAAGATACACTGAAAATAATTGAGCAACCGAACTTATCTATTGGTGGGAAAGAATTACTAGAGTAGGATGTGATGCCTATGAATTATAGCAAGATAATATGAGGTGGCTAATCATTTCTGCATGAAGATAGTGATTGCTGATGCAATCCATTAACCACTCGCACCACTACCTTCACCAATCCTTACTAATAGGCGGCTCAAATCTCACAGCCATGTGGAACTCTTCCTGGTAAGTTCGATAAGCTCGTGAAAAGGTTATGCTCCTAACGTTTCGGTCTGAATCGATAAGAATTGAGCGCACACTTCCACCAAATCGATCGAGTGTGAATTCCTCACTGATTGAGCAAGAAACCATGTCGAGAAGGCTGAAAGAACACTCAAGAATTTGAGGGTTAAAACAAGTCCATTAAAATTTAGAGTACAAGATATCAGGATTTGAACCAGGAATAGAAGTCACTGTTTATGATTATTTGGTTAATCATCACAGTAAGGTTAATTGGTTTCTTAGCCAAAAAAGGTCTAATATCAAAGAATAGTTAAGAATTGCTAATAAGATTTGACAAGGCCAAAGACATCGTAATTCACAATACTTTGTGAGAGATGTTTCAAAGTTCAAAAATTAAACATAGAACCTTTGAATCAATAGAATGACGAAGAAGAAAGATACAAAGCAGCCTACATATGCATGCAGTGGCTCGATTGGCTACCTTAGAGTGACGCCCTTGAGCAAACCAAAGCTCTATGAGTCTAGAGAAGTTCAGAGCAAAGCTCAATCTTCGTACAATGATGAATATGGTGGAGTCTTAAGCCATTACACTGAAAATTACAAGGCTGAATAGTTAGTAGACAATAACACTTGTCAGTTGGGCTACAAGCAAGAGCCTAAGTTCACCTCTACCAAAAAGTACTTGACAATGAGCTAGGGTTTACCGCCGAGTACCAAACCCAGGTGAAGTTCAAGGAGTTTGTTTATCCAAACAAGACTAGATCTTCATCATCCAAGTCCAACTACAACAACAACAAGAATCTCAACTCATTTTGGGGAAATTGGTGAGAATAGCGTCTGCTGCCGAGGAGTTTCCCAAGAAAAGTATAATCTCTAGACGAAGTCAACGCTCGAACGATTTGGTGTGAAGCTGACGGTCAAAGGTCAGTGAACTTGACTTCGTCGTTGAAGTAAGCAATGAGGTAATCGATAGAACAATCGCCGAGAATTATTCTAAAGATCCACACGAATTTACTCAGTGGGAACAAGTCCGAAGACATTAGTTCGATCCCACCAAACTACCACTTACTAATCCTCGTAACAACTAGCATCCATTCCCTTTCTCCAACATGAACTTCGAATGTTCCGAATAATTTTCAAATAGATGTGACTCCGCCCACCATTCCTAGAGAATGCATGTCACAGAGTGACATCACCAATTCAAGTCTCTAATTGGTCTTAAACAACTCATACCATTAAAAACTTTCTGTTTTCCAAACACTTATAAGTCGATCCAACTTTGCCCGCAATTCCAAGGAAACGCGTGTCGCATAGTGGCATTGCCATCTCGGATCTTCAGCTGGTCCTAACCAGATTTCCTTTTACTGAGTTTCCTTATTCACGTCACTTCAATGTAAAACCAACTCTGCCCGCAATTCCTAAGGAACGCATGTTGCAGAGTATCGATCTGATGTTGAAAGTCGTTCAACGATCCAATTTGTCACCTCTGAGGCACAATCCAAACATGAGTTTCTTCTTTTTGAATAGGATGTGACAATTCATAACGTGATGAGGATTGCACAACCGTGCCAAATGACAGCAAATCCGGAAGTCGTGACATCCAAATAATGTTATGACAGACGCACTACTACAGTAACAGAAGATCCTACATATACTCTGAACAAACTAGGCTCTGATACCAATCTAACACACCCCGACCCCGATATTCTCCGAACACCAGGGTAGGTACGTGTTGGTTGACACCCAAGGGTGACAAAAGCCATTTGTTGAGTGCAAATGCTGAGAACTAAAAAAATATGAATAAGAATAATAGAAATTTAAATATAATTAATATACAAATGAGGAACATGTTCAAAGCATACATTAATCTAGAACACTAAAAGGAAAATAATGTAAAAGTTAATGAATAAAGGAGTGGGTCCTACACCGAGATGACTCAAAGATGCTGATGCAGAAGTGCCTTGACGCCGGGATTGTACGCCTCAATTTTTAGCCCTGATGAGGGCGCAAAACAAACATGAGTGGACCAAGTTTTATGAAACCTAATAGCACAATATATAGTATGTTTTTCCGAAAACCCTAACGTGCCATAAAACCTTTCATAAAACGTATCTCATATCTAGTGTGCTAACTAGTGGTATCATGATCACCCAAAGGCAAAACACATAACTCTTCCTTCAGAACTCTTCCTTCACAAATATCAATTGCCTGCAAGCTCCTACAGCATCCAACCCGAAGGTTAATATAAGTATCAATCGTCCGAAGGCTCCTACAACACCTAACCCAAAGGTCAATATAAGTAGCAATCACCCGAAGGCTCTTACAGCATCTAACCCGAAGGTCAATATAAGTATCAATCGTTCGAAGGCTCCTACAGCACCCAACCCGAATGTCAATAATAGGGACCACTAGATACGCACAAAACCACTGAAAATAATCTTTCCAAATACGTATATATCAAAAGCATCTTCATAGTATAAAGTCATCCATCATCTATACTATAAAGAAGTGTGTGAAAACATGTTCTAAATAATATATCGTCATCCATCAGATACCTTACAAGAACATGGTTTTGATAGAAAAAATGGTATTTCGAAATAAGCTGAGTATAACATGATAACCAATTTCTCATAAAAAGTTCACAAAACGTAGTAAATCATGCTTTTCATGTATGCATTTCTACTACTAAAACATGCATTTTAGAAGGGGTCCACTCATAAATACTTCGCCGCCGAAGAGCCGCGCGAACTAACGAAGGTGGAGGCGCCACAATATATGCACCTAAGCACATAAAGGGTCCAATTAATAAAACTTTATTATAACAATTGAATTTGGGAAAACGGATGTCAAAAAAATGGATTCAGGACGTTGAATTACCCTAAGAAAGGTCCTGGTTAAATTTTCAAAAAGTCAACAAAAGTCAACAGGTGAATATTCCTTAAAATATTTCAAGAATATTCCATCTGATGGGCTGGAGGGTTTGGGTCGAAAGGTCCTAGGGTTTTTGAGCTTGGGTCCAAGCTTCACACGGCCCAAGGGCCTTAGTTCGCTTATGGTTTTAGGTTGGGTTCTAGAATTAGGAAATTAGGTTGGGTTTAGGTTTCTAGGTAAAAGGTTTAGGGGTTTCACGGGCCTTAGGCCCTCTTTGCATAGCCCAAAAGGCCTCGGCTCCTTGGGGCTTTGGGCTTGAAAACCTGGCCTGAGTCTAACACATAGGTCACCGGACCTAAAGGAAGAGAAAAGCCAGAACAAAGCCAAGGACTTCCCTAGCTCCGACAGAGCTCAAAACATAACCATTTAACGTAAACCAAAATGAAGTCCATGAAGCAAGGAAGAGATCTATACCAATTTCGAGGCGAGTAATGGCTGAAGTCGGCTGGAAAATACCTACAAAGGCCGGGTTCTCGCTAGAAAATATGGGGGAAACTTCACAATCTGTTTTCACGTCCAAACCTTCATCGAAGTCACTTTTAATCGTCAATAAAGTGATCTAGCCTACGGGGGAGGAAGATAGAAGGAGTTTTGAAGCTCACCTTCGCAAGGGACGACAATACAACGTCAGAAATGGATGCACAGTAACTGTGTCATGCTATGTGAAGGAGAAGAAGGGTTTTCCTTGCTTCGTTTAGGACCTAGAATGATGGTTGCTTGAGGGTGTGCTTGCCGGAGTGATAAGGTGGTTGTGGTGGTGGGTGCGTGGGTGTGGTACTCGAGCAGAAGGAGAGAGAGCATGGGTAAATATGAGAGAGTTAGGGAAAAGAGAAAGAATGAGATGATAAAGAGAGATTGGGGTCGAGGGACACAAATAAAGGGGTGGGCCTTTTGGGCTCACCAATTAAGACCCAAAAACCATTTTTTTTTTTTAAATAATACAGGGGTGGGGTTTTACATGTTGCTTACTCAATTGACTCATAAAAAAAGTTTATCACTCCAATGGATTAGTTAAACCTAGTAGTCAAATTTATATTCAATTGTTTTCTTTCATCGATAACATCTACTTTTATCTTTTAGATTTGTCATCTTTTTCCGACAAAAAATATTTTGTTATGAATAAAAGAGATGTAGAGCTTGATTTGCCTACTCGTGGTGTAGTAAGTGTTGAAATGTCTCACATCGATCGTATCTATGAGAAAATAAAAGTTTAAATACCCAGTCCAACTACTACCGAGGTCTTTTATGATAAAACCCCACACTTGAAAAATTGGACATGTGGTAATTACCAAGTTGGGGACAACATCAGTGTTGTTGGAGGTGAACCTTTGGTCCGTCTCTCTGATAATTCTACATGGTATTAGAGACAAGGAGCAGGCCCGTGCTATACTACCATGTGATGGGTGTGTCTCCTTAACTGCTATGATGATGGTGGGTCCATTGGCCCTATGTGTTGGGTGAGTCCCACTAGCTCTACGTGGTTGTCGACATGTTGATCTCCCACATATGACCCATTAATTGGGTCTCACATGAAGAGACATGTTGAAATGTTCCACATCAATCGTATCTATGAGAAAAAGAAGAGTTTAAATACCCCAATCCCACTTCAACTAATACCGATGCCTTTTATGATAAAACCCTACACCTGACGGATTGGACAGCTGGTAATTACCAAGTTAATGACAATATCGATGTTGTTGAAGGTGGACCTCCGACCTGTCTCTCTGATAATTCTACAATAAGAAACATTGCCACTTTGGGAGAACATGCAAAATTTACATACTCAATTACCCATGCCATTGAAGCTAGCTTTTGCCTATATTGCTTCATCAAAAGCGACTTGCAACTACGAATGAAATGATTTGATTTAAAAGACTAAACCAATTATAAGAAATTAAGAATTACAAGGAATGTTCTCATAATTGTTTTTTGGCACAAAAGCAACGAGGTTGCAAAGTTGTTTTTCTTAAATATAACGATATATTTTACATTTAGAGTTAGAGAAATTTGGTATAAGCCACATGGCGACTTTTCAAAACAATACTAAGTGTGAAAATTGTAATTTAATTTGAGGTTAAGTTACAGTTTTTAAATTAAATTATAGTTGCCACTCAGTTTGCAAACTGGTGATATTTTTCTTCACTTGGAAGTGAGATATGTTAAGTTTGAATCTCATGGATGACGATGTCGATACCGAATTAGGTTGGCTATTATGTGGTTTAGCCAAACTCTTATTTCTTCTAATAAAAAAATATTGATGTACTAAAATAAATAATAAAAAAAAGTCATTAGTTGACCTCCTCAGTGGTACACCACTCCAGTTTTCCATGCAAAATACACGTGGTGAACGTACTAATGAAAAGTGCGGTCAGTAGATCTACAACCAACAAGCATCGCATCAACGGTTTAAAAGACAAGAGAACACGGATGAAATGAATGATGCGTCGCACCCAATCGCCCACGTTCCCTCGGTCCTTCCCCTCTCCCTCTCACAGCTCAACGACTCGATCCGGAGGAGCTCCTGAAGAACATACGCAGCGATAAGAGAAAGACAGAGAGAGATAGAGAGACACAGAGAGAGATCTGCTTTGGTTCTCTGGTTCTTCAATGGCGTCGCGATAAGGTTCGGAGGTTGTGAGCTCCGATGGACGTGGAGAGGTCGTCGTTGTGCAATTGCGTCGTGAATTTTCTGCTCGAAGAGAACTACCTGCTCACGGCGTTCGAGCTACTCCACGAGCTGCTCGACGATGGCAGAGACGACCAGGCCATTCGACTCAAGGACTTCTTCGCCGACTCCTCTCAATTCCCTTCCGATCAGATCTCTCGCTTCAACTCTCTCCGAGGTTCGTAAGATCAATTCACACTCGCACACGCTCTTCTGAATCTGTTTGAATTCGGTTGATTTTAAATCTTCGTTAATTCTGTTTGGTTTCTAAGAAAATGCAGGGATGTGTTGAGCTAATAGATTTGGAATTTTGGTTTCTACTCTGTTTTCTTTGGCATTGTTAATGGCATCAAAATGGCGCGCTCGTGATCGTTTACTTTGCCTAATTTTGAATGATCCTTCGTCTCCTTAGCGGCTTCTTGCTAATGATAACTGAAAATTTTCGCATTCAAAACATCGTTGTTGATGGCAATTATAGCGAAAGTTGAATTACATTTTGTTTGTTTGAGGGGCAAGTTATATTTGAAACTAGTTACAGAACTCAAAAGTGTTTGAAATGCTTTTAATTATCTGCCCAAATGGGCTACCTCAACCATCAGATAGAAGCACTATGTAAAGGATGGGCGATAGGCGATAGGCTATAGGCAGAAATGCAGTTGGTTGGAAGAAAACACTGGTTTATTCTAGGAATTAGCCTGAATTGAGAAAGAAATTAGTTTAGCAATATGTCAATTTTGTGAAAATGTTACTTTCTGCGGAGGAGTTACTTGGCATATTTAGAGAACGCAACCAAAAGTGTGAGTATGTGGTGGGTGCATAACTGTATTGCATGTGCTTTCGGCTGCCAGGTGCGAGATCTGAATATCAGTTTCTTGATGGCTTTGTTCTGGAGTTCTGTATAGCCTTCTTTAGTTGTGTTTTCTGTTAAGTGGAACTATGTTTGCTTCATTGGTTGCCTTTTCTGTATAAATTTTGGTTGATTCATTAAAACCTGAAGTTTCCGGAAAATAAGGTTGTCAAAATAGTGCAACGGGCTTGATCTTGATTGTCAGTTCGAAAAACTGAACTAAAAAAATCCTAGTATGCTTTTTTCTTAATGAGGTTACCATTACCAACCCAACCCCTAACTGATTTTTGTTTATAATGAAAAGGGAAAAAAAATACTAGCCAAGGGAAGGAATTCCATTTGTATTGTATGTTGCGGCTTCTAAGCGCAACTACAAAGGGCGTTTCTGGTAGTGGTGATTGACTGAGTGTGTGTGTAGGGGGGTGGGGGCAAGAAAGCCTAATGAGCCCACTAAACAGAAAGCTGAGCTAATTAAATATAACTTCAATTGAACTTTCTCAGTAAAGTGATAGAACTGATTTACAAATGGTTTATGTCTCTGCCTCATGAGGTGATGATTGAAGCTTGAAAAGAAAACTTCTTGTACCTCTTTAATCTTGTTACTAATATTTTCTATTGGAACATTACTAATGTTTTATTTTTCTACTGCTTTGATTTTTGGAATGCAGTTGCAGACCCTCAATGTTTGCTAGAGGAGAAAGAAGCAGTAGAAGAAAAATTAGCAATTAGTGAATATGAGCTTCGCTTAGCCCAAGAGGACATTTCAAAACTGAAGGCCGAATTGCAGAAGAAAGCAGAATCACCTTCAAATGAATTGAGAGGTAAGTTTCCCTTCTTTCCAGAAGTTCAAATTCTATTGTTATGCTTGTTTTAGCTTCTAGTCTGATATATCTTTTAGAACGGTAGTCACTGTGATTTTGTTTGCTGCAGAACTTTGTATTAAGTAACTTTGTATTTTCATGTAGTTTGGTTATTAAATCTCTGCTCATAAAGTGCGACCATAATGCCATAGGCACATCTATAGTGATGTTATTAGGTAAAATAACGAGGCAAGCTTTGTTGGTTTTGTCATACTGGATATTGACATCCATGCCTGTTCCTTTGTTTTGAAGAACAAACAATTTTTTATGCAAAGAAACAATAAAAATACAAGAGCGGACAAGAAGTCTGCAAAAGCACAAACAAAATAGGATAAATAGCAACATCACCCTGACACTTAGGAACTACGAAAACATCACAAAACTAACTAATAGCAGCATTCCAATTACACCAAATTTCTGAAAAAGACAAATCTCTAAATTCTGTAGTAACCGATGCCCACAGAGATAACCATAACCAAACTTTATCCCAAAGATGGTCCCTTATACTTACTTCGTAGTCCTAAAGAATCAGCCTGTTTCTTCCATCCAAATAGCCCAAAAGATAGCTGAAACTATACAGCCCCATAAAACCTTGGTTTTCTTTCCATCCGTGCCTGTTCCTAGATGTACTGGAATTCAGATTTGTAGAAAACCTTCTAACAAATGAATGCCATTGCTGGAGACTTCCACCACTTTTTCGTCTTCTTGTTACTGTTCATTGCATTTATATTTTCAGGAATCAGTATTTCACCTGTAAACAGTGGAAAAATTCGAGATTCACAATATGTGCAATATACTCCTTTACTAGTAAACTGCAAATGTTTCTGTTCCATGACTTTCTGCTCATATTTGTATTCAGATTCAAATGCCAATGTTTCCATAAATAATGGACCAGAATTTCAGCGGCAAAAGAGAGATGTTTCCTTTTCTGATTTGGGTCCATTGAAGGACAACGAACGCAGAGATCTTAACTGTGCAGTAAAAGAATATTTGCTTATAGCGGGGTACCGGCTCACTGCAATGACGTTTTTTGAGGAGGTATGGATCACCATGAATGCTTGTCTTTTTCTCTTCTTGCATCTATCTTTGTGTGTTTCTCTTCTTTCCTTGTTTTTCCCCAGTATTTTAATATGTGAAAGGACGAGTCCTTTCGTTTCTGTGGCTTACCTACTGTTTATTGGATTCAACCTCCAACAACAGATTAATCGTACTGGATTGTAAACAAGTCTTGCTAGGGTAACTACACAACACGTCTTAACAATATTTACTAGATTTTATGTATATGCAGTGTAAAATTATGTTGTAATTAGAATTCTATCTTAGTTAGAATTTCTTTTTGCTAGGTGTTTGGTTGAGTTTGTGGTTTGTTGGGTTATTGATACTCCTGTCTAGAGATTATTTTATTTTGTGTTTTACAGCCCATCATTAGGGAGAGCTATGAAACACCGTCAGGGCGACACATGAATTCAACCAGTTTGTAGGCAAGTGATGTTGGAAAGTTTAAAATTTTATATCAAAAGTGAGTAAATTATATTTCTAGCCATTCTTTAAGGGAACGTTTCCATCCAAACATTAGAAGTTTTGCTTCAAACATGTGTCACAAATCCATCACCTACAAATTGATATGGGGGCTTTGAGAGTGTTGGAGATGACTTTTAATTTTTAATTCTATACAACAACAACCACCACCAAGCCTTATCCTACTAAGTGGGGTTGGCTGTTTGAATCCTAAAATGCCATTGTGCTCGATTTTACACCAAGGCTTCCCCGTTAACTCCAAGTACTCCATATTTTTATTAAAGTCTCTTTCAAAGTCTCTACCCCTTTTTCCTTTAGCCTCCGTCTCATAATCACATTTTCTAACTGGAGCATCTGTAGGTCTTAGGTTCAAGTGTCCAAACCACCTTAATCGATTTTGTCTCATCTCATCTTCAATTGCGGCCATTCCTACTTTACCTCGGATATGCTCGTTCTTAATCCTATTTCAACAAAGCAGTCTCATCTCCGCTACACTCGTTTTTTGCCCATGTTACTTTTTGACTACCTAACATTCCATGCCATAAAACATTGCTGGTCTTATTGCCGTCCTACAAAATTTTCTCCTGAGCTTTAGTGGCATACGACTTTCGCACAACACACCTAATGCACTCTTCCACTTCATCCATCCAGCTTGTATTATATGGTTAAGATCTCCATTTAATTCTCCATTCTTTTGCAAGATAGATCCAAGATAACGAAAGCATTTTCTCTTTGGTACTTGCACTCCATATACTCTGTTTTTGACCTATTTAGGCGAAGACCTTTAGATTCCAACACTTCCCACCAAAGGTTAAGCTTCTTTACTCCCCCTGCGTTTCATCTGTCAGTACTATATCATCTGTGAAAAGCATACACTAAGGGATATCATTTTGAATATGTCCAGTTAACTCATCGATTACCAATGTCAAAAGGTAAGGACTTAAAGCTGAGCCTTTGGTGTAACCCTATGGTTATGGGAAAGCTTTCAGTTTGTCCTTCATGAGTTCATACTACAATCATTGCTCCATCATACGTATCCTTTATTGCTTGGATATATGCCACTCTAACTCCTCTCTTCTCTATAAAGACCATGAGCAAATCCTTTTGCATATCTCTAAAACGTTCCATCAATATTCGTAAGAGATATAATGTCTCCATCGTCGAGCGTCATGACATGAACCCAAATTGATTCTCTGAGACCCAAGTCCCTTGCCTCAGTCTATGCTCAATTATACTCTCCCAAACCTTCATAGTATGACTCATTAACTTAATACCCATATAATTCATGCAATTTTGTATGTCGCCTTTGTTTTTGTAAATAGGCACCAGAGTGCTTTTTCGCCACTCATTTGGCATCTTCTTCATTTTCAAAATCTTATTGAAAAGGTTTGTGGGTCATGCTATACCCATCTCTCCCAAGATCTTCCACACTTCAATCGGTATAATTTTTAATTCTATAAGAAATAAAATTTATTACAAATATTCAACAAATGTAGTGTACTATAACAAGAGGGCCACCAAAAAGATGATGCAACTCTTATAAAAGAACAAATCCATATTGAAGATGACTAGTAACTAGTAATATCCTTACTGATCACTTGGTGTAATACCTTCTCTATCCCTCTTATTGGCGGAAGGATGATGACTAACTCGTATACCTTAATCTTTCTTTGTATTTCCTTACTCTGCTCTCAAATATCGTCAGACCAAAAAACAAGTTATTCTGTTTTTTGTTTTTATGTTGATTAGTCAAGCTTAAAACTAGTTTTGTGGGTGAAGAACCCTGTTGTTCTCATGGTTGAAATTTCCCTGCTGATGAGTTGTTTAATGTTAGTTTGACTTACTTGTTATTTAAGTAATGGTAGCTTTCTAACATTGTAACAACAGCAGGCTTAATTTGTTTTATCACCAAAAGAAAGAAAATGGTTTGAGGAAAACAAATATTTAAAATAAAGAAAAGAAAGATGTTTTTACAAGATTGGGATTGCTGTTCGATTGCAGTAATACGTAGCATTGAACAACTTTTTAGGAACTATTGTACTAGGTTGATCTCTTGGAAGGCCCACTAGGTTTCTAAACCTTTTCATCAGGTGAATGTGGTGCTATTGTCACTTTCTTTGTGTGGCAAATCTTGGTATATTATGATACCCTGTTTTGACTAATCTTTTTAATATTCTAATAACCTGTCAATACATTCTCCGCAGGTCACAGATCAGAATCTAGACGTTTGGAAGAACTCACCCGCATGTGTGCCAGATGCACTGCGCCATTATTATTATCAGTATCTTTCATCCACTACAGAGGCTGCTGAGGTACTTCCCAGAATATGTGATGTTGGCAAGTTTCTGAAGTTCCATATACAGAATGTCTTTTGCCGTGCTTTCCCCGACCTTGTTAGACAAGGGATTCAAAGCTTTTCACTTGCTTCTGCTTTTGTGGTCGTGGCCTGTGTCCTGTAGCATGTTTGTTATATGTTTATTACTTGGGTAGCTGTGTAGGACAAATAGTCTTAGCCATTGGAAATTAACTTCATCTGAAATTAATGCTTCATTAGTTGCTGGCTGTTGCTACGTCTATCTAGTAATCCATGTTTAGCACTTTGGAAGTCTGAGCTAACTCGACCACAACTAAACCCATCTCTTTTACTTTCTGATGTGCTGAACGCATTTGTTATTTAAGTTTGCTATTTTTTTTCCTCTAAAACCATGGCTCAAGCATATCTATCTGTATATCTGTGGGTTGCGAAATTTTCATCAAGTTTTGCTCTTAATTTATTTCTCAATAGGTTTCTACTTCCTCTGCAACAACACTTGTTGTGGATGCATACTGTTTTGACTTAAATACCTAGATTGTCTTGATGTCAAGTTTTAAGACTTGCAGTTAATTAGTTAATTATTGAAACTTTGCAAGTTCAACTGCTATGTAGGGTTTTTCATTTTTCTTTTTCTCAACTCAAAATAAATACTTTGCTATATTCAGGAGAAAATTTCCATGCTCCAAGAAAATGATTCTTTATCGAAAGAAAAGGAGAGTCTATATCTTGAAAAGCTATCCTTACTTAAAAACAAAGATTTGGCTGAAGGCCAAATAAGTACACTAATCAAATCAATGGAAGCTCTTCAGAAGGATCTTAAAGACAAAGAAAGCCTTGTAAGTCTCTTTACTACACTGCATTAAGATGCTATCTAATGAATATTCATACGTAAGAAAATAATAAACCCTTCATTTCAGGTACAAGATCTGAAGAAGTCCTTGGAACACCAGAGAAAGGAGCTCAATGATTGCAGAGCTGAAGTTACTGCATTGAAAATGCACATTGAAGGATATCGTTCTGGACGGAATATGGTAGCTGCTGAAACTGATCAAATCCAACCTCTATCCTTGGAAAAATACAAGGAAGAAATTAAATCACTACAGATGGAACTAGAAAGTTTTAAATCCAAAAACACAAAAGCTCATGATTATTCAGATTCCACCAATTTTGTAAAAGAGTCTGTGCAAATGGAAGAAAAGGTCGTTGTCGTGGATGAAGATAAAAGTGTAATCCCACCAGTTGATGTGGAATCGAGAGTTGTGGAAAAGGAAGAAGATCAGTCTCTGGCTGCTCAATCTTTTCATGATAACACAGTTAAACCGAAGGAAGTTTCACATGAGGTCTCCGTCAGTGTTTTAAGTGATAGCAGTAACTTGGTGAATGGTGATAGCGTCTCCAAACAAAATGGCGAATCATCAACAGGCAGCGGCCTACATTTAACGTCAGAGAATCTTAGTCCTGAAAATGTTTCTGAGAAAAGGGCAAGTTTCTTTTACATTTCTTTTATTGCATCAAAGCCTTTATAAGCGGACCGGATCAGAAATGTTTTTCTTCTTCCAGGGTTGGCTCTTCTTTTCATATCTACCCTGGCACGCTTCTTTTTCTTTTCATTTTGGATGGGACACCCATCTAAATTTTCAGTAATAGAACATAGAATGATATTTTGGAAGCTTTGGAACCCTGCCTTTCCGTTCTATTCATTTTCTAAAGTTATGCTTATATTTTACAGGGCTTAGAGACCATTCAGATCCTTGCTGATGCTTTGCCGAAGATTGTTCCTTATGTTTTGATTAACCATCGGGAGGTTTGCTTCTTTTACTTTTTCCTAATAAACATATGTACATATATATTTTATGTATGTGTATATATGTATGTCTATATTATTATCTATTGTATGTATGTACACCGTATTCTATATTAAGTTTTCTACATATGGACCTTTAAATGGATCCTTTAACAGAAGGACATATTTATATTTTTTTTATTGGTTATGTATTCACAGGAGCTTCTTCCCCTAATCATGTGTGCGATTGAACGCCATCCAGATAGCAGCACTCGGGATTCCTTAACCCACACATTGTTTAATCTAATCAAACGCCCAGATGAGCAGCAGAGAAGAATTATAATGGATGTGAGGCTAATATTTAAAGTACTACATTATTTGTAACTAGCTGCAGTGTTTTGGACTTGTTCCTGAATATTTTAACTGCATTTCAGGCATGTGTTACCCTTGCTAAGGATGTAGGAGAGATGAGAACAGAAACAGAATTGCTTCCCCAGTGTTGGGAACAAGTAAGTTTGAGCCCCATCTTGAGAGGATCTTCTCTAACCTTTTAGTATTTCTGATAAGTTTTTCTTATGTTTCTCCGGTTTGTGGGTTGCAGATAAATCATATGTATGAGGAACGCAGGCTGCTAGTTGCTCAATCATGTGGAGAGCTTGCAGAATTTGTCCGTCCTGAGATTCGTGATTCTCTTATATTGTCCATTGTTCAACAACTCATAGAAGATTCTGCAACTATTGTCCGCGAGGCTGCTGCACATAATCTTGCATTGCTGCTTCCACTCTTCCCGAACATGGACAAATATTACAAGGTCAGCCTCACTAATATGCTTCAGAGGCTCTCATGGAGAGGAATTCTGACTTGACAGAAATGGCTACAATGTAAGCTCTAGAACAGGTTGATGCCACATGGTCTAGGGAATGGAGAATTTTCTCCTCATAATATGATGACTGACAAGAAATAAATGTATAAAGTAGGCAAGGATATTTTTCTCCAATATTTTACTATTTTTTTATTTATAGGTTGAGGACTTGATGTTCCAATTGGTCTGTGATCCCTCTGGAGTGGTGGTGGAAACGACGCTTAAGCAATTAGTTCCTGCAGTAAACAAGTGGGGAAACAAATTAGACCATATCTTAAGAGTTCTACTCTCTCATATATCCAGTTCTGTTCAGGTCAGTTTGTGTAAAAATATATTTTCCACTTATGACTAAGGTCTCTCTAATAATACTCTTTAATTTGCATCCTTGTGAGATTGCAGCGCTGTCCTCCTCTTTCGGGCGTTGAAGGTTCTGTGGAGTCACATCTTCGTGTTTTAGGTGAACGAGAACGCTGGAATGTTGATGTTTTACTACGAATGCTTGTGGAAATTCTTCCTTACGTGCACCAGAAAGCAATTCAGATGTGCCCAGTTTCTTCTGATCCTGAAACAACTGGAACAATATTTTCCAAATCTTTCCTTGAATTGTATGCAGGGTAAGCTCTATTCTCATTTTTCCTTTTTTATTTTACTTTCTTATATATTCTTTTTTCAGGTCTGTCTACTATTTTCTGTTTGACTTTTGTCTTGAGATAGTGATATTGTTAAATTTTGATTTACTATAACTGCTTATGAGCATTTTGTTATCTCGATAGTGGACATGTTCAATTGCCTGCATTTGAGTGGCTGCATGTTGACTGCTTTCCTGCTTTAATACAACTCGCATGCTTGTTACCTCCAAAAGAGGATAATTTGCGAAACCAAATTACCAAGGTATCTTTCTCCATCTTTGGTGTCATTTTTATATTACATCATCAACAATACTTTTATTAGTTGTTTCTAATCTAAATGTTGGTAATGCAGTTTCTATTGGCTGTATCAGAACTCTATGGGGATTCTTATTTGACACACATAATGCTGCCTGTATTCTTGGTAGCCATTGGGGAAGATGCTGAATTGACATTTTTTCCATCTGCAACCCATTCCGGAATCAAAGGTAATAACTTTAAAGTTATGTGAAATCCTTTCACACCAGTGTGGTTGTGCTCTTAATTGTGGATATTATCTACAATACATAACAGGTTTGAGGCCAAGAACGGCTGTGACTAGGAGATTGGCTACTATGTGTGTCCTACCTCTTCTCTTGGCTGGTGTTTTGGGTGGTCCAAGCAAGCATGAACAATTACTGGAGTACCTGAGAAAGCTATTAGTTGAAGGTGTTGCAAATCAATCTACGAAGTGCAATGCTGAGATTGTTGATGCTGTTCGCTTCCTTTGGTTAGTAAAGCAATAAATACCCTTTACGACTAACTTTTTCATAACTCAATTTTGACTGAAGGGCTTTTCATAATGCAGCACATTTGAAGATCATCACGGTATGATATTTAATTTACTCTGGGAAATGGTTGTCAGCTCCAACATAGATATGAAAATAAATGCTGCCAATCTGTTGAAAGTCATTGTGAGTTTTGCCATTCTTGGAGTCCTATGTTCTTTATGTGTCAGACATTAAGCAATAATTAATTTGTTTCCTTTCGTTTATAGGTTCCATATATTGATGCAAAAGTTGCATCAACTCATATATTGCCTGCCCTAGTTACTCTGGGCTCTGACCAAAACCTGAGTGTGAAGTATGCAAGCATAGATGCCTTTGGAGCAGTGGCCCAACATTTTAAAAATGACATGGTATGAATTTTCTTCCTTCTGCAATTAAGATATTAGCTATCTTAATTGAATAATTTTCATACATCTGGCTGACCAAATTTAAACCTCCCAGATTGTTGATAAGATACGTGTTCAAATGGATGCTTTTCTTGAGGATGGATCTCATGAAGCTACCATTGCCGTGGTTCGTGCATTGGTGGTTGCTGTACCACATACAACAGATCGACTTAAAGATTATATCCTCTACATGTTTACTCAATAAATTACTATTAGCACATTTTCATCAACGTGTTAATAAGCACACACACATTATTTAGTTCGTTGGGCAATGTTCTAGTGGATTCATTATTGAATAGTCATTGGGTTACTTTGTTTCTTTGACATGATGTACATCTTTTATCCAAGATTTTTCAACTGACAGCCACTCCACCTTCAAGTGACTTGATGCGGCGGCGTGAGAGAGCCAATGCATTTTGTGAAGCAATCCGTGCTCTGGATGCAACAGGTTTTCTTTTTTTTTTAGGACCCAAATGTTCTATTTATAGTTATTTTATTAATTTTTCTTCAGTTTATGTGCCCTTACACATCTTGAGCAACATTATCATTTGCTTCCTTCATATAATGTTGAACATGACACTTGTGTCCACTTCTTTGGAACATGTTAAAGAAATTTGGTTTGTTTATGCAAATTATTTTCAGAATTAATATACATTATGCATTTTGTCAAAGGGAATCACATGCATTTTTATTTTTAGTTTTACTCTCAACGATGTTATGCTTCTTTAGCATGCGAACAAACATCAATATTAAACTACCATAATGTTTATTATGATACACGGTTCACTAGTTCTTCTAAGTTTTTGAGCTTACACGCTGGAAATCATGTGTTTATGTAAAAACAAGATGTTTGAGTCAATACCCTTGGATCATATCAGTTTTCACTTTGACTGATCTTCGTTGGAAGTTTACAATCACGTTTAGAAACTATTATTTTGTTGGTGCCCTAACAATTCCCACCATGCCAAACTGTAGTTTCCTAGCATTCTTAACTGGTTGGCAATCTGTGCGAAGACTTTTGATGACTCACTATTATGTTAAACCGATGGACTACGATTATGTTAAATCCATTGTCAGCTTAGTTTATATTTGCAGCCATATGTTTCAGTTTTTTCAGCGCATTCTAATGTGTTACTGATATTGAGTTTCAAATGTATGTAATGAATCCAGATATTTCAGCAACAAGTGTTCGGGACTTCCTTATGCCTGCGATACAGAACTTGTTGAGAGACACTGATGCGCTTGACCCTGCACACAAAGAAGCCCTTGAAATTGTAATGAAGGACAGATCTGGTGGAACTTTCGACACTATCAGTAAGGTGATGGGGGCTGGGCTTGCATCATCCGTGAGTAGTTTCTTTGGTGAAGGTGGTCTACTGGGAAAGAAAGAAAGTCCTGAGCCACCACCGGAGCTGGTTGAGTCCCCGAAGGCTGCACCATTACCACCTGCAGAAGACACTAGATTAAGGCGAATCATGCGGGGAAATTTCACTGACATGCTGAGAGGCAAAGCAAAGGGACCAGAGGAAACTCAGAACCAATAAAATGTGATTTGTTTCTGGAAGGGGGTGGCAAGAGTTTTATTTCGCGTCTCGCGGTCTCAGGTGAAGATCGTCCAGTTAATACAAACATTTTTTTCATTTTTTGGTCTACTCGTCGTAAAAAGGGTTTGAAGAAAGGAAGAGCAATATTGTGCTGCATTTTTGTGATTCTGGTTTTAGAGTGCAGAACTTATTAGATTGATCAACCAATTGAATTTAATCGATAGTTTCATTACGTCTTCATTGTGACCTCTCCGCCATTGCTGGCCGTTATGTAAACCGGCTTTATATCGGACAACTTGATCTTTACATCATCTCCTTGATATATTTCAGTATTGGTTCTATATATTAGTGCTGATACGGGTGTTGAAGATCCGTTTCAATGTGCTCAAATCGACCAGTTTGATCCGGTCTAATTCCATTTGGATCGGGTGGAAATGGATCGGATTTGATTATTTGGCAGATTAGACTGGATCCCCGAATTTCGAATCCGACATGATTGGATGGACGGTGGATTTGCTTCCGAGTAAAGTCCAAAAAACAGTGTTTTCTTTTCTTTCTTGCTTCTTATAGGCAGTTGAAATTGTACTGGGTGTGAACAATATGTACGTGATTTGATGGTACTCTGTTTAATAAATTATAGAACCTAATAATTATCCTACATTCTTTAATTTAAACTTATTATGGAGTGTGACTTGAATTCTACGTATCATGCAGTGTTACGAGTGTTTTAGTCGTTAAATTTGATTTCTACAATTGTTTTAGCGATTTATTCCCGTATAATTGAATACTTCGTTTCCTTGTTATGAATGTTAGGTGGAGGACTTTTCTATGCTAATCATATATATAGTATACTTTCTCTTGACTTTTTATTGGGTGGAAAATTTTGGTATTCGACTCAGTATTTTGTAAATCCACTTTCTCGAGATAATGCTAAGTTGTTTTCGACTCAGACGCACCAACTTTTTCTATACTTGGTGTCCCAATCAATCATCTCATAATCATACAGTTGGGAAATATTCCTTCTCCATTGCGCAAAAATATTTAGTGATCCAATTAATTCCGCAAAAATATAGTTAGGAAACATTTCGTTCTCCCTTGTCATATTTAGTGATTTAGTCTAATCCGTTAAATCATCAAAATTTAGAAGCCTTTTAAAATATAGAGCATTTCTATTAATATAGAGAGTGTCTACTTCAGTCTCGCAACTTCGTATTGGGATATAGAAATACTACTCTTCACTTATACGTGAAAAATTTTAAGATTAAATTTCATCGATGATGAATCCGACGCTGACAGCGACACAATGCCGAAAGAGAAGTAAACAAAGTTCAAAAGCTTTATCCACGATAAAGATCAGTTTGACGTTTTCGTTTCAAGGGATAATCATGTGACACGGTTTTGTCTGGTGTTTTAAAGAATCGAATTCGCAGCGATTTAAGGACTCTTTTTTTACTAGTCTACATTTTCCTTTGCAATTTCCATGACTCATCATCTCTTCTTGTGGAATATAGTCCCCATATTACCAGTGGGATTCACTTATTCAATGCAAGGTGGGGACCCCATGACTAGTTTCGAAAATTGGTGGAAACGCATGATGCAATGCAATTGAAGGATCAAAGTGTGAATATGTACAAGTTCTTGAAACTATTTTGTTATCAATTTTAATGGTAGGACTTAGAGCTGGTTTGGTATTGTTGTGCTTTGAAAAAAAAATTGTTTCTGTTGTTTTGTGAGAATAAGCAGCTGTGAAATAAAGCAGGAGAGTGTTTGGTAAACTTTTTTGTAAAAGTGCTTTTGAAAAAAAAAATCAGTGTTATAGTGTTTGGTAAACTTTTATGTAAAACAGATGTGAAAAAAAACCGGTTTTTCAAAGCTGGATTTTGCAGCTTCTTGTTTTTGGCTTTTTTTTTCATCCAAAACTGTGAAAAAAAGCTGAAGCTGAATGTTTACCAAACACAAAAACAGCTCCCAGCTTTTTTCAAAATCACCTCAGTACCAAATCAGGCCTTAGCCTACGTTTACTTAATGTAATTATCATTTAATGGTCAATTATTGTTAGGATGCTATTAAGCTCTTACCATGTCATGATTTGTGATATGAGTTTATTGGTCCATGTGTAATAATTGTTAGGAAGTTAGTTCGAATCTTTAGCCTGTAACAGTTTATACATTTTGCTTTGTCCCAGAGCAAAGTATGTTGAAGATATTGAGTTGTATTTTGGTTCTTGAGTAATAGCAATTGTTCTTGTGTAATTTTATAAATTTCTACTAAATTTTCGGGTTTATCGTTAGATATTTTGAGGTCAACTAATAATAATTGTACACATGTTACAAAATTTGGATGATCTTTTTACAATTAGTTTGACACAGATACGTGAGCGCAACCAAATTTACTAGAGCGAATGTTATCTCAACTACAATGAGCTCAAATTTTTCTCCACAATTAGTTTTAAGGTATAATATCACTTATTATGTCATTTGTATTCTATACGAAATCTAACTTTACTTCCATACTCTATTCTGTCTCACATTGAGAGAATCGTGTAGTTTAATAATAGAGAGCTGCTTGGGGTTTCTCAATGAAGGAATTTGGGTTAATTTTTTGCATGAGTTTTTGCTCTCTTTTTTGTGCTAAGGTGATTCTTATGGTTTCATGTCTTCTTTTTTTGTCAGTTATGGTTTCATGGAGAATCCGTACTATGTCAACAAACTAATGCATTTTTCAATTCAGTTGACAGAATAGACACGAAGTATTTTTATTTTATTTTTAGATTTTTAGTCAAAATGGTTTTTGAAATTAACAAAAGTTTCTTCACTGAAAATCATTTTAGTCATTATAAAAAATCTGTCAATATTCACGTCAAGTGAAGAGGTTAGTTTGACCAAAATATCCCTAAAAAGTGGTCATGTGGTCGTTCACGTTACAATTTAACGACGATATTGACAAATTTTTCACAAAATGACCAAAATAATTTATAAGAGACAAACTCACGGACTAATTCTATTAAATTTCATTGTCAATGACGAAAGTGAGGAGTTATGTCAAGGACTAAAAAGTGGTCATATGACCGTTCACGTGACAATTTAACGACGATAACGACATATTTTCATGAAATGATCAAAATAATTTATAGTGAACAAACTCACAGACTAATTATATTAATTTTCATTGTCAGGTATCAAAATGAGGAGTTATACCAATTTCAGAGACAATTTTTAACAAAAGGCCTTTAATTTTTTTAAATTTATTTACTATTAAAGAGAAGATGAAGGATTCAACACTAGTATGAGAAAAGTAAGATGAAATATGAGTATAAGAGAGAAAAGATAGACAAAACAAAATATAAAAATTATGTGTAGAGTTCAAGCATGGTAGACAAAAAAGTTACAGCGTTTCGGAAAAAAAAAAAAAAACATAAGAGAAATGCAAACTGCGTGCGTCTTACATCAATAGCAAAAACAAAAATGGAAAAAGTAGCCATGACAAGAGTCTTTTCCATCCACCACGGCATTGCCGACTATATACACACACCAAAAACAAAAATGGAAATAGTAGCCATGACAAAAGTCTTTTCCATCCACCACGGCGTTGCTTACTCTATATATATATATATATATATATATATATATATATATATATATATATATATATATATATCCCATCCACCATGGCGTTGCCTACGATCTATCTATATATATATATAGACACACACACACACACCAAAAACAAAAATGGAAAAAGTAGCCATGACAAGAGTCTTTCCCATCCACCACAGCATTGCCTACTATATATATATACACACTAGCTTTTATGTACACGCTCATACGCGTGTAGAATGTATTTTTTTAATCACAACGTGTTACGCGTAACCTAAATATTTTATATGTATTTATATGCATGAATTAACAAAAGGAAAGTCAAATATTTGAAGTAAATGAATAATTTTAGATCATGCTAGAAAAAAACCCCTCACAAACCAATCAAATCAGCTGAATTCACATAATAAAATCGGTCTTTCCTACATCACCAGCCCCAACACCCGAAAAATATTTGAAGAACATTATGCTACAAAATTTCAACCCTCAGGACCTACGTCACCAGCCCTAACGCCAGAAAAATTTGAGACCCTTATAAACGAAAGGATGAATGCTTTTAGCGAACTGAACTGTAATTTCTTTGCGGTTTTTCTGCCGTGCATAAGGCACTATTATGATCATATATAGCGCCCTGTCTGCCCTCCACTATCAACTCATGAGGTTAGACAGCTGAGACTTGATCATATTAAAGGCTTTGTTTGTGTCACATCATTTGTGTGTGTGTAAAATACGATCAATTATATTTCGATCCATTTATTTAATAATTTCGAGCAACGGTTTAATCAACATGCTACAAAATTCTTCTTCATTTTGAGTTGTGTTACCTTTAATCTCGTCCAAAATTGTGATCTTAACAAGATTGGACTACGATTGTAATGGATGAAGAACATTATACTATTAAACTCTAGAAGCTCAATAGTAGAACAACATAATATTTTTTTGGCTTCATGTTTTAAATTGTTTTATACTCTTCACAAAGTCTCACTCTACGCCTTCATATATGCTTTAACGTTATACTTTCTTTCATTAATAATATTGCTTTATTGTCATTTTCTATGCATTTAGATATCACTACTTTAATGGATTTTGATATGACAATGAATTAGGACAACTTTGGGTCAATTCTCCAGATAAAAAAAATGTAATTATGACCGTTGGAGTCTTTATCACTTGGTGTGAAATTAAGATGGACTTGAGCTTGTTCTTTCATATTCCTGGACATCATTTGGTCAACAAGTCAATTCTGTTCCAAAATCATCTCCGATAATCAATAGGAATTTGGGTTTTTTTTTTCTTTTTTTTGGGTTTTTATTCTTTTTTTTTTATGCTAGGTTGATTCTTGTGGTTTCAGGTCTCAAATGTGAAAACGAGTTGAAAAGATCAAGAAGAACCCGTACTATGTCAACAAAACTAACGTATCCTTCAATCCAGTTGAGAGAATAGGCATAAAGTATTTTTACTTTATTTTTGGATTTTTAACCAATTAAAATGATTTCTGAAACTGGCATAAATCCTCGTTTTAGCCCCTGACATTGAAATCGATAAAATTTTGGGTCTCTGAATTTGTCTCTCGTAAATTATTTTCATTATTCTATGAAAAAATTGTCAATATTCTCGTCAAGTAGAGAAGTTGGTTGGCAAAAATATCTTTATGAAGGTGGTCACGTAGTAGTTTGGGAAAAGTAGCCGTAACATGAGTCTTTCCCACCCACCACGCGTTGCCTGCTCACTCCGATAAATACGCACCGAGGGTACTTGCCCAAGTGCACCACATACAGTTCTCTTTTCTCTCTCTCTCTCTCACTCTCTCTCTCTCTAAATCCACTTTACTAAGACGATGAAGCTGTCATCGCGCAGTTTGGTGTTGTGTTTGGCGGTGGCGGTGGTGCTTTGCGAAGTGGCGGGGACGGCGGAGGCAGTGACATGCAGTCCGGTGGAGTTGAGCCCATGCTTGGGGCCAATAAGGTCAGGGTCAGCCCCTTCAGGCACTTGCTGCCAGAAGCTGAGGGAGCAGAGGCCTTGCCTCTGCGGATACATCAAGAACCCAGCCCTCAGGACATACGTCACCAGCCCCAACGCCAGAAAACTTGCTTCTGCCTGCGGCGTTCCCACCCCTCAATGCTAAATACCATCACTGATCTTCTAAGATCGTGAAGAAATCTTAGTTATATTGTAATAAATATGGATGATGAACTCATTGTCATTGTTCATGTGTAGCTACCATGGTACCGACTATCAGTCATTGTTCTATGATGAGAAAAACAATGGTACTCTCAAGTATCAATTAATGAAAATAACTTTTTGATGATAACTTGTGAAAATGTGTGGTTTATAAGTTTTTAAATGTTTGCATCTATAGCAAATGCTGGATTTAGCATTCCGATCTTTCTGAATCCCTCCGACGAATTAGAGAAACGAAATGCCTCGGGAGCACGCGCAGCTGACGGCGGCGAAGAAGTCATACGGGAATGCGAAGGCGGTGGGGAACCACGAGGAGGAGGCCCGGTTGGCAAACGCAATCGGCGACATGTTGAAGAAGAGAGGGGAGTACGTGGCGGCCCTCCAGTGGCTCCGAATCGACTACGATTTGTCTGTCAAGTACTTGCCCCAAAAGCATTGCCTCCCCACCTGTCAGTCCCTCGGCGAGCTCTATCTTCGCCTCGAGTGCTTCAAAGAGGCTCTTATTTATCAGGTATTTTCTCGATTGGGTTCGATTCGTGTGAATTTCAATTCGATTGGAGTCCTTTTTTCCCTGGGAATTTATGTTTATTTTGGTATTAAGAATGTATTGGCAATGGGAAAGTTTTCTGGTTGGTCGCTGAGAAATTTGGGGAAGACTCGGGTGAATCAGTATCCCACTTCTTAATTTGATTAAAAAATGTCGAGCTGAGTGGAGATGTTTTGTTAGTGAGAAAATGTATCTGTTTGGTTAGTGAGAAAATGCATGAAGGTGAAAGGGATGATGACCCATTGATCTGGTTAGTACCTATAATTGCTGAGTTCAAGTTTTTCGGTTTGTTGTTTGGGATTTTCATATGGTTCTGTCCTCTGTGTAGTCTTAACAAGGGAATTAAATTCTTTAGCGTCTCTTATTTTGTTTATGATGGAATAGTTGAGAAGGACATTATGATATGTAAAAGAACCAGCTTAATATATCTTTGTTGGTAGAAAAGAATTCCTTTTATATTTTAGTGCGGCATATGAGGCTGCTGCATGTTGCATTGTGAGATAGTTATGCTCCATCAAGCATATATATGTATGTATTTTCTTCTGCATTCCTAAATTCTCTGTCAGCAGACCAATTGGGTTGGGATATGGTCTTCAAGGGTGTGTTTCACCCTTGAATTTGCAAAAAAGAAGAAAGTTTTAGCAAGTGAGCTTTATGACCAAGAAAAGTTTTGGTTATTGGAGAATCATACCAGAACCTACGAGAGTTCAAGAAAGCCCTTAAATGGTGCACGAAGAGTTTGGAGAAATACAAGTCAATTGGCAATTTGGAGGTAAGTTGGTGTATGTTTGATAACGTTATACATTATGATGAGTAGTTGTGTCCTTGGAAAAGAAGTAATTTGGATTTGAAACTTGCTTAAATTAATTCTTAGTAGACTTTGGCAAGCTTGGTGTAGGCTATGTCATGTAAGTAGAGATCGTGATGGTCCTGCTAGGCAACATCGGGATTTCATTCATGTATTTCGATCAAGTTGATGTTTGTACTGTACATCCACTGTTACTATATGCTTACTTAAAACTGGTAATGTTCAGGGGCAGGCGTTAGCCAAAGTTAATATAGGTGATGTTTTAGACAGTGTTGATAATTTCAAAGGAGCACTAGATGCATTTGGATCGGGTGGAAATGGATCGGATTTGATTATTTGGCAGATTAGACTGGATCCCCGAATTTCGAATACGACATGATTGGATGGACGGTGGATTTGCTTCCGAGTAAAGTCCAAAAAACAGTCTCTTTTCTTTTCTTTCTTGCTTCTTATAGGCAGTTGAAATTGTACTGGGTGTGAACAATATGTACGCGATTTGATGGTACTCTGTTTAATAAATTATAGAACCTAATAATTATCCTACATTCTTTATTTTAAACTTATTATGGAGTGTGACTTGAATGCTACGTATCATGCAGTGTTACGAGTGTTTTAGTCGTTAGATTTGATTTCTACAATTGTTTTAGCGATTTATTCCCGTATCATTGAATACTTCGTTTCCTTGTTATGAATGTTAGGTGGAGGACTTTTCTATGCTAATCATATATATAGTATACTTTCTGTTGACTTTTTATTGGGTGGAAAATTTTGGTATTCGACTCAGTATTTTGTAAATCCACTTTCTCGAGATAATGCTAAGTTGTTTTCGGCTCAGACGCACCAACTTTTTCTATACTTGGTGTCCCAATCAATCATCTCATAATCATACAGTTGGGAAATATTCCTTCTCCATTGCGCAAAAATATTTAGTGATCCAATTAATTCCGCAAAAATATAGTTAGGAAACATTTCGTTCTCCCTTGTCATATTTAGTGATTTAGTCTAATCCGTTAAATCATCAAAATTTAGAAGCCTTTTAAAATATAGAGCATTTCTATTAATATAGAGAGTGTCTACTTCAGTCTCGCAACTTCGTATTGGGATATAGAAATACTACTCTTCACTTATACGTGAAAAATTTTAAGATTAAATTTCGTCGATGATGAATCCGACGCCGACAGCAACACAATGCCAAAAGAGAAGTAAACAAAGTTCAAAAGCTTTATCCACGATAAAGATCAGTTTGACGTTTTCGTTTCAAGGGATAATCATGTGACACGGTTTTGTCTGGTGTTTTAAAGAATCGAATTCGCAGCGATTTAAGGACTCTTTTTTTACTAGTCTACATTTTCCTTTGCAATTTCCATGACTCATCATCTCTTCTTGTGGAATATAGTCCCCATATTACCAGTGGGATTCACTTATTCAATGCAAGGTGGGGACCCCATGACTAGTTTCGAAAATTGGTGGAAACGCATGATGCAATGCAATTGAAGGATCAAAGTGTGAATATGTACAAGTTCTTGAAACTATTTTGTTATCAATTTTAATGGTAGGGCTTAGAGCTGGTTTGGTATTGTTGTGCTTTGAAAAAAAAATTGTTTCTACTGTTTTGTGAGAATAAGCAGCTGTGAAATAAAGCAGCAGAGTGTTTGGTAAACTTCTTTGTAAAAGTGCTTTTGAAAAAAAAAAAAAAAGCAGTGTTATAGTGTTTGGTAAACTTTTATGTAAAACAGATGTGAAAAAAAGCCGGTTTTTCAAAGCTGGATTTTGCAGCTTCTTGTTTTTGGCTTTTTTTTTCATCCAAAACTGTGAAAAAAAACTGAAGCTGAATGTTTACCAAACACAAAAACAGCTCCCAGCTTTTTTTGATACCAGCTTTTTTCAAAATCACCTCAGTACCAAACCAGGCCTTAGCATACGTTTACTTAATGTAATTATCATTTAATGGTCAATTATTGTTAGGATGCTATTAAGCTCTTACCATGTCATGATTTGTGATATGAGTTTATTGGTCCATGTGTAATAATTGTTAGGAAGTTAGTTCGAATCTTTAGCCTGTAACAGTTTATACATTTTGCTTATGTTGAAGATATTGAGTTGTATTTTGGTTCTTGAGTAATAGCAATTGTTCTTGTGTAATTTTATAAATTTCTACTAAATTTTCGGGTTTATCGTTAGATATTTAGAGGTCAAATAATAATAATTGTACACATGTTACAAAATTTGGATGATCTTTTTACAATTAGTTTGACACAGATACGTGAGCGCAACCAAATTTACTAGAACGAATGTTATCTCAACTACAATGAGCTCAAATTTTTCTCCACAATTAGTTTTAAGGTATAATATCACTTATTATGTCATTTGTATTCTATACGAAATCTAACTTTACTTCCATAGTCTATTCTGTCTCACATTGAGAGAATCGTGTAGTTTAATAATAGAGAGCTACTTGGGGTTTCTCAATGAAGGAATTTGGGTTAATTTTTTGCATGAGTTTTTTGCTCTCTTTTTTGTGCTAAGGTGATTCTTATGGTTTCATGTCTTCTTTTTTTTGTCAGTTATGGTTTCATGGAGAACCCGTACTATGTCAACAAACTAATGCATTTTTCATTTCAGTTGACAGAATAGACACGAAGTATTTTTATTTTATTTTTAGATTTTTAGTCAAAATGGTTTTTGAAATTAACAAAAGTTTCTTCACTGAAAATCATTTTAGTCATTATAAAAAATCTGTCAATATTCACGTCAAGTGAAGAGGTTAGTTTGACCAAAATATCCCTAAAAGGTGGTCATGTGGTCGTTCACGTTACAATTTAATGACGATATTGACAATTTTTTCACAAAATGACCAAAATAATTTATAAGGGACAAATTCACAGACTAATTCTATTAATTTTCATTGTCAGACACCAAAATGAGGAGTTATGTCATGGACTAAAAAGTGGTCATGTGACCGTTCACGTGACAATTTAACGACGATAACGACATATTTTCACGAAATGACCAAAATAATTTATAGTGGACAAACTCACATACTAATTCTATTAATTTTCATTGTCAGTTATCAAAATGAGGAGTTATACCAATTTCAGAGATAATTTTTAACAAAAAGCCTTTAATTTTTTAAAATTTATTTACTATTAAAGAGAAGATGAAGGATTCAACACTAGTATGAGAAAAGTAAGATGAAATATGAGTATAAGAGAGAAAAGATAGACAAAACAAAATATAAAAATTATGTGTAGAGTTCAAGCATGGTAGACAAAAAAGTTACAGCGTTTCGGAAAAAAAAAGCTTAAGAGAAATGCAAACTGCGTGCGTCTTACATCAATAGCAAAAACAAAAATGTAAAAAGTAGCCAAGACAAGAGTCTTTTCCATCCACCACGGCATTGCCGACTATATATATAGACACACACACACAGACACACACCAAAAACAAAAATGGAAATAGTAGTCATGACAAAAGTCTCATGACAAAAGTCTTTTCCATCCACCACGGCGTTGCCTACTATATATATATATACACCAAAAACAAAAATGGAAAAGGTAGCCATGACAAGAGTCTTTCCCATCCACCACAGCATTGCCTACTATATATACACACACTAGCGTTCATGTACACGCTCACGCGCATGCATAAAACATTTTTTGAATCACAACGTGTTACGCGCAACCTATATATTTTATATGTATTTATATGCATGAATTGACAAAAGGAAAGTCAAATATTTGAAGTAAATGAATAATCTTAGATCATGCTAGAAAAAAAAAAACCCCTCACAATCCAATCAAATCAGCCGAATTCACATAATAAAATTGGTCTTTCCTACGTCACCAGCCCCAACACCAGAAAAATATTTGAAGAACATTATGCTACAAAATTCCAGCCCTCAGGACCTACATCACCAGCCCTAACGCCAGAAAAATTCGTGACCCTTATAAACGGAACTACGGAAGGGTAAATGCTTTTAGAGAACTGAGCTGTAATTTCTTTGCGGTTTTTCTACCGTGCATGAGGCGCTATTATGATCATATATAGTGCCCTGTCTACCCTAATGATATGATGTTGGCTGCTATCAACTCATGAGGTTAGACAGCTGAGACTTGATCATATTAAAGGCTTTGTTTGTGTCACATCATTTGTGTGTGTGTAAAATACGGTCAATTATATTTCGACCCATTTATTTAATAATTTCGAGCAACGGTTTAATCAACATGCTACAAAATTCTTCTTCATTTTGAGTTGTGTTACCTTTAATCTCGTCCAAAATTGTGATCTTAACAAGATTGGACTAAGATTGTAATGGATGAAGAACATTAGACTATCAAACTCTAGAAGCTCAATAGTAGAACAACATAATATTTTTTCGGCCTCGGCTTCATGTTTTAAATTGTTTTATACACTTCACAAAGTCTCACTCTACGCCTTCATATATGCTTTAACGTTATACTTTCTTTAATAATATTGCTTTATTGTCATTTTTTATGCATTTAGATATCACTACTTTAATGGATTTTGATATGACAATGAATTAGGACAACTTTGGGTCAATTCTCCAGATAAAAAAAATGTAATTATGACCGTTGGAGTCTTTATCACTTGGTGTGAAATTAAGATGGACTTGAGCTTGTTCTTTCATATTCCTGGACATCATTTGGTCAACAAGTCAATTCTGCTCCAAAATCATCTCCGATAATCAATAGGAATTTGGGTTTTTTTTAATTCTTTTTTTTTTTAATGCTAGGATGATTCTTGTGGTTTCAGGTCTCAAATGTGAAAACGAGTTGAAAAGATCAAGGAGAACCCGTACTATGTCAACAAAACCAACGTATCCTTCAATCCAGTTGAGAGAATAGACAAAGTATTTTTACTTTATTTTTGGATTTTTAGCCAATTTAAATGATTTTTGAAACTAGCATAAGTCCTCGTTTTAGCCCTTGACATTGATAATCGATAAAATTTTGATCTCTGAATTTGTCTCTCGTAAATTATTTTCATATTCTATGAAAAAATTGTTAATATTCTCGTCAAGTAGAAGAGTTGGTTGGCAAAAATATCTTTGTGAAGGTGGTCACATAGTAGTTTGGGAAAAGTAGCCGTAACATGAGTCTTTCCCACCCACCACGCGTTGCCTACTCGCTCCTATAAATACGCACCGAGGGTACTTGCCCAAGTGCACCACATACAGTTCTGTCTTCTCTCTCTCTCTCTCTCTCACTCTCTCTCTCTCTCTCTCTAAATCCACTTTACTAAGACGATGAAGCTGTCATCGCGCAGTTTGGTGTTGTGTTTGGCGGTGGCAGTGGTGCTTTGCGAAGTGGCTGGGACGGCGGAGGCAGTGACATGCAGTCCGGTGGAGTTGAGCCCATGCTTGGGGCCAATAAGGTCAGGGTCAGCCCCTTCAGGCACTTGCTGCCAGAAGCTGAGGGAGCAGAGGCCTTGCCTCTGCGGCTACATCAAGAACCCAGCCCTCAGGACATACGTCACCAGCCCCAACGCCAGAAAACTTGCTTCTGCTTGCGGCGTTCCGACCCCTCAATGCTAAATACCATCACTGATCTTCTAAGATCGTGAAGAAATCTTAGTTATATTGCAATAAATATGGATGATGAACTCATTGTCATTGTTCATGTGTAGCTACCATGGTACCGACTATCAGTCATTGTTCTATGATGAGAAAAACAATGGTACTCTCAAGTATCAATTAATGAAAATAACTTTTTGATGATAACTTGTGAAAATGTGTGGTTTATAAGTTTTTAAATGTTTGCATCTATAGCAAATGCTGGATTTAGCTTACTATATCTCACGTTCAAATTCTCTTTTCTTCTAGTATAAATTAAGGTACTAATCGTTTGTATTGAAAAAACGTTCGCATCCCCCATTTTATTTATTTATTTATTTTTCATTTAACATTAGACATATGTAATAATTATAACTTGGCATGATAATCAACCACAATCCCCAAATTCATGAACTTTGGATCTACGCGTGCAAGAGCTTGCTGATATTTAAAACCTCTTTGGTATCTTGCTTAGTGTTGGGGTTTTTGGGTAAGATATTGCCATGATGGGTACTCAGTACTTAATGGAGTGCGCAAAATTCTATGGAAATGGATCATCTCCAGATCCCTTCCTCCTAGTACATCAAATCAAGGGATCTGGACTTTTGAAATTTAATCAAACGGCTACAAATAGCGGTCCACTTTAAAAGTTATAACAACTTCAACCGTTGGATCAAAATTTCAAATATTGGGATCCCTTGATTTTCTGGATTAGGAGCAATCCTTTCCCAATTCTATCAAATGATGTATTTGATTTTTACAGAAGCAATACTGGAGAATCAAATTCAAGACCCTTAAAAATAAGGGTAAATATTCTTAACGAACTGAGCAGCAATTTCTTTGTGATCTTTCTGCCGAGGTATTATTATGATTATATAGGGCCCTTTCTGCCCTAATGGTATGTTGTTGGCCTCTACAAACTCATGAGGTTAGAATTTATGAGTTCCAGCTAGGACTTTGATCATATTAAATTATTAATTAATGGGTTGTGTTTGTGTCGCATCATTAGTGTTTGTGTGTGTAAAATATAGTCAATTGTATTCGACCCATTTATTTAATCATTTCGAGCAATATGTTTACTCAAACATGCTAACATTATATTCACAATAATATATGATATTCAGTTAAAACATCGATAATACCATTGATATTCGATTGCAATATTAGTATATTACCGTTCACGTCGAGAATTTTCGCCTGCCAATGGTCCATTTGTTCATTTTTGCAGTTTCCTTTTTGGGCAGTAGCCCTTCCGATCCAATATACCAAAACAATAAAAAAAATCTGGCCCGGCCCACATAGATTTTGTTTTGGCGGGAGTTGTGCCATCCATCTGAAATTTCCAATTCCAAAAGCCAAAACGTTAGAATCTCACATATATATTTATATATATATACACTCAAACACACATACATTCCGATCTTTCGGAATCCCTCCGACGAAATAGAGAAACGAAATGCCTCGGGAGCACGCGCAGCTGACGGCGGCGAAGAAGTCATACGGGAATGCGAAGGCGGTGGGGAACCACGAGGAGGAGGCCCGGTGGGCAAACGCAATCGGCGACATGTTGAAGAAGAGAGGGGAGTACGTGGCGGCCCTCCAGTGGCTCCGAATCGACTACGATGTCTCTGTCAAGTACTTGACCCAAAAGCATTGCCTCCCCACCTGTCAGTCCCTCGGCGAGCTCTATCTTCGCCTCGAGTGCTTCAAAGAGGCTCTTATTTATCAGGTATTTTCTCGATTGGGTTCGATTCGTGTGAATTTCAATTCGATTGGAGTCCTTTTTTCCCTGGGAATTTATGTTTATTTTGGTATTAAGAATGTATTGGCAATGGGAAAGTTTTCTGGTTGGTCGCTGAGAAATTTGGGGAAGACTCGGGTGAATCAGTATCCCACTTCTTAATTTGATTAAAAAATGTTGAGCTGAGTGGAGATGTTTTGTTAGTGAGAAAATGTATCTGTTTGGTTAGTGAGAAAATGCATGAAGGTGAAAGGGATGATGACCCATTGATCTGGTTAGTACCTATAATTGCTGAGTTCAAGTTTTTCGGTTTGTTGTTTGGGATTTTCATATGGTTCTGTCCTCTGTGTAGTCTTAACAAGGGAATTAAATTCTTTAGCGTCTCTTTTTGTTTATGATGGAATCGTTGTGTGATTTGTTCTTTTGGAGAAGAAAAAATTTTGAGACTTCACCTCTTTTTGTTGCAGAAAAAACATTTACAGCTCGCTGAGGACGAAAATAATCTTGTTGAGCAGCAAAGGGCCAATACCCAACTAGGTCGTACCTACCATGAAATGTTTTGAAGGTCTATTGATGAACATTGCTCGATTCAGAATGCCAAAAAGTATTTCAAGTCCGCTATGAAGCTTGCACAGATGATCAAGGAGAACCCACCTTGTAATAATTCTTTCGTTGAGGAATATATTGATGCCCATAACAATATAGGAATGCTTGAATTTGATCTTGACAATTGGGAAGAGGCTCGGAAAGTCTTAACTAAAGGATTAGAGATTTGTGACGAAGAGGAGGTAATGGAAGACGATGCTGGGCGCAGCAGGCTCCATCACAACCTTGGAAACGTTTACATAAAGCTGAGGATGTGGGATAATGCTCGAGAACACATTGAGAAGGACATTATGATATGTAAAAGAAAGCAATGCACCAGTTTTCCTAGTATTATAATGTACATGATTAGTAGTTTTCCAAACCAGAACCAGCTTGTTTTCAGACTTAATAGAGTCAATGCTAGAGGGATTGAGTTAAAAACTGTGTTTCCAGCCCCTTTAATTTTCGCATTCAGTAATTCTCATTAAGAACCTTACAGATAGTACTTGATCACAATGCACATTTTATTTCCATTCAAGTTTCCCTTGTTCACTTTTATAAACTGCTGCTTTTAGTTTTAACATTGTCATCGCAATTCACATGGTGCGTGATATCTTGATATGATTTTTAGATATTATTTTATTCGTTTGAAAAGTTTAGCAGTCCTAAGTAATACTGCGTGTCCTAATGGTTCTCAGGGAGTTCACTACCGAGAGAAAAAAAACAAAAAAACATCCAAACCTGTTGAGAGAATAGATCAAGGAGAACCCGTACTATGTCAACAAAACTAACGTATCTTTCAATCCAGCTGAGAGAATAGACATAAAGTATTAGAATAGACATAAAGTATTTTTACTTTATTTTTGGCTTTTTAGCCAATTAAAAAAATTTCTGAAACCGGCATAAGTCCTCATTTTAGCCCCTGACACTGAAATCGATAAAATTTTAGTCTCTGAATTTGTCTCTCGTAAATTATTTTCATTATTTTGTTAAAAAATTGTCAATATTCTCGTCAAATTGAGGAGTTGGTTGGCAAAAATATATTTATGAAGGTGGTCACGTAGTCGTTTTAATGAAGTAGCTGTAACATAAGTCTTTGCCACCCACCACCGCGTTGCCTACTCCCTCCTATAAATACGCACCGAGGGAACTTGCCCAAGTGCACCACACACACACACTCTCTCTCTCTCTCTCTCTCTCTCTCTCTCTCTCTCTCTCTCTATAAATCTACTTTACTAAGACGATGAAGTTGTCATCGCGCAGTTTGGTGTTGTGTTTGGTGGTGGCGGTGGCGGTGGTGCTTTGCGAAGTGGCGGGGACGACGGAGGCAGTGACATGCAGTCCGGTGGAGTTGAGCCCATGCACGGGGCCAATAAGATCAGGGTCAGCCCCTTCAGGCACTTGCTGCCAGAAGCTGAGGGAGCAGAGGCCTTGCCTCTGCGGGTACCTTAAGAACCCAGCCCTCAGGACATACGTCACCAGCCCCAACGCCAGAAAACTTGCTTCTGCTTGCGGCGTTCCCATCCCTCAATGCTAAATACCCTCACTGATCTTCTGAGATCGTGAAGAAATCTTAGTTATATTGTAATAAATATGGATGATGAACTCATTGTCATTGTTCATGTGCAGCTACCATGGTACCGACTATCAGTCATTATTCTATGATGAGAAAAAAAAAAAGGGGTACTCTCAAGTATCAATTAATAAAAATAACTATTTGATGATAACTTGTGAAAATGTGTTGTTTATAAGTTTTTAAATGTTTGCATCTATAGCAAATGCTGGATTTAGCTCACTATATCTCAGGTTCAAGTTCTCTTTTCTTCTAGTATAAATTAAGGTACTAATCGTTTGTATTGAAAAAACGTTCGCATCCACCAATTTATTTATTTATTTTTCATTTAACAGTAGACATATGTAATAATTATAACTTGGCATTATAATCAACCACAATCTCCAAATTCATGAACTTTGGATCTGAGCGTGCAAGAGCTTGTTGATATTTAAAACCTTTTTGGTATCTTGCTTAGTGTTGGGGTTTTTGGGTAAGATATTGCCATGACGGGTACTCAGCATTTAATGGAGTGCGCACAATTCTATGGAAAGATATCATCTTCAGATCCATTCCTCCTAGTACATCAAATCAAGGGATCCGAACTTTTGAAATTTGATCAAACAGCTACAAATAGCGGTCCACTTTAAAAGTTATAATAACTTTAACCGTTGGATCAAAATTTCAAAGGTCAGGATCCCTTGATTTTGTGGATTAGGAGCAAGGGATCCGGAGATGATCCCTTTCCCAACTCTATCAAATGATGTATTTGATTTTTATAGAAGCAATACTGGAGAATCAAATTCAAGACCCTTAAAAACAAAGGTAAATATTCTTAACGAACTTAGCGGCAATTTCTTTGCGGTCTTTCTGCCGAGGCACTATTATAATTATATAGGGCCCTTTCTACCCTAATGATATGATGTTGGCCTCTACCAACTCATGAGGTTAGAATTGATGAGTTCAAGCTAGGACTTTGATCATATTAAATTATTAATTAACGGGTTGTGTTTGTGTCGCATCATTTGTGTTTGTGTGTGTAAAATATAGTCAATTATATTTGACCCATTTATTTAATCATTTCCAGCAATGTGTTTACTCAAACATGCCACCAAATTCTCATTCCTTTTGACTTGTGTTGCCTTCAGTCCCGTCCAAATTATCATCCTAAAAAGATTGGACTGGGATTGTAATGGGATCACGATCCTCTCCTAATCTAAGGATGAGGATCTTTATGACCAAGGGATGTAGATCGTTGGATGAAAATCCAACGGTTATAATTATTATAACTTTAAAGGGATCCCTCTGTTTGTAGCCGTTGGATGAAAATCCAACGGCCCACATCCCTTGATCATGAGGATCCTCATCCTTACATTAGGAGAGGATCCTAGTCCATTGTAATGGATGAAGAACATTGTACTATCCAACTCTAGAAGCTCACTAGTACAACACCCTAATATTTTTTTTCCGGCTTCATTTTTGTTATCCTCTTTATACTCTACACAAAATCTCACTTTACACCTTTATAAATTATAAATGTTATAATTTTTTTGTTCAATAATATTGCTTTATTATCAAATTTTAATAAATTTTGATGGAATTGGGTTGTTGGAGTCTTTTAATAATATTGCTTTATTGGTTTATTAGGACCGTTGGAGTCCTTATCACTTGGTGTGAAATTAAAATGGGTTTTGGGTTTCAAAAAAAAAAAAAAAATTAAAATGGGTTTTCAGCTTGTTCTTTCATATTTCTGAACATCATTTGGTTGACGAGTCAAATCTTTTCGTAAAATCATTTCCAATAATCAATAGATACATTTAAACTTACCATCAACAAATATTAAACAAGATTTCCTTTCCTGAGTAAAAAAATATATTATTAAATCATAATATGCCCTTTAAATTGTAGCCTCGTAGGTTGTCGTTTGGCTATCGCTCATGTTTTGTTTTCATAAGTCTACATGCATCACACTTAGTAAAATAATATTAAATATGAAAACATGGTGGTGTAGTCGGTTATCACGCTAGTCTCACACACTAGAGGTCCCCGGTTCGAACCTGGGCTCAGACATCCATTTTAGTTTTTACTTCTAATTTGTCTCTATTTGTCAACCAATAGATTTTGTTAGACTTATGTAATAATTATAACTTGGCATGATAATCAACCACAATCCCCAAATTCATGAACTTTGGATCTGAGCGTGCAAGAGCTTGATGATATTTAAAACCTTTTTGGTATCTTGCTTAGTGTTGGGGTTTTTGGGTAAGATATTGCCATGACGAGTACTCAATACTTAATGGAGTGCGCACAATTCTATGAAAAGAGATCATCTCCAGATCCCTTCCTCCTAGTACATCAAATCAAGGGATCCGGATTTTTGAAATTTGATCAAACAGCTACAAATAGCGGTTCACTTTAAAAGTTATAATAACTTTAGTCGTTTGATCAAAATTTCAAAGGTCGTGATCCCTTGATTTTGTGGATTAGGAGGAAGGGATCCGGAGAGGATCCCTTTCCCAATTCTATCAAATGATGTATTTCGTTTTTATAGAAGCAATACTGGAGATCAAATTCAAGAACCTTAAAAACAAAGGTAAATATTCTTAACGAACTGAGCTGCAATTTCTTTGCGGTCTTTCTGCCAAGGCACTATTATGATTATATAGGGCCCTTTCTGCTCTAATGATATGATGTTGGCCTCTACCAACTCATAAGGTTAGAATTGATGAGTTCAAGCTAGGACTTGATCATATTAAAATATTACGGCTAAATAGCCAAAATGGTCCCTGAGATTTGCATAACACATCACTTGGTCCCTGAGATTTCAAATCAATAGAAGTGGTTCATGAGATTGTCCACCATCCATCATTTTGGTCCTTCCGTTAAGTGTCCCGGAAGTTTGGGCAATTTTCAAAGCTTTGTAACTCAATCGTTTCTTAACCAAATTTGACCCATAATATATCAAAATGAAGATAGAAAAGTTTAGAATAAGAATATACCTATTTGGAAGCCAATGGTTGCTGGAGATGGCTGGAAAATAGCCTCAAAGTTGGCTGGTCCGAGGGAGAACTGGAAAACTCGCTGGAAACTGGGTAAATTTTAAACGTTCATAACTTCTTCAATACTCAACAAAATCAAGTGATTCAAAAACAAAAATCATACTTCTCGACAAGACAAAGAGAATGGTACCTTTTTTTATGGCTAAATCACCGTGGTTTGGCCGAAAAACGGCTGGAAAGTGGCTGTTTTGGTCTCGAGTTAGCCACTTTCGAGCGGTTTTCCGGCCAAACCACTGCGATTTAGTCGTCAAAAAAGGTATCATTCTCTTTTTATTGTCGAGAAGTATGATTTTTGTTTTTGAATCACTTGATTTCGTTGAGTATTGAAGAAGTTATGAACGTTTAAATTTTATCCGGTTTCTGGCGAGTTTTCCAGTTTTCCCTCGGATCAGTCAACTTTGAGGCTATTTTCCGACTATCTTCGGCAACCATTGGGCTTCCAAATAGGTATAATCTTATTCTACACTTTCCTATCTTCATTTTGATATATTATGGGTTGAATTTGGTTAAGAAATGATTGAGTTATGAAGCGTTGAAAATTGCCCAAACTTTCGGCCAAGAGCTACGGGACACTTAACGGAGTTTTTGACGGAATGACCAAAATGATGGATGGTAGACAATCTCAGAGACCACTTCTATTGATTTGAAATTTCAGAAACCAAAATGATGTGTTATGCAAATCTCAAGGACCTTTTTGACTATTTAGCCAATTATTAATTAATTGGTTGTGTTTGTGTCGCATCATTTGTGTTTGTGTGTGTAAAATATAGTGAATTATATTCGACCCATTTATTTAATTATTTCGAGCAATGTGTTTACTCAAACATGCTACAAAATTCTCATTCCTTTTAACTTGTGTTGCCTTCGGTCTCGTCCAAATTATCACCCTAACAAGATTAGACTGAGATTGTAATGGATGAAGAACATTATACTATTCAACTCTAGAAGCTCTCTAGTACAACACCATAATATTTTTCCGGCTTCATTTTTGTTATTCTCTTTATACTTTACATAAAATCTCACTTCACTCCTTGATAAATGTATAAATGTTATACTTTTTCCGTCAATAATATTGCTTTATTGTCAAATTTTAATAAAATTTGATGGATTTGGATCCCATCCCTCCTTGTGAGTATCTCTAGAGATCTTCACATCGTATCTGTTCATCATACATCGTGCAGTTAGAAAGCATTTTGAATTTTATTATTTAAAATTAAACATAAACAATACCTAATAATTTATGGCCACATGATATATGATGAATGGATGAAATGTGAGGATCCCTAAGACCTTCACAAAGACGATCTAGAGAGGATCCTCATCTTTTTTTTGTTTTTGTGTTTTTGTTTTCTAAGTTCTCGTCCACTCACACATACCCTTTTTGGAAAGAAATTGTCAATTCTCTGAAGAAAAAAAATGTAATTATGACCGTGGAGTCTTTAATCTTTATCACTTGGTGTGAAATTAAAATAGCTTAGCTGAACTCTCCCTCCCTTAAGTGTAAAAATATCGATATATTGTAACAAATATGGATGATGAATTCATTGTCATTGTTCATGTGTAGCTACCATGGTACCGATTATCAGTCATTGTACTATGATGAGAAAAAAAAGGGTACTATCAATTAATGAAAAATAACTGTTTGATGATAACTTGTGAAAATGTGTGGTTTATAAGTTTTTAAATGTTTGCATCTATAGCAAATGCTGGATTTAGCTTATTGTATCTCAAGTTCAAATTCTCTTTTCTTCTAGTATAAATTAAGGTGCTAATCGTTTGTATTGAAAAAACGTTCGCATTCACCATTTTATTTATTTATTTATCATTTAACATTAGACATTTGTAATAATTATAACTTGGCATTATAATCAACCACAATCCCCAAATTCATGAACTTTGGATCTGAGCGTGCAAGAGCTTGCTGATATTTAAAACCTTTTTGGTATCTTGCTTAGTGTTGGGGTTTTTGGGTAAGATATTGCCATGACGGGTACTCAGTACTTAATGGAGTGCGAGCAATTTTATGGAAAAGGGATCCTCTTGGGATTCCTTCCTCCTAGTCCATCAAATCAAGGGATCCGGACTTTTGAAATTTGATTCAACAGCTACAAATAGGGGTCCACTTTAAAGGTTATAATAACTTTAGCCGTTGGATCAAAATTTCAAAGGTCGGGATCCCTTGATTTTGTGGATTAGGAGGAAGGAATCCGGAGAGGATCCCTTTCCCAATTCTATCAAATGATGTATTTCATTTTTATAGAAGCAATACTGGAGAATCAAATTCAAGACCCTTAAAAACAAAGGTAAATATTCTTAACGAACTTAGCGGCAATTTCTTTGCGGTCTTTCTGTCGGTGCACTATTATAATTATATAGGGCGCTTTCTGCCCTAATGATATGATGTTGGCCTCTACCAACTCATGAGGTTAGAATTGATGAGTTCAAGCTAGGACTTTGATCATAGTAAATTATTAATTAACGGGTTGTGTTTGTGTTGCATCATTTGTGTTTGTGTGTGTAAAATATAGTGAATTATATTCGATCCTTTTATTTAATCATTTCGAGCAATGTGTTTAATCAAACATGCTACAAAATTCTCATTCCTTTTGACTTGTGTTGCCTTCAGTCTCGTCCAAATTATCATCCTAAAAAGATTGGACTGGGATTGTAATGGATAAAGAACATTGTACTATCCAACTCTAGAAGCTCACTAGTACAACACCCTAATATTTTTTTCCGGCTTCATTTTTGTTATCCTCTTTATACTCTACACAAAATCTCACTTTACACCTTTATAAATGTATAAATGTTATAATTTTTTGTTCAATAATATTGCTTTATTACCAAATTTTAATAAATTTTGATGGAATTGAATTGTTGGAGTCTTTTAATAATATTGCTTTATTGGTTTATTAGGACCGTTTGAGTCCTTATCACTTGGTGTGAAATTAAAATGGGTTTTCAGCTTGTTCTTTCATATTTCTGAACATCATTTGGTTGACGAGTCAAATCTTTTCGTAAAATCATTTCCGATAATCAATAGATACATTTAAACTTGCCATCAACAAATATTAAACAAGGTTTTCTTTCCTGAGTAAAAAAATATATCATTAAATCATAATATTAAACGGCGAGCAATGCCTTTTAAATTGTAGCCTCGTAGGTTGTCGTTGGCTAGCTCATGTTTTGTTTTCACAAGTCTACATGAATCACATTTAGTAAAAAACTGTTAAATGTGAAAACATGGACAAATCAGTCTGGGTGGTGTAGTCGGTTATCACGCTAGTCTCACACACTAGAGGTCCCCGGTTCGAACCCGGGCTCAGACATCCATTTTAGTTTTTACTTGTAATTTGTCTCTATTTGTCAAACAATAAATTTTGTAAGATTAAGTGTTAGATTAGTCACCGACAGGATTCGAACGTAGACAGTCATGCAAGAGCTTAATATATTTCCACCACTATAGTAAAAGTCACTTGCAATGCATATATAATTATATTTCATCAACTTTTGCTCCACATTTTTATATGTGACGATCTATAGTTTGTTTACTTATTATATTCACTATAAATAGCTCATTTCTACTTCTTTCAAATTTATGTGCTTCCATGTCCACACATAAACGATATTAAAAATGAATTTCACATTGATCGGAGGAAGAATTTTTTATGAACTTATAAGTAAGTTTACCTACTATTCATATTGCTAACTAGTTTTATAGTGAAACCTCAACTTTTTTATAGTAGAAAACTATGCCTTACAAATTGGCAGGAATTGGATCTTCATCTGGAGTTGTTTATTTTGCAATTTCTCCTAAAAGCATTTTTAAAGGAGATGTCAAAATTGCCACATAGACATACAATAGTAAAAAATACCAGCAAATTCTCTCCAACCGAGCCTTTAGTTTCTTACGTGACGTTGAGTTAATTGAACGCAAAGCCTTATGCTGTCAAATTCATTTAATGATTTTGTAATATATATGATGCAATATATAATAAGTGTTTTTGTGTGTTTCAAGTATTTGATTGGTTGTCTCAATAATTGAACTTCACAAAGAGATAAAAAATAAATAAATATGGAATGACATTATTATTTAACATATCGGGTGGATCAAAAAATTTACAAAATGTCAAACTACCACATAGCCCTCAAATATCATTTGATGTTTTAAATTAACATTTGATTTGAAGATATTCCAATGGAGACTTTCTTTAGACCAAATTCAAGACACGGAGCGATGAGAACAAAAATATTGCAACTGAATATTAATGTGATGTCAGTACTAACATTATATTCACAATAATATATGAGGCGTTGATATTCAGTTAAAACATCGATTGCAATATTAGTATATTACCGTTCACGTCGAGAATTTTCGCCTCCCAATGGTCCATTTGTTCATTTTTGCAGTTTCCTTTTTGGGCCGTAGCCCTTCCGATCCATTGTACCAAAACAATAAAAATCTGGCCCGGCCCACATAGATTTTGTTTTGGCGGGAGTTGTGCCCTCCATCTGAAATTTCCAATTCCAAAAGCCGAAACGTCAGAATCTCACATACATATATATATATATATATATATATATATAGATACACACACACACTCAAACACACATACATTCCGATCTCTCTGAATCCCTCCGACGAATTAGAGAAACGAAATGCCTCGGGAGGATGCGCAGCTGACGGCGGCGAAGAAGTCATACCGGAATGCGAAGGCGGTGGGGAACCACGAGGAGGAGGCCCGGTGGGCAAACGCAATCGGCGACATGTTGAAGAAGAGAGGGGAGTACGTGGCGGCCCTCCAGTGGCTCCGAATCGACTACGATGTCTCTGTCAAGTACTTGCCCCAAAAGCATTGCCTCCCCACCTGTCAGTCCCTCGGCGAGCTCTATCTTCGCCTCGAGTGCTTCAAAGAGGCTCTTATTTATCAGGTATTTTCTCGATTGGGTTCGATTCGTGTGAATTTCAATTCGATTGGAGTCTTTTTTTCCCTGGGAATTTATGTTTATTTTGGTATTAAGAATGTATTGGCAATGGGAAAGTTTTCTGGTTGGTCGCTGAGAAATTTGGGGAAGACTCGGGTGAATCAGTATCCCACTTCTTAATTTGATTAAAAAAATGTTGAGCTGAGTGGAGATGTTTTGTTAGTGAGAAAATGTATCTGTTTGGTTAGTGAGAAAATGCATGAAGGTGAAAGGGATGATGACCCATTGATCTGGTTAGTACCTATAATTGCTGAGTTCAAGTTTTTCGGTTTGTTGTTTGGGATTTTCATATGGTTCTGTCCTTTGTGTAGTCATAACAAGGAAATTAAATTCTTTAGCGTCTCTTATTTTGTTTATGATGGAATAGTTGTATGATTAGTTCTTTTGGAGAAGAAAAAAATTTGAGACTTCACCTCTTTTTGTTGCAGAAAAAACATTTACAGCTCGCTGAGGATGAAAATAATCTTGTTGAGCAGCAAAGGGCCAATACCCAACTAGGTCGTACCTACCATGAAATGTTTTTAAGGTCTATTGATGAACATTGCTCGATTCGGAATGCCAAAAAGTATTTCAAGTCCGCTATGAAGCTTGCACAGATGATCAAGGAGAACCCACCTTGTAATAATTCTTTCGTTGAGGAATATATTGATGCCCATAACAATATAGGAATGCTTGAATTTGATCTTGACAATTGGGAAGAGGCTCGGAAAGTCTTAACTAAAGGATTAGAGATTTGTGACGAAGAGGAGGTAATGGAAGATGATGCTGGGCGCAGCAGGCTCCATCACAACCTTGGAAACGTTTACATAAAGCTGAGGATGTGGGATAATGCTCGAGAACACATTGAGAAGGACATTATGATATGTAAAAGAATCGAGCATTGTCAAGGGGAGGCAAAGGGGTACATCAATCTTGGTGAATTGCATTACCTAATTCAGAAGTATGAGGAAGCTATCCATTGCTACCAAAAAGCACTTGAACTGGCAAAATCAATGGAAGATGAGGATGCTTTACTCAGGCAAATTGATCAAAATATTGAGACTGTAGAAGAAGCCAGGAAAGTAATGGATGGGCTGAAGAAAGAAGAGCAGAATCTCAAAAAGCTAATGAGAGACATGGCCAGTGCAAGAGGCACACCACGTGAGAGGAAGTGTCTGCTGCAGCAAATTGCTTCTCTTGATTGTCTGATTGAGAAATCAAGGATGATCTTGGCCTGGCCAAAGGTACATACTTGACTCAATATGTTTTCTCTCACTCTCTACTCTTTTGAACTGTATGTTGTCCATTTAGTATCTTGTTTCTATCTTAAATATATCTTTGTTGGTAGAAAAGAAATCCTTTTATATTTTAGTGCGACATATGAGGCTGCATGTTGCATTGTGAGATAGTTATGCTCCATCAAGCATATATATGTATATAGTTTCTTCTGCATTCCTAAATTCTCTGTCAGTAGACCAATCGGGTTGGGATATGGTCTTCAAGGGCGTGTTTCACCAAATTTGTTTCCAACTCTGCTCTGTAGGATAAATTCTTTGATTATTCAGCTTCAATGAAATTGACCCTCAACCAAATGAATCTGCCAGTGTTTGTTCCGATGAACAGTCACTTTTGTCCAATTTGTTGGATAAATTTGCTTTTTTGGTTGGGATTTTTTTGGCCATGTGGTTTGCACAATTAGTTGTATTTCTCAAACTGTAAAAACTCATTCACATGCTGCTTTATTCTTTGGTTGGAAAGATTTTGATGGTGATGAATCTTGTTGGTATTATATGCTGTTAGGGAGGTCTCTAGGATGATTATGTAGAAGGGTAATATCTTGAACATCATTGTTTTTAATACAGCAATTGTCTTCTGTTACCAAAAGAAAAAATGCATTAATCATCTCACTAACATCCCTTATTCTTGAAAGTTGAATGCAATAATGGATAAGTTAACTGAAAATTCATAGCCAGGAAGTAAAGATTATTCTTCCTCTGTGAACAAGAGCAATGCTTTTCATTAGTGTGAAATTTTATTTTTCAGCTCCTTGAATTTGCAAAAAAGAAGAAAGTTTTAGCAAGGGAGCTTTATGACCAAGAAAAGATCAGTGATTCACTTTTGGTTATTGGAGAATCATACCAGAACCTACGAGAGTTCAAGAAAGCCCTTAAATGGTGCATGAAGAGTTTGGAGAAATACAAGTCAATTGGCAATTTGGAGGTCAGTTGGTGTATGTTTTATAACATTATACATTATGATGAGTAGTTGTGTCCTTGGAAAAGAAGTAATTTGGATTTGAAACTTGCTTAAATTAATTCTTAGTAGACTTTGGCAAGCTTGGTGTAGGCTATGTCATGTAATTAGAGATCATGATGGTCCTGCTAGGCAACGTTGGGATTTCATTCATGTATTTCGATCAAGTTGATGTTTGTACTGTACATCCACTGTTACTATATGCTTACTTAAAACTGGTAATGTTCAGGGGCAGGCATTAGCCAAAGTTAATATAGGTGATGTTTTAGACAGTGTTGATAATTTGGAAGGAGCACTAGATGCATTTGAAGAGGGCTACAGGTATGGTTTCTCCAGTGGACATTTCTTTTTGAAATTGGAAGATAACAAAGAAGCTTTCTAATCACCATGCTCAGCACAAAACCCACCTTGTTGCATGCATAGGAAATTGTGAAATACAAACTTTTGATATCATGAAGTCCTGTGAGCAATTGGGTCACATTGCTTTTAATGTTCTGTTCATTTATTTTTGCAGTCTAATAATTTTCATTGACAACTTGCTATAAAAATAAAAATTCCAAAATGCATTTTCACATGACAAAGAAGTTGTAGGTGTTGTCGTAGGGCGTGGAGAGTATGCTTATATTCAACATATCAAAAATAAATTCCAGAAAATGAGAGGAATATTATCTTTTCATAGCTCAGTGAGAGAGTACATAGGTGTTTAAATAGAAAGCAATGCACCAGTTTTCCTAGTATTATAATGTACATGATTAGTAGTTTTCCAAACCAGAACCAGCTTGTTTTCAGACTTAACAGAGTTAATGCCAGAGGGATTGAGTTAAAAACTGCGTTTCCAGCCCCTTTAATTTTCGCATTAAGTAATTCTCATTAAGAACCTTAAAGACAGTACTTGATCACAATGCACATTTTATTTCAATTCAAGTTTCCCTTGTTCACTTTTATAAACTGCTGCTTTTAGTTTTAACATTGTCATCGCAATTCACATGGTGTGTGATATCTTGATATGATTTTATTCATTTTAAAAGTTTAGCAGTCCTAAGTAATACCGTGTGTCCTAATGGTTCTCAGAGAGTTCACTACTGAGAGAAAAAAACAAAAAAACGTCCAAACCAAAAATGAATTGAAATTTATTTATGATAGGGGATTTATATTAGAAACTTATATGAAAAAGAGTTCATTCTGACTCTTGAGTACCCCCAAGGTGTTTGTGAAAGAGTCATGTAGCCAACCTCAGTATTTGGGTTGTGTTGAGTTTGTTTTCCATAAATGAGCTGTTGGTACTTACTCTAGCTCTTGATTTATATTAGAAACTTATATGAAAGAGAGTTCATTCTGACTCTTGAGTACCCCAAGGTGTTTGTGAAAGAGTCATGTAGCCAACCTCAGTATTTGGGTTGTGTTGAGTTTGTTTTCCATAAATGAGCTGTTGGTACTTACTCTAGCTCTTAAGGTAGAGTACCATTCAATTGTAAATTTGGCTATAACTGTATAACTTTCTTTTATGACCTCCGAAGGAAACTTACTTCTTTTCTGACCTAAAATGAAATTTACTTGCTTTCAAGGGTTGTGTTGAATTCATACTACTGTCCTGCAGGCTTGCTGTTGAGGCTAACCTTCCTTCGGTGCAGCTAATGGCACTAGAAAATATGCACTATAGTCACATGATAAGATTTGACAATGTGGAAGAAGCCAGGTAATTCGTGCGATCCCCTTATCCAAATAGGGTGAAGTCGAGTTCTTCAGATGGAAAATAATTACCGAGTGGTTTGTGTATTAGAATTTTTTGTTGCATCATATTTTGGATGGAGTTTTCTATAAGTTGTTTTTAAAGGCAGATGGTTTTTTGTAGGAGATTGCAGTTTCGTATTAAAGAATTGAAGAAATCAGAACATAAAGATCTTGAAACAGAGAATGTGGCAGAGGATCGCTGCTCTGAATCTGATACAGAAGGGAGTGGTCATCTGTCAGATGGTGTGTATAATGCATGCTGTTCTTCAGAGATTAGAAAATCTAGTTCCAGCAGATCACAGTCTTTAGCCAGTATGGAAGAGTTAAACGATGATGAACCTTTAATTTCTCTCAAATGTTCCACCAAAGATTCACTCAAGGTGAAATCCCCTCCTTCAGGAAAACAAAATAGCACCATCCAGATGAATATTTCATCAAAAAATTTGTCGAAGACAGACACCAATGAGCAGACAGTCATTGGGCGTAAACGTGTTCGTTTAGTCCTTTCTGATGATGAAGATGAAATGCAAGATGAGGTACCCTGCTCAAAAAGCTGGTCTAAGAAACAACCATTAGAATTTGTTGCTACATCTGATGAATGTAAGTTTTAATCAATGACTAATTTGATCTTCAATTATAACCACAGTGAAAAGCCATAACATTCAATTATATTTCTTATCTGGTTGCAGTGAAGAGTAAAAGTAACACAGCCAGTCCTGCTCGTATATTTCAGGTAGGGCTAGTATCAGATTAATCATGGAGATTATTGTCGCTCTAGTGTTGTAGATGTATTTTAAATGCTTACTTCTTTGGGGTTTGTAGGATGTCTCAGCCTACACCACAAATGGTGCCATGAGGTTTTGCGATCCTGTTGATATTGAACAAAGCTCTAGTTCATGCAAATCCAGGAATCTTAGTTTGGTCACTCAAAAAAGCAAAGGTTTTAATGCTTTAAGATCCGATGGAAGTCCTATTGTTGCTAATGGCTCTAAAGGTGACACCAGTGTCTCTAAAAATGTAGTGTATGACAATGATGCTGCCCATCTTATGTTTCTTACGCCTGACGATGAACACAATGTGAGTGCTACTCAACTCACTTGTATGCAGATGATTCTATTTGGTTCTATGTCTCTGATACCTCGTTGCCACTGTTTTTTAGTTGTATTATTTACTAAATTGTGGTCTTCTTTGTTAATTGCAGCAATGCATTACATTCAAGATTGACAGAGACCTAATACATTTGGATTATGGCTCATTTTCTGATAAGTTAAGCATTGAGTCTATCAAGACTGAATTGGCATGCTTATACTACTTACGGCTTCCTATTGAAAGAAGATCAGAGGGTAGGCATCAGTCGAGTTTAGCATGTTTCTAGTTGCTAGTATTTATATCACTAAAATGTTGGCAAGATGATTCACTGAATTGCAGCGGATATGTTAATTCATACATAGATTTTTATTTTATTTGTATTCATTTTTAAGGAAAGAAAGAATTTGAATGGTTTTTTAAAACATTTCACTATTCTCCAAGATGAAAATTAGGTAGTTGTGCATGATATAAACACTAGGGTGTTTGAAATAACTTTGCTGTATTGTTATATGTATTTGTGGCACATACAGAGGGGTTGTTGGTGAAATAATCATACTAAGTTGGTGATTTCACAATTAAAAGAGTAGGCCACTTTGTTTCAGTGGTGCACTACAAATTCTGGCCAAGTCGCTTAGACATGGTTAAGCTTGCCTGCATATGGAAATTTTTATGTGCTCTTTAGTTCATTTCATGTGTCTAAATTGAATGCTTAAATTTTTCTAGGTTTTATCCTTAAGAGTTTGGCACCATTATGTTTTATTGCTCTCTCTCTCTCTCTCATGTTAAATGATCTGTTTTCTTCAAAACGTCTTGTGATCGTACTAATACTCAGATTTTCAGGGCTGCTTCCAAAAATAAAGAATATAAAATGGGGTGAGAGTGTTATAGAATCCCTGGAAGCATTTGAAATGCTTAAGCAGCATATGGGGAAGGCCTTGGTTGAAGCTTTTATTGATGGTATGTGCTCCAACAGTTCGAAGCTCACTTCAGATGTTCTGATCTTCATTTAAATGACATGTCTATTTGAACTCTTCTTTTATTTTAGATATGTACTGTGTTCTATTCTGTTTTGTTGGAAATGCGACTCATTCAAAATAAATGACGTCATTTAAGATTTAACTGATTGAAGGCACTATTCAATTGGATACAACATGGTTATGTTATAATTGTAATCCTATTAAAAAAATGTACTATTTTGTAATTGCAATCAACAAACTAGTCCTTTGGAGTTATTTTTACAATGCATCTGATTTGTTTTTATTTTCCTGGGATTTTCTTGTGGTTCTGTGGGTTTATTACTTTCTTGTGGATTGTGCAAACCAGATAATACTTTTCAGAGTCCATGATGTCATGATTCCAAATTCCAACTTGGATGTTTATGGTTTTCTGTTTGCAGTGATATGTACATATGATTTTAGATTTTTTGTATATTTGTTTATAGTTTCTGCTAGGGATAACATAAGATTCTAAAAGGAAATATATTATTTTCCAACTTCTTTCTTGTATATTAATATGCAATCCAACTTCACCTGTTACCAACACAGGATGGGTTCAAAAGAGGTTGATAAAACTATACACTGATTGCTGCTATAAGTCATCTGCGACACCCAATATGAAGCTGCTTAAGAAACTCTATGAGCAGGAGGTAAGGCTGGAGGAAAATTGAGTGAGGGCATCCTTGTTCTGTATTCGACAATCTATTGTGAGATGATAAACTCATATTTTTGTTTGGACCTTTACTCTATTTGCTGATTGTGGTATTTTTTTCGTCTGTCAGGTCTCAGATGATGATGTTAGTGTGTCTGATTGTGGGCTGCAAGACTTTTCATTAGCCCCATTGTTGGATGCCCTGCATATAGATAAAACATTTGGAATGCTAGACCTTTCTCACAATGCGTTAGGTAACACTATAGCATCTGATTTCTAGGCTACGGTTATTTAGATTCGAAAATGTTGCTTCTGGACTAGAAATTATGGAGTAGCCTTTCTGTAAACATTCCTCACCTAGACTCAGGCCTAAAAAATTATCCCAGGAATTGTGGGTTGTATTAACCGTTTATTGGCTCATTGTTTTCCAGGAATTGATACAATGAAGAAGCTGCAGCAAGTAATCACATCATCAAGCCAAAAGTATGCTGGGTTGATGTTGGATCTCCACTCTAACCGATTTAGTATAACTTCTTTGGCTCAGGTATTTAACCAGCGTTGCAACAATTTTTATGTTAAAGCTTAGGCTGACTTCTTTGATTGATTCACCTACATGTTTTTCCCAAGTATTGAGTTTATGCAAGAAAAAGTGCAAGCAAGAGTGAACTTTGACTCTCTCCCGCCTTTTGTTTGTTGCCAGACGGCTATATTGTGGATAAGAAATCCATCATCTGAGATCAAATCTAATGTACTAGATCATACCTCTCAAATAGGACTAATTTACAAAAATCAAAACTTTAACCCAAACTCATTCTACAGCTTATAACACATCCATCATCTTAGAAGAACGAGAATAATCCCTGAACTCGTTCAAAACTCATGCCCAAAAAGCTGCCCAGTATCTAACTCTATCCCAGTAAGTTTTTAGAATAATGGTATCAAAGCAGGAGATCTGGAGTTTACATCCTTGTAATTATCACCTCCTAAGCTCCTAATGCAGGCTATTACAATTTGAGTTGCTATTGCATAGTCTAAGGGCTTAAGTTCGGAAAAAATGGCAAACCAATAATTTCCTTGTAACCAGTTAAAGACTGAAACTTCATCTATCGTTTTGTTTGTTGCCAGATGGCTATATTGTGCATAAGAAATCCACCATCTAAGATCAAACCTAATGTACCAGATCAGACCTCTCAAAATGGGCTAATTTACAAAAATCAAAGTTTTAACCCAAACTCATTCTACAGCTGCTAGCAAATCCATCATCGTAGAAGAACGGGAATAATCCCTGAACTCATTCAAAACTGATGCCCAAAATGCTCCCCAGTATCTAACTCTGTCCCAGTAAGTTTTTAGAATAATGGTATCAAAGCAAGAGATCTGGAGTTTGCATCCTTGTAATTTTCACCTCCTAAGCTCCTAATGCAGGCTATTATAATGTGAGTTATTGCATAGTCTAATGGCTTAAGTTTGTAAAAAATGGTAAATGAATAATTTCCCCTAACCAGTTAAAGACTGAAACTTCATTATATGCAATGACTATTGGATCATGGATTTTTGTAGCTTTATTATATGCAATGACTATTTCAGTAGGAACTATATAATTTAATTTTCTGTTATCAGGACAATGGTAAGGCCTTTTTGTACTCACCCCAACCATTTTCTGTGTTGAAATCTTCAGATTTGTGAATGCCCTTTGCTATTTGCTCGATTGGAAGTGCTCAATATCTCTGAAAATCCTCTCACTGATAGATGTGCATCTTGCCTCTCCATTATCTTGGAAAATTGCAAGGGTAAAGTGCTTTCCGTGAAGCTCAAGCATTTAAACTTTTTCTGTTCCTTATTGATTTGTAGTAGCGTATATGCTTCTTGGTAAATCTAGTTCTTTTAATGGATTTTGTTCAAAGTAACACTAAATCATCCCTGCTTATATGGGACTTTGCTTTGTAGCTCTTTGCAGCTTGAGCATAGAGTGCTGTTCTGTCACGTCTACAACAATTGAAAAGGTTGCCGATGCATTGAATGCTGATTCTGTGCTTGAGCAACTTTGTATAGGTATGCTTGACATATGGTAATTGCAATACACATTAGTGGCTGGACTATTTTTCTTATCACTTAATAGGTTGTCTCAATTCCTCTCCTTCCACAGGATATAACTCAATTCGCAAAAATACCATCATGAATTTACTTTCCAAGCTTGGCACTTTGAAAAGGTTTAGATCTAAACAAAATCAATCTTTCTTTCAGTATGCATAGGTAACTCTATCCACCAATTGGTGCGAATATACAAATTTCTTTCTTATGCAGATTTTCAAAATTAAGTCTGAATGGACTGAAGCTAAAACAGTCTGTAGTTGATGGCCTTTGCAAGCTTGCTAAAACCTTGTCCTTGTCAGGATTAAGTCTTCGGGAGACTGGAATTGGTATTGTGAGTGCACTGTCATTTTGCATTAACTTCTCACTTTTGTTTGATTTACATCATTAGGCATATTCTCCGACTCCTTTCTGGCTTTCTTCCAATTTTGTTTATTTTGTTGTTCTTTTGAAGGATGGGGCATTACTATTAACTGAGTCATTGTTCAGCCAAACTTCAGAGTTTGTGAAACTTGACTTTTCAAAATGTAAAGTGACGTCGAATTATGTTCACAAACTAAGCACTGATTCTTCGATGATCTGTGGCATTGTTGAGCTGAACCTTTCGGAAAATCCTATTATGGAGGAGGTTTGTTCTTTTGACTCGGGGTTTGCTAAATGTCAAACTTGTTATGTTTGTCTTGTTTCTGCTCTCTGTTGCAACTAGAACCCGCTTTTTATTGGTGGCAGAAGCAGCAAGTAATACTATGTCTGAAAACTGGAAATTGTATTATAAGTTACAAATATGAACTTGCTTGTCAGCTTCACTACCATAAAAGTTGAGTCCAAAAGACGGTTGTATTTGAGTTGTCTCAGTCAAAAGCTGATCTAGATCATTCTTATATAGAATTACATGCAGATATAGCCCTGATAAGCCTGAAGAATGTTGTCATTAGTCTCTTTGCTAATCTAAGAATGAGCTTCTGCTATGAGAGAATTTCTTGGATCTTACCAATACAAAAAGGGTAGTCCATGCGTTTCTAATTAATTCCATTTCATAACTATGAACACAGGGTAGCAATGTGTTATCATCAATGCTTTTGGATTCTCAATGTTCTCTGAAAGTGTTGTCCCTTCAAAAGTGCAAGCTTGGGACTGCTGGAATTCTTCGAATAATCCAAGCACTATCGGGTTCACACCACTAAGCTCACCCCTCTGTCCTAACTCCCAAACATTAGTCCCTAGAAGTGAACTAATAATTTGTTGTTTGATGTGTCAAGCAGATAATGGTTGTCTTGAAGAGCTAAACCTTGCTGACAACGCCAATGTGGAAAAACAGTACTCTGAATCTACTCCAACCTCATCTGCACCAAAGGAAGCTAATCCTGCTCCACCGGATTCCTGCCATGCGAACACTGATTTAGATATGCTTGAAGTTGCTGATAGTGAAGATGATCAAGAAAAAGTTGAAACTGCTGCACATGAATTTGATGACAGCTGCACAAGCCCGTGGCAAAGTACTTCCTCGTCTCCTAGGAGCCAGTTTATTCAAGAGCTGTCTACTGCCGTTAGTATGGCAAAAAATTTGCAGCTACTGGACCTTAGCAGTAATGGCTTCTCCAGAGAGAATGCAGAGACATTGTATTCTTCATGGTCAAGCTCGAGAGTCGTTTCAGCTCGGAGGCATATCAAGGACCAGACCATCCATTTATTTGTGAAGGGAATCAAGTGTTGTGTGAAACCCTGCTGCAGAAAGGATTAGTTTTCTTGCTTCTTGCTGCAACAACATCCTCATTGAGTACCAGTACCAACTTCACCTTTAAGATCACGGTGTCACTTCATACTTCCAAATTTATCGCACATTAAAACTGGAAAATGTATAGATACATGACTGCGTAATCATGCAGACCATAACCTGACGCCAGGGGCATGATGCTCCGCTCGATTTCTATTTGCAATGAACAAAAGTTTGATACAGTTTCGATGTTTTCTTTTATATTGCTGCCAATGATATTTTGTTTTGGCTCTGCCCTTGCTCAAGGAATACTTTTGATTTCTGTTAGGGCTAGTTTGGTATTATTGTGCTTTTAAAAAAAATGTTTATGTTGTTGTACCATGAGAATAAATAGTTCTAAAATAAATTTGTTAAGTGTTTGGTAAATTTTTTTTTTGTTAAAGTTTTTTAACCAAAAAAAAAAAAATAATGTCTAACTATTTGGTAAACTTTTATATAAATTGTTAAAGGACTGGTAATATGATATAATAATTGTTAAAAAGAATAATGTAAAGATAATAATTGAAATTTTGTAAAATATGTAGATTATACTTTCTATTTGAAAATTTTATTAAATGAGCACTGATTATCATACTTTGAAAAAAAAAAAAAAGACCACTTTTCTTAAAAGCATGGTAAGCATTGCTTTTATTTTTCTACTATTATTAACCGCAGTTTTAAAAAACACTTTGTTTTTGTTTTACCAAAACATGTGTGTGTGTGTGTGTGTGTGTGTATATGTTTGTATCTGAAGGCAGTCATGTAGAACATGTTTTAGTATGTATAGTTTGACCGACTTTTCAGTTGAGGACATGTAAAGACAATGTGCTTCACTTAAGTTGCCATATACAACTAAGCACGCCATCAATCAAGTTTGGCAGCTATTTTTCATGGACTTAGGTGATCTTGGGACCATTCGAAAATCGGAAGAAGCGCTTGTTATGACATTTGAGAATCACCAAACAGTCTGGACAGGTGGTGGAAGAAAGAAGACTATCATGGCTATGCAACAGAAGCTTTGCACCAAGAAGAAAGATCTAATTTAGATGAAGATGAATACAAATAAGGCTACCATGCCTTTGTTGTTCTTTGGACTTTGATTCCAACAAAGAAGAAAGACTTTCTTGCTCCATTTCCCAAGTGACCAACTCCCCATTTTTTTTTTTTCTTTTTTTTTTCTTTTTTTAAGTGTAAACAAACACTTATTTATAAAATGTACAAATTTACTTAAATCTGTCCAATCCATCTAGATCCCGTTTAGGCGCATAGGCGCTAGGTCCCAACCCGCCGTCCTAATTAGCACCTAGCATATCTTAATTAGGATCATCCGATGTTGGAATCTTAAATCCGCCACTTCACACAACAAGCCAGTTGCTACCGCAAGTTAAAGTTATGCCAACATGAAACCCACCATATTTAGACAAGAACCTGTATACAAAATAGTGGATTTGATTATGAGGAAAGAATCAACGCTAATGATTTATTTTCTCTCTTTTGCTCTCACATTTCTCTCCAATTTCTCTGTTTTCATATTATAGTTTATGTTTTTTCTTTTAAAATTTACACACACACACACGCACATAATGTGTTGTCTTCGTTCAATATTAATTAAGGATACGTATTTTAATATACAGAAAAATCATGATCTCCATATTACCAGAAATAGAGTAGTCTAGCAAAGTGGATAAGTTCACCACCAAATAAGTAGATCCCTGGGTGTTACCTCCACATCAGAAATATGAATATGTCTCCATGCATGCTAATCCAGTTGTCGAATTCTCCAATTCCGAAGTAGTAGTTAAAGTATTCCCCAGTCAGCTTCTGATCAGCTTTGACCCGTCTTAGTTGAAAGTTTGAAACCCATCGACTTAACGTCAGTATATCCATGCAAAACTTGAAAGCCAAATGTCCGTCATTCCCAGCTGCATTAATTCATCAACAGTACCTCTTACTCTTCACACTTCCACGACTTGCATGCATTTCCATGTCTTCAAGTCCCAACCTTTCCCACATATCAACGATCTGGCAGAACCGAATAAAAACCTAAAATTCAACGCATGCAACATATCTCACAATATATATATATATATATATATATATATATGTGTATATTTATATGTATTTGTGTGTGTGTGTATCACCATGCATGAATTTTGTTTTTTGAGCACTCAGCTAATTACTCTTACATAAAGTTAAAGCATGCCTTGCATTCATCCAAACTCCAAAACGAAAACTGTTTTAAATTTGTTGCTCGATTTTCCACTCACTCAACTATACAATGTACGTGTGTAACGGTAATATGGAAGTATTCGAATTGAGTTTGCCTACTTAATTAAATATACTGACGATTAAATTGTACTTCTTATGAAATATCCGTTCATTGCATTCGAATATTTTCTTGGAAACGCTTCAAGTGATGGCAGCCATCAGATATACATGAAAAAGGATAAAATACTTGTAATTAAATTACTAAGTTAGTTCTGATTTTATACTTATTATTGAACTTATTGTTAAACTAATTTTCTAATTTATAACATAATGACATTTTACAGTTTTTTGTTATTTAAACAAGGCCGCTTTTCTTTTCTGTTTTTTTTTTTTTTTTTTTTTTTTTTTTTTTTTTGGTTGGTTACAAATGAAGGCGTACAACCACAAAACACAAAAACAACTAAACAAATCTGGGTCTATCAACCACCAACACCAGCCTAAAAAATATGACAGCCATACTCTAAAGAAGGACTGATTCCTGCTAATCTATCCGCAACATAATTTTCTTTTCTCCTTTTCGAATTCGGCCGTCGGAAAGCAGGAATCCTAGTGATGTAATTCTTGGATCTGTGGCTAAGCGTTTTAGGTCAGAGGTTCGATTTGAAGATGATTTTGTAGAGGAAATTCCAAGTTTGAATCTTACCCCTCCTCTGAGTTTCAAGGAGAAATTATTAGGGACTACTACCTTTAAGGAATCAAGCTTTTTAAAGGTATGATTCAGAGAGTGGAGCCAGAAATCTAACTAAGAGAGGGCACCTTAAAAATTTAAGCTCCTTTTTTTTTTTTTTTTTTTTTACAAGGCAAGCTCATGTTTACAAATTCTGACAATATTTGTTACAAAATATCTAATTTTGTTAATCTATTATTTAGTTTTTCTTTTATTGTTGTATTAACAATATCATACTCATTCGTGGTTAACAAAATATATGTTACTCAACAAGATGTAAACATAAGAGTGAGTTACGAACGAAGAAGAAAGGAGGGGCACTCAATTAGAACTAAAGAGAAATTATTCTCTATTTAATATGATTAATACAATAATTCTACAACCAAAAGCTGAGTGAGAGGAGAAAAACTTGTGTGGGGCTTGACATGCCACTGGACTTTGCTAAGTGGCACTACAATCCACTCAAAAATCACTACGTGACAAGTCTTAAATATAATTTTGTTCTCATTGTTTTATATTTAAAATTGTCATAATTATTTTTTTCACTAATGAATATGCATCAATTTAATGGCTTATATGTTGTTCGTCCCCCTCCCCCCCCCTTTTCCCAAATATTCCCTCTAGTTTATGTTGCAGGGCATGCCTGTCTTCTTTAACTTCCCAAACAATCTCATTGTGTAATATTATTTGATTTATCTCTTCGAATATGCTCTTTACGAAGACTGAACCCTTTCCTCATAGCATAAGCATTGCGTACTTGAAAGGCTTCAATGTCAAAATTCACCACCATTCTAATTTTTACATCTTAAAACTCCATTGTCTCAGCAGCAACCTACCAATTAAAAAAGAAAAAAAAAAAAGAACTACCACATTAATAAAATACTCATAGTAAAGAACGGAAAAAACTATTGTATAAATATGTGGGTAATTCGTATCAACATATTAACCATAACATTGATTAACATTTGAGCCCAAATATTAGATTAACATGTTAACGAAAACAAATAAAAAATTAGGCTAACCCTAATACACCTATGTATATGGGTTATTCATGTCAAGTTCACATGATCAAATCAAGTATTGTATAAATAACGAAAAAACTTAAAGATTATTGATTGATTTCCATGACAAAAGTTGGAGAAAGTGATTTTGTTTAGGGTACATAATTTTTTCTGAAGAACAGTGAGAGAAGAAAGTCGGAGAGACAAAGAAGTGGGAGAGAGAAGAAAGTGAAAGAGTCCTGCAACATAAATTGGAGGGAATATTTGGGATGAATAATCGTATCTTGCTATCAATTGTCCTTTTTTTTTAAAAAAAAAGAAAGAAAACAAAAAAAATATCCATTAGATTGATGTATATTAATTAGTGAGAAATATAATTATGAGAATCCTAAATATAAAAGAATGAGAAAAAAATTTACACTTAAGACTTGTTACGTGGCAATTTTTTAGTGGCTTGTAGTGCCACTTAGCAAAGTCCAATGGTAAGCCAAGTCCCACACAAGTTTTTCTCGAATGAGAGGGGGGTCGTGGCCCCAAGGCACTACCTCCCTCCTCCCCTGGAGAGAATATGCTAGAGTTTGTGTGGAAATTGATGCCATTCATTGAAATTGAAGGGGGTCATGGTAAAGATAGAATCAATTAAAACATGACAACAGTAAGGTGATAGATTGTATAATTTTTTTTTGTTGTTGTCCGGAGATGATTTTGTTTTCTAATTTACTACTTAAATATGGTATTTAACTATTTAAAAGACACTATTTACAATTGAATGAGTGAATACAATATTGTTTGGAGGAGAATAGCGTTGGGGAATGATTGACTTATTCCCGGATATGCTTCACATCTTATTTTACATAATCATTCTATATTTAATCAAATTTCGTATAGGCTTCTCTTTTTCTTTAATTTTATTTTTATCGAATACAAACAAGATTCTACACTAGAGGAAAGTTTGTACGGATAAAGTCTTCAACCACCAGGGCAATCCCTTGCATGAAAATTATTTATTAAGATTATGTTAAAAGCACGGTATAATAATTTGATAAGGATCGCTAAAACCATGTTCTCTCCATATAATTAATTATTTGATAAGAATTGCAATATTATACTGGAACTACTATTTGCACTTTAAAAATTTAATTGTGCACTCCTCATAAAGAGTATTTTTTTTTCTTTTAAAATATAAAAAGGTTGAAGTACACAATTATATTTTTTGAGTGCCAATAATAATTATATATTATATAATAAATTATTTTTGATCTTCTATAATTAATTATCAAATTTAAGGGATAATGTACTTATGTATTTTCCTTTTTTGGGTTTTTATGAAACATGTTTTGGTTATGAATTGTTAATTATGATGATAGGTATATCAAAATACAATTATGTAGTAGGTAAATCGAATGTGTATAAATATTGCAATAAGAAATAATAATTTTTATATAATTGATTAATTTTGTTCAACAAACCGGCGGAACTGGGGAGATGTATGCGGCGCCAAGACTACGCACACCCCTCCTTCTTCCAATCTTCTTTAAATAGCGCTCTTTTCTGGCTTTCTTATCCTATCCTCCCCTAATTTTAGTAAATCAAGCTCTCTACTTCTTTCTACTTATTCGTCCTCTTCTCCTCCAACCCTGAAAATAATTAAATTAATCAAGACACCCAAACAACAATAACTTTGATCGTGCACCACCGCCATGGATTCTGATCTCTCTGTCATCCTCCCTCGCGTCCTCATCGTCTCTCGACGTACCCTTCGCAAGAACAAGTTCGTAGATTTTGTGGGTATGTTCTCAATCCCCATAACAACAACAAATCCTTTTTCTTTTCTTTTTTTCTTGATAATTTTAACGTTTTTATTACAAACGATATTTCTATTCTAATCTAGATTAGGGAAGCAAAAAGGTTTGAGCCCCGTTGGATACGAAAACCTATTCACCAGGACAATACACCATTTACTTTAATGTTTTGTTGTAATCGTAATGCACGGTTTACTAATTAATCTTTTGCGCGCATGTGGTTTTAGGTGAATACCATCTTGATCTTATAGTAGGTTATGGAGCAGTACCAGTAATCGTGCCCCGAGTAAATGGGGTGAACATGTTATTGGACAGCTTCGAGCCCATCCATGGAGTTCTCCTCTGCGAAGGAGAAGACATCGACCCGTCTCTCTACGAGACTGAGGTCGACGTCTCAGGCCTTTCATCTGAAGAGTTGGAGGAAATCAGGAGGCTCCATGCAAGCGACACAGCCATCGACAAAGAAAAAGACTCGATCGAATTGAGGCTGGCGAAGCTCTGCCTGGAACGGAACATACCCTACTTGGGAATATGCAGAGGTTCACAGGTCTTGAACGTCGCATGTGGAGGAACCCTTTACCAAGACATCGAGAGAGAGCTCTCGAAAAAGCACTTGGAATTTGATGATCCAAAAAATGGTGTTTATGTGCAACATATAAATTATGAAGACTATGATGGGCATAGGCATGTGGTGAAGGTGGTGGAGGAGACTCCTTTGCACCATTGGTTTAAGGAGTCTTTGGAATCAGGGGAACAGAAGATGGAGATTAGGGTTAATAGCTATCACCATCAAGGCGTTAAGAAATTAGCACAGAGATTTGTGCCAATGGCATTTGCACCAGATGGTTTGATTGAAGGGTTTTATGATCCAGATGCATATAATCCTGAGGAAGGTAAATTTATCATGGGATTACAATTTCATCCAGAGAGAATGAGGAGACCAGATTCTGATGAGTTTGATTACCCTGGTTGCCCATCTGCTTATCAGGTCTCTTTGCTACTTCAATTTTTTAATTTTTTTTTTAATTTGTGTATAGAATGTGACATATGAGATATATTGATCATTAATTGTGGGTTAATAGGGAATTAAAGAAATTTTTATGGGGTTTTGTAGGAATTTGTGAAGGCAGCAATTGCTTACAAGAACAAGCTCAACAGTTCAGCTTCAGTGCCACAATCTTTGAAGCTGGATGGGGAAATGGAGAAAAGGAGAAAGAAAATTGTTAGAAGTTTTTCAATTGCAAGAAACATATACACAGGAGGCCTAGGAAGTGGTATGCATCAAATCAAAGAATCTGAACTTGAAGCTGGAGCAGAATTCCTTGAGGTATAGATTATCAAGTTTGTGAGTTACATTTTTTTGTCAATTTTTTTTACCAGTTGCTAAAGGAATACTTTGTTACTTATCCTTGAATTTTTTAAATACCAATGATGGAGATTAAGTAGATACGCTTTTTAGTGTTTTAATTTCCACTCTTGATGTCAAATTCAAAGGTGGGTAACCACGATCCTTTAATCACTGGGTGATCTAGATCGGACGGACTCGTGTCTGATATTTTCATTTGGGTAACTTTATATTGATGCAAGTATGTGCTTTTTTTTTTTTTTTTTTTTTTTTGGTCTCATCTGCAGTCCAACACAGCACTGAGCATACAGCAGGAGAACAGACTGAAGCAAATGGGGGCAACAGTGAGAAATGCAGGCTCCTACAAACAGAGATTGAAGTTGAATGGGGAGAGAGAAAGACTGGCAAGGGATGTGATGGGGAAAATGTCAGTGGAGCAGTTGTCTGATCTGCTGGCCTTCTACCATATGATGGGCAAAATCTGTTCAGAAGTGGTGGAAAGAAAGCTGAATGGGATTGTCAATGATATTGGTTATTAGTTGAATTAATCAAATCATATGTTTTGTTTGTAAAGGACTCACATATCACATCACATGAATCTTTGGGTGATGGGTTCATGTCTTAGTCTCCTTTTTACTTGTTTCTCTTGTTTTCTGTTGTTTACACATGAAAATATGTCAATATCAACCCTTTGAGAAATGTTTTCTCAATTGAAAGTGAAATAAAAATATGTAACTTCTGTGCATACAAGTGCAAGTCTGCAAACCCCAGTATATTGAGCACCTCTGTCTAAATTTTGATGTGAAAAGGACTAGTTTGCCCTAACATAAAAAGATTATAATTTTCTAATTTATTTTAAAAACAATGGTTTCCAGACATCAATTAAAAGTAACTGTAAGTTGCTTTTAAAAGCTACTTTTAGAACAAATGAAGTTGAGCCTTTAGTGAATATTTTCAATGCATTAGTTTAAAAAAAAATGGTCGCTACTACCTACCACTAACCTTACACCACCATCATTGGCACCATCACTTTTGCCACAATCGTCACCACCGCTTTAGCCATAACTGCAACAATAACAACAACATCCACCACTGCCATTCCCACCACCATCGTTCCCGCAGCCGCCGCCATAAACGCTACAACTACAACCACAATCTCTATTGTCACCACCCTTACCACCATTGTCACTTCTGCACCCCAACCACCACATCCCACTATTGATACCCACCATTGCCACTTTCATAACAACCGCCACCCCCACCACCACCATCACGTCCTTCGAGTCTACCACCTACAATTGCAACCACCAAGCTTATACCACTAGCAACATCAGCACCGCCAACATTGCCACCGCCATTGCCAACACCTTTACCACAACCACCACTATCAATCCAACCAATGTCGCAACCATAGTTATTGTTGGCACCACCTCATATCATACCTATTTTTGTCATTATATACAATTATATCCCTTATTTTAAAATTTACCGAATATTTTTGCATTGATTTTATACTCTTTAAAAATATAATTTATCAAAAGCTCAAATGTTTTAACTTCAATTGATTATTCTTAAATCACAGGAATCCCAAACTGCCCCTTAGTCAAGGGCCTTCTTCATCGCGAGTGAGGTCGCCACTGCTAATTACTCAGTCATGCGTCAACTAAATCTGGAGAATCCGAGCCATTCCAAGCCGCTCCGCTCCATTTTTTAGCCGTATTGGAGCCACTCCAAGTTGCTTGTGACTGGAGTTCGGCACCAGTTTGCCGAACTACTGCTTCTTAGGTATTGGTATTTGGTGATGTGTACTGGGGAAACTCTTTTTTATTTTTTTGAACAAACTATATTATCTACACTAGGGAGCGGGGGTGAGCTTAGCTTGACAATGTACTAGCAATAATGTGGTTCAAATTCACCTTTGGCGAGAATCAAAACTAAAACCTCTCACTTACAATTGAAGATGAATACTACTAGATTATAGTATTAAGTGACAACTTCATTTTTTATAAACCTAAAAGTTTGTTGTTTGTTTGCCGAAAGAAGGCCCAAAGGTTTGTCTTTTGTATCAAATGTAGCGTCAAAGCCCAAAATTTACACTTAGAAAATTCAGAGGAGCGGACCACAATTTTGAAGGAGGTAATGTGAAAACAAAACCCTAGCAACTGAGCAAGAACCACTTCCAAGTGATAAAGATTTGGTCAACACGCGACGAACCCCAAAATGTCACGTTCTCACTTTCCTTTCTATACCATTCGTCTTAAAAGATAAGCAGCAATTTTCTTATTTTCTCTTTCAATTGCATCTGCTGTATAGTGTCCAAGCCCGAAACGAGTCTTTGTGAATGCTTTTAATTTCACAAGTTAAGTTGGTTAGAAAATCATAATACAAAATATTTTAGAATTATGTAGCTAGAGTTTTTATTTTTTAGTTTTCGTTTCATACATGTTTATACTTTTCAGTTAAATATACGTGCTCTTGACAATGGTGGATCTATGTGAATTTGGGTTGTGTTTGCTAGGATTTGTAGATCTGCTCCATATGAGTTATTTTCTTCAAATTTTAGCTTTTATTTCACGTTATGCTTAATGATATTTGTGGTGAGTGTGATAAAAAAAAAGTGACGGGGAAATAATAATATTTCTTCACTTTGGTGTGAGTTAATTTTTACCAATATTTCTAAAATAAAAAATAACAAATAAAAAGAAGGACAACATACCTCTTAAATACCACCTAAATATCTTCTAATTAAGAGCCAACTACCCTTGCAAGGCCGTACGTGATCAGATTGGTGGGAGTTGGATGAACCGACGCGATGTAATTTGTGAGGCCATTAAAATCTGTGTCCTTTTGCTTGTTGGGAAACGCTTGTACTTAATTATTTTGGCTTGACTTGTAGCAGATAACCCCAAACGATAAAATCACACGCAGAGGTGAAGAGTATTTGCCTTGCATTAAATGACACTTTTTTATCAAGTCAACAAAACCACACGAGCCATTCTACACTACGATTCAATAGTTGATTATCTTGGTTTGACTATTCAATACCAAATTATCGTTGTATCATTTTACTTTACGTGTAAGTCAAAAGTATTATGTTGGACTTGATAGGAGCATATTTATGCGACTTAAATGGCTTGTTCTCGTACATTTACGTTATGTTTCTTTAGTTATTTTAGTACTTTAAGCTATTTTCGTGTGTTTGTAGGTCCAAAGGGCTAAAGGAGCAAAAAGATGCATTTTGGAGACTTTTGGAGCACTTTTGGGCTAAGGACGGATAGCTTATGCTTGAAGCCAAAGTGTTGGACGAAATTGAAGACCTAATTGGAGCCAAAGTGTTGGAACCTTGTTCTCTTTAGTTTTAGGACATTTAAACCTTTCCTAATCCCAATCATGCCATGCATAACACACATCCATTCTAACACATTGTCATTGCACATGCATTTCCTTCATTAGTTAACCCACATGCACTTATCACTTATCATCACCACTTAACCACTTATCATATCATAACCACATATCATATCACTTATCACTTATCACTTAACATATCATCCACCTACTTCACCTACAACATCCACCTACTTCACCTACAACATCCACTTCACCTACAACATCCACCTACTTCACCTACAACATCCACCTACTTCACCTACAAATGACATAGCCATATGTTCCCTCCACTACTCCTATAAATACCCTTGCATTCATTCATTCATGGACATCTCATTTCATACACAACACACCACAAACACATCCCTTTCTCTCTTAGCCGTGAGTCTCCCTTAGAATCCAAAAACCATCTTTCCATTTCCATCACTCCTCACTCCATTCCACACTTCCATTCCCCCAAACCAACTATCCTTAGACCTTATGCTACAATAAAGAGGAAGAGAAGAGGGCCTAAACGTTCATACAATTCAAGTTTGAGTTGTTGGAATGTTTAGGTGTTTCTTTGATTTCAATGTTTAATTTTAATTCTCTTTGTTTTGTATGAGGAACTAAACCCCCCCTTAGCTAGGGGGTGATTCGAAATATATGTTTATGCTTGCATTTTGATTTGATTACTTCTAATTGCATTTCATAAGTTGTTGATTCAATTTGTTTAACCGTTTGATTGATAACTTATTTATGTATGTTTATTAAGAATGCGCGCTTAATTTTCATGCATGAATATGACGCTAGAATATAAGTGATTTTCACCTAATCGTTATGAACTTATATTCACAAGTAGTGGAGGTTGCTTACAAACAATCGCGTTAAATGAATTCTTGGCACGAGTTTCATGCTCATCATAGTAACGAATGCCTCGTCAACACTTATAGTTTTCATAATGTTTAATGATCTTTGATTGTATCTTTATTGTGCTGTTCACGTAAAGGACTTTTGGAGAATGTTGTGAATTGCGTTGCGCTAACCCATCCAATTCATTAACTTAAGGAAAACTTGACGGTTAATTTAAGCGGACCTAATTAACTTGGGGTGATGAGAATTCATAATTTATTGAAATGTAATTGGAAATCTTTTTATTATGCAAGTATAACATATGTGGAGATGACCCCCTTAGCTAGCCTTCATTCCATTCAATTCTATCACACATTCACATTTACATTTTGCTTTAATTTACAATCTGTACATTTAGTTTAATTTCGTAAAAATCTAAATCCCCCTTTACTTTAATGTCAATTTAGTTAGAAATCATTTTAGTTTGTGTTTTTAAAAGCATTTTGAGTCTTTGGTTTGTCTTAGTGTTTTAAAGTTTAGTTTTACATTCTTTGAGTCTAGTTTAGTGTTTATTATTACATTTTTACGTTTTTGAGTCAAATCCAAGTGATTAACAATCCCTCCTAATCCCCGGTCCAGAACGATCCCTACTTATATACTTACTACAATTTGACAAAAAGAGGGTTTAATTTGTGTGCGTATAAATCACGCATCAAATTTTGGCGCCGTTGCCAGGGATTAGAAAATTTGCTAATCCCTTGGATTGTTTGTTTCTGTATTGTCTTTTAGATTTAGTATTTTATTTTGTGTTTTTTTTGTTAAGAACAACATGGCACTTGATAACGCTTCTCTTTTGTCACATCTCATGGAAAGGTCCCAAATGCAAAGAGTTGATATATCTAATCTTCAATCAAGGAATAACGTGTTTTCCAATACTTACAATTCGGATTGGAGTGATCATTCAAACTCTATGTGGTGGGAACCTCAAAATGCTCAACAAGGAGGATATTGGCAGCCACCACAACCTCATATTCAATATGCCCAACCAAACTCAAGTTCGTCAATAGATTATAATCAAAAGCTTAATGAATTAATTTGTTTGGTGCAGGGCTCACAAAATCAAGACAATGAGGCTCAACAAGAAGGATATTGGCAGCCATATGAGGAGTTCTATTCAACGCCTATGCAGCCACCACAAAGGTTGGACCACTTGGATAAGCAAATTGGGCAGATCGCGGAGTTCGTAGGACAGTTTCGAGACCAAGGCGAACTCCCTAGTTCAACCATTGCAAATCAGAAGGGAGAATTTGAAAACACCAATGCTATCATGTTGAGAAGTGACAAGGAGGTTGGAACGGACCCTCAACCATCAAAATCAAATCACAAGGAAGAGGAATACACCCAACCCACGGAAAGGGTGGAAACACCTTTACCGGAGGCACCTATTGCTCCTATGCCATCTAATACAGGTATGGTTGTTCCAAATTTCATTATTTTTAACCCTGTTCCAAGATTCATGACTTCCAAGGAAGAAGAAGGTGAAAAAGACATCTTGGAAGCCCTTCCAAAGGTGACAAGTAAGGAATGTCATGAATTCATCAAAGAGGACGTTCTTGAAACCACAAAATCCAAAGAAGTTAAATTTGATGACATTGGACAAGTCATAACCATCACTTGCAATCTGGCCAAATCCAATATCCCTGAAACTTTCAAAGGAGTGGTGTTTGTCATTGAGTTCTTATCGGACAAAACAAGTAAGTTTTTTTTTCCAAATTCCATTAGATTTTATACTAACTTGCTATTTTTTTTGAATCAGGCACCTACACTAGAATTCAAACCACTGCCGGTTCACTTCAAGTATCACCTTCCATTCAAGGACCAATTCCATGCCGTTTGATTTTATTTATGTTAATAAAAAAATAAAATAAAAATAAAAATAAATAAAAATAAAAAAAAAAAGAAAAAAAGAAAGATACTAAACATGGAGAAAGGTGGAGCTTCACAAAGGTTGTTTGCATGAAGCCCCACTACGAGGCGCAGAAGCGGAAGGCATAGAAGCGGGAGGCATCGGAGCGGAAGCCATCGGAGCGGGATGCATCGGAGCTAGAGCATTCCAGGCCTCAATACTTGGCCAAGCGCTGGATGACCCAGGAAAAAGGTGCCTCTGGAGATAAGACGCAAGCCTTTGACGGTCACTGTGAATTCGACCCTCAGATTCTTGCAGCTCATCAAGCTTCCTCTTCATCCCCGACGAATAGTTATTTGCAAGCACATGCAAACTTCTATTCTCGTACTTAAGCTGCTGGATCTCTTGCTTAAGTCTTTCCACCTCGGCCATCAACGATTCCACTTGGCGGGACCGAGCAAGCAGGCGTTGGCCCATGTTGGACACAGAACTCGCACACTGAACACTAAGTGCGAGGGACTCTTGAACGGCCAACTCATCGGACCGTCCTGACAGCAGCCTACTATCTTTTGGAGTGAGGAGGTTTTTAGCTACTATTGCAGCTATTGTGGCGTCTTGCATCACAGAGTCTTCACCTGAAAGAGGACCGTTAGAAGATAAAAAAGAAGGGCGCCATACATTACCTTGACGGGGCGCAACCGGATCGCTGCTGAGACTCAAATCTAAGCTAAGGTTCGATGAGTTTGCCATTTTTTTTCAACGATGTTCAAAGAGAAGGGGTGGATGGAGTTAAAATTTCACAAAAGGCCGGAGTCGAGTTTCAGGAATGGGAAATCTTCAGAGTGTGTGTGTTGGGGTGATTGATAGCTCTATAAAAAGCCAAGACGACGTGTCCACCGATTCAAAGAGCCGGATTTTCCGGCGTAATTTAGGCGACGCCCCCTCGGCTTTTCAAGAAAACGCGTTCAACTTTGTCAAAAGATTTCTGACAAAGCTGAAAACACGTGGAGGCCATTATCGCATCTACACATCTTTAGCCGACAAGCGCAAAGTTCGGCGACGCTTTCTCTGCTTTTCAGAAGACGCGTGCAGCTTTGTCAAAAGGAGCCGCATCTGCACTACCACGTGTCGTTCAGAAAGCGAAGGGGCGTCGTTCAGAAATCGAAGGGGCGCCTGCTCAGAAATCGAAGAGGCGTATTCAAAGATCGAAGAGGCGCCACTATTTCAAAGAGCCGGATTTGCGGGATCAAAACGTTTGTCGACAAGGGTAAAAAGTACCACCACTTGATATTATCTCTATATATGTCGACCTTCGTCTTTTATGGCAGGGCAAACCTGAAGAAAATGCCCAACTCTCCCTCACCTCTGAGGGCGCACTCCTAGCAAAGCCTTTCAAAATACTCAATTCTTTCTTCTTCCCCAAAGATGATACCAGATGCCTGGAGTACATATGACCCAGGAGGAAACGGCGGATTGAAGCATGTGCTGATTCATTCACCGCTTCTTCAAAGCAAAGGTATCTCATATCATCAAGGTCAAAAGCAAAAGTATCTCATATCATGCTCTTTCCCTGTCTTTTTCTTTGTCCTTGTTCTTACTTGCATGGCAAAGTAAAAGAAGCAATCAGCCGGCACTTGGAGTCAGTCTTCCGATCTGGAGCCAACTGCCTGGAATCTATTCCTGATTGCTTACCTAGCGTTGCTCTCGAGTAGTCATCTTCAACGGTTGATACACTTCCAGAGAAGGGACCACTCCTGCAAAGATTGAACAAAGAAACAGATAACAGGAGGAAGCTCAGACCTTCGGGGGAAGCCAAAAGAACCATCCTGCTGCCCAGTTCAAGAAGTAGCACAAAGGAAAATCAACGATGGGCAGAAACCAGTTCAAGAGTAAGCCTGTGGAATCACAAAGATCAAAGCCTCAATGCAATCACCAAGGAGAAGAGGGAATTTACACTCCATAACCAGATTTGCGTCCCTAAACTCTTCTCTTTGTTAATTACATTCTGCCATGTTTAGTATGTTTAGTTGCTTTTTGTGTGTTTACTTATGTTTTGTGTGAACCATATGCTTAAAACATTGAGGACAATGTTTGATTTAAGTATGGGGGGGGTAACTAAGTATATTTAATGCAAATTCGTGGGATTTTATCACCCATAACTTCAAATGTTGTTCCTTGCTGTTTTAAGGTGTTTTTAAGTTGTTTTAGAGTGTTTTAGTGTGTTTTGTTTTATAATTCGAAAATCCCATAAAAATTTGAAAAATTGTTTTGAAAAACCCAAAAAGAGTTGTTTTAAGAGTCGTTTTTGTGTGTTTGTGTCTTAGGGTACCTTCCAACACAATGATAAGGATTTGGTTTATAATTGCATGACGGTTAGAAAGAGTTATAAACATAGAGAAAAGTTTGATTTACTCTTGGTATATGCTTGGTTATGGTTATAATGTATGACTTCACATGCAATCATAAAAGAAAAAAAATTCGTTTTTGTAACATGCTTGAAGGAAGGAACTCAAACAAACGCTACAACCCTGAGAGACTTGAGCCTATAACGTTCTTTGGAGAGTATAATCTGTGATTTCTTGTTTTCTAAAGTCGTTGCATGATCTCATTATTCTTTGCTTGGTTACTACTTAGAAGGCGTTTCATCATATAGTTCCAAATGCTAGAACTCATGCCCATTTCATTCAAAGCATGTTATTGATTTGCATAACACATATTCAAGAAGAAGTTGTGTAGTGACCACCACCATAGCCAAATAGCCTTACTTCCCATACTTCGTATATGTTGTAAGTTTTAACCCCGTTGAGCCTCGTTTTGCCTTTATTCCTTGTTTACCCACATCACCCCTTACCTAGCTTAGAGTAGGACTTTCCTATACCCTTGTTCTTAAAGTTTAGTGAGCATGACTTAAATGAATTCCTTTTGAGTTACATTATGCAAGAAAATGAGTGTGGGGGAGTAAAAGTTTGTTCTTACGTTTATATGTATGTTTTGAAGATTTAAAAGAAAAAGAAGAAAAGAAAAAAAAAAAAAGGAGTGAAAATAAGTAAGAATGAACTCACGAGCGTTGATGGTTGAAGAAAGGGTCCAAAAAGTTGAATATGGCCCTAAGTTTTGTGTGATTTTCCCTTGGGTGTTCAAAGTTGACTTCTGCGTTCTTAAGGGAATTCTAAGTGCCTAATTCAATACTTTGCTCACTATTGCTTTAAGAATGTTTGTTTATCCTTCACCTTTCATTGTTAGCCAATACCCTAGCCCCGTTACTACCCTTTGACTTCTATATTGAGTGTTATGTATTTCAATTGTGGAGTTTGAACTTGGTATGAGCTTATGGTGTCACTGGTTCTCGCGTCTAAGTAGTAGCATTCCATTCATGAGATCATATCTAAACATGCTTATTAACTCCAGAAAATGCTTTCCTTATTATAACATATGTGAGTGTTCGTCTACATGTTTACATCAATCTTCTCACATATACCTAGTGTAGGGTGTGTAGTCAGAAAATCTGTGTGAAAAACGAGAGTACATCTAGTAAGAAATTGAGGGAATTCTCTAAAGGCATGTTACTACATTTGAAATGTGTTTTAATTGCTTAATTGTGAACTAGTATGTGGTGACTATGATTAAGAATGTACTTAAGTGTAAAGATGGCTCAAATCTGTGAGAATAATGATTTTTAACTTGTCATGTGCATTGGAAGTCCCTGATACGATTGTTGGAAGGTGTAGGTTGTGTTTTGTTCTTTTTGTTTTGTTTTTCTGTTTTGCTCGAGGACTAGCAAAAGCTAAGTGTGGGGGTATTTGATAGGAGCATATTTATGCGACTTAAATGGCTTGTTCTCGTACATTTACGTTATGTTTCTTTAGTTATTTTAGTACTTTAAGCTATTTTCGTGTGTTTGTAGGTCCAAAGGGCTAAAGGAGCAAAAAGATGCATTTTGGAGACTTTTGGAGCACTTTTGGGCTAAGGACGGATAGCTTATGCTTGAAGCCAAAGTGTTGGATGAAATTGAAGACCTAATTGGAGCCAAAGTGTTGGAACCTTGTTCTCTTTAGTTTTAGGACATTTAAACCTTTCCTAATCCCAATCATGCCATGCATAACACACATCCATTCTAACACATTGTCATTGCACATGCATTTCCTTCATTAGTTAACCCACATGCACTTATCACTTATCATCACCACTTAACCACTTATCATATCATAACCACATATCATATCACTTATCACTTATCACTTAACATATCATCCACCTACTTCACCTACAACATCCACCTACTTCACCTACAAATGACATAGCCATATGTTCCCTCCACTACTCCTATAAATACCCTTGCATTCATTCATTCATGGACATCTCATTTTCATACACAACACACCACAAACACTTCCATTCCCTCATTGCCGTGAGTCCCCCTTCCCTTATAATCCAAACACCAACCATTTTTCCATTTCCCTATTAATCCAAACACCACTCCCCAAACCATTCACACCATCAAACTATCCTTAGACCTTGTGCTACAACAACGAGGAAGAGAAGAGTGCCTAAACGTTCATACAATTCAAGTTTGAGTTGTTGGAATGTTTAGGTGTTTCTTTGATTTCAAAGTTTAAATTTAATTCTCTTTGTTTTGTACGTATGAGGAATGGAAGAGAAGAGTGCCTAAACGTTCATACAATTCAAGTTTGAGTTGTTGGAATGTTTAGGTGTTTCTTTGATTCTCTTTGTTTTGTACCATGAGGAACTAAACCCCCCTTGGCTAGGGGGGGATTCGAAATAAATGTTTATGCTTGCATTTTGATTTGATTACTTCTAATTGCGTTTCATAAGTTGTGGATTCAATTTGTTTAACCGTTTGATTGATAACTTATTTATGTATGTTTATTGAGAGTGCACGCTTAATTTTCATGCATGAATATGACGCTAGAATATAAGTGAGTTTCACCTAATCGTTATGAATTTATATTCACAAGTAGTGGAGGTTGCTTATAAACAATCGCGTTAAATGAATTCTTGGCACGAGTTTCATGCTCATCATAGTAACGAATGCCTCGTCAACACTTATAGTTTTCATAATGCTTAATGATCTTTGATTGTATCTTTATTGTGCTGTTCACGTAAAGGACTTTTGGAGAATGTAGTGAATTGCGTTGCGCTAACCCATCCAATTCATTAACTTAAGGAAAACTTGACGGTTAATTTAAGCGGACCTAATTAACTTGGGGTGATGAGAATTCATAATTTATTGAAATGTAATTGGAAATCTTTTTATTATGCAAGTATAACATATGTGGAGATGACCCCCTTAGCTAGCCTTCATTCCATTCAATTCTATCACACATTCACATTTACATTTTGCTTTAATTTACAATCTGTACATTTAGTTTAATTTCGTAAAAATCTAAATCCCCCTTTACTTTAATGTCAATTTAGTTAGAAATCATTTTAGTTTGTGTTTTTAAAAGCATTTTGAGTCTTTGGTTTGTCTTAGTGTTTTAAAGTTTAGTTTTACATTCTTTGAGTCTAGTTTAGTGTTTATTATTACGTTTTTACGTTTTTGAGTCAAATCCAAGTGATTAACAATCCCTCCTAATCCCCGGTCCAAAACGATCCCTACTTATATACTTACTACAATTTGACAAAAAGAGGGTTTAATTTGTGTGCGTATAAATCACGCATCAGGACTCTCCTAAATGGTGAATACAATACTAAATATAGTTAGCATGAGGAAAAAGGAATCTAATAGCTATACGATTCCAACCACAAACACCCTTTGAACCAACACACTCATCACATTTGTCCCGTAAGTGAGAAGCTTATGGGACAAATTACAATACTAAATATAGTTTGATTATGGGACAAATTACGATACTAAATACGAATCGAAGCTTAAGGAAAGAGGAATGCTGATGAGAACAAAGAAGGCGAAATGGGATGAGTAAGAAGGCCAAGAATTCATATTTGGGGTAAGAAAGTGTTTGATAGAAATGAAATGAATAGAGTTTGGGAGTGGAGGTGGGGCGACACTTACAAGGAAGGAACTAGAGATGAGCTAGTGACGTTATGGGAAAAGCTTATTCATTTCTAGTTCCTTGTAAGTGTCGCCCCACCTCCAACCACAACTCCCAAACTCTATTCATTTCATTTCTATCAAACACTTTCTTACCCCAAATATGATTTCCTGGCCTTCTTACTCATCCCATTTCGCCTTCTTTGTTCTCATCAGCATTCCTTTTTCCTCAAGCTTCGATTCGTACACAACTTGTAGCAAAACGTTTAACTGTGGAGGCATCACAAAAGTGGGATTTCCCTTTTGGGGAGATGGAAGGCCGGACAATTGTGGCTATCCGGAACTGAAGCTCGCATGCTCGAATGATGTTACCACCATTGAGATTATGAGGGTCAAATACAGATTGTTGAAGATTAACCAAGATGAGCAGACACTCAAAGTTGTGAGAGATGACTACTATGACAAAATTTGTTCACCGAAGTTTGGGGACACCAAACTCGATTCCAATCTCTTCGACTATGTTTCCGGTTCTTCGGACGTCACGTTAGTCTATGATTGTGCTTCTAGCTCGCCAGCTGGAGGTTTCAAGTGCCCCGACAACGAAACTTACGCGAATGTGGCTGCAGTACCTGCAGCTGTCCCGGGCACTCCGATTTGTAAGGAAAAAGTGGTTGTTCGGATCAGTGATCCTATAGGTTTCGGAATATTCAGTATACTGAACGTGACGGCACTTGAAGCTGCAGTGAAAGAAGGATTTGAGGTGAAGTATAAGGTGGATAGTGGAAAATGTGACGAGTGTGTTGGTTCAAAGGGTGTTTGTGGTTATGATTGGAATTTGAATGAGACTGTTTGTCACTGCCCAAATCAAACTTCCGAGCCCCGGACTTGTTCCGCCGCCAGAACAGCGGCCATAAACAATCCAGCAGCAGTGCCACTGCCACCTGCTAAAGGTATGAACTAAGAACCCAATAGCTCTGCTTGATTTTGCATTTTAAGCTGAATTTCTTTCTAGTAACTTGAATCCTTAACTCGTCCTACAATTAATCAGAGGGAAAGGAAATATCAGTAGGCTAAACAATTTTGGCAACTGAGTTCCTTACATCAAACTTTTTTGGGTATAGTGATCATCAACTGGATTTCGGACTTTCAATACTTGCATAGATCGTAATCACTGGAATTATTACGAATCATGACTTCCACATACGTACAGAATACGTGTAGTGATCTCCACATTACAGTCCGTATTTCAATATCTAAAGAAAATCAAGAATTAGATTGATTAGAATAAGGTAGTGGATCCTATTCAATTCCCGACTTCTTCTATTCGAAGTAGGTAAACATTCATCAGTACCATACAACTATGTGTGCCAAACCGGCTACACTACTTTGTTTTGTCCCATGGAATTATGTGACCTCATTAGACCCATGCCAAATTGAGGGGATGGGAGAGCATATATGGTTAGAAATTGCTTGAACAAACTAACCGATGTTGGAGAATTAGAGTGGCCAGGAAGAGTGTTGAAAGTACTAATTATACCAAGCGGGGACTGTATAAATTGTTTACAATATTTCAGTCACTGTCAATTTTAAGAATATTTTAGCCACTTTTTGGACTCCATACTTATGTAGACAAAATTACTTAAATCAGGGAGAGTGATTAGCAATGTGATCGTGGTAATAAAATGTTTGGAAACAAATGAAATTGTTGTCATCTGTCCAAATTTAGCATATTAAACCATCTAAAGAAATAATAATAAATAAATAAAATCAAAATTATGTAAGGCTCTTTTCACAACCAGTTTATCAAGGGAAAAAAATATACTCATAAGTGATTTTTATGCAACACCTTTTTTTTTAACCATAATTACAATTTATGCAGGTATTACTTAAGTATCGATCAACTTGCTTATTTTTTATTGATGACACATCACATAATTTACGGGTAATATTAGGAAGACCAAACTTTTAAATCAAATTGTGTAAACCAAATGATGTGGTTGTTACTTGTTGATGATTGAATTATTAATTATGTGTTGACTAACGTGCCTATTTTTTATTGGTGACACATCATTTCGTTTACAAATTTGATTTAAAAATTTGATCTCCCTAACACTATCACACAATTTACAAATGTGGTTTAAATTGATAGTCTACTTTAGCTAGGCAGATAATTAATATTAACTAGGGGTCATGTAGTTTAGTGGTCAAATTAGTGCTGATATTTGTCAAAGTTTGAGGGCTTGTCCCTTTCAAAGTATAATGAAGTTGTTTGAAGTTGGAAAGATGAACCGGCTGCGTCTTAATCCTTACTTAATTGGTTTGTCAATAGATTATTATAGCAACAAGATAGGGATTGGGACATTTTTAAGAGTTTTAGAGTCTGATCGATAACCACTTTATTTTTTGGTTTTTAGTTTTTATTTTTTTTATTTTTTTTGTACTCAAGGTGCGTGAGGACAGCGTATGAGGTCCATCTCTCCCTGTTTGAAATTGATATACATTTTTGGACAATCTCTTAGGAAAAACTCAAAATTAGTGAAACTTAAATTCATCCGTACTGGTTCGATTATCGCTAAAGGCGAATTTAAACCACATTATTATAGCTAGTTGAGTGTGAGGCTAAGCCTACTTTCCCGTCCCTTTAGTGTAGATAATATTGTTTAATTAAAAAAAAAACCCCCCACTTTTTTCATCATCAATTGCTTAGTTTAATAGTTTATGTGAATTTTCTGTATGATGTATTCTTCTCCATAAAAAATTATAAATAGGATTACAATTGTGTGTACTACAAGAAAGGTAATCAAACCTAATTACACATAGCCAAATATACAAATCAAGATTTCAAAATCCCCTCCTGCAAAAACTGACCCAAGCCTACAGAAACAAAGCGCGTAACTTTGCACATACAAAGCTTTCCAAACGAATCTCTAATATGCTATTTCTCCGCTCATTATATAGTATTCCTGAAAAAATGAAATTTTATTTCCCCAACAACGAAGTCTTCTCCGACTATAGTCTACCAGTAAATTAATGATCCTTCAAATGCTCTATTATTGTGTGATTATGCACTCTAGTAACTACCATCAATATCCAACCATCATCAGTTGCTAGCTTCTTACCCTTTAATTGGAAAGAGCGTCCACACTCTTTCGTTCCAGAATTCTACACCAGCAAATCAATGACCCTCCAAATGCTTCACAGTTATGTGATTATGGAATCAAACATAAATACTCAATCATCATCAGTTATAGCTTCTTACCATTTGATTGGAAAGGGTATCGATCCACACTTTTTCGTTTCAGAATTCCTTTCGTCTTCATCCTTTGTAAGTCTTTTTTTGTTAATTCGGCTCACATATCGTCCATTCCTCTCACAACTCCATGTAAATCTAAGGCTCTTGTTACCTTTTTGTGCCCAACCTTTTATCGTTATATATATTTCAAGATCCTTATCGGTAACTATGCAAATGAACAATTATAATTAAACTGTTGATTAAAAGTAAATTGAGAAATAAGACAGTGGATTGGAAATAATACTTCTTAATTTTTTTTTGAACATTTTATCCCTGTCGTATTATTTATGGGGTTCTCCCTCTCACACAGAACAACTTGAGGAATCTTTTCTTGTTTATTGTTTTCATCTTGGCATTTTCTTTACATTTGTAATTTAGTAATTAAAAAAAAAGGTGAAAATAATTTTCTCCTTTTTATTATAACTACCCTTCTAGTTGCGACGGCTTTCAATGACTCCATCACCCCTTGACTTTGCCTATAGCTTCTGGAAGACTGGAACGACATACTTTTCATACCTCAATATAAAAATACCTCTAATTAGATCATTCCGAGTGGGCTAAGGAAACTGGCTACAAATATTATTAAACTAGTACGTGGCGTCTTCGGATTCGCCGGTGTGCAAGATATTCAGATATGAACGTTGAAAAAAAAAATGAGAAGAAAACTCATAGAAACAAGAGAGGCTACTGTTTCATTGAATATTTCAAAGGCTTACATTTCATGACTTTGAAGTTTGAACAACTTATATATATTATTCCTTGTACTAATTCCCCATTCCATCTGATGCTCCAATCTGTTTGCTGAGATTTTTCCTCCAACATCCATCATGCATTTCTTTCTGCTCCAATCCTTGTTTCCATTTCTTTTGATCGCTTCCTTTCTTTCGATCAACGTCGAGTTGAGTCTATGCCAGAATGATCAACAATTCACAAACTGCAGCAGCCAACTCAATTGTGGTAGCGTTGGAGGCATATCCTATCCCTTTTGGGGGGTAAACCGAGCTAGTTACTGTGGTCAACCTGGATATGAGATCCAATGCCTAGACGACGTCCCTGCGTTCAACATGAAGGGTGTGAGCTATAGAATTCTGCAAATGAACACTACAAGTTCTTGGACCGTTAAGGTTGCTAGGAACGATTACTGGGGTAGTATCTGTAATCCGACTTTCGTCAACACCACCCTCAACTTCTCTCTGTTTAATTATGTTTCTACTTATACAAACATGACGTTTTACTACCAATGCCCTACCACCATAACGCTTCCTAATGTTACGTCCTGCAACACAACTGTTTTCTATTTGACACGTCCGGTGACAGTTGGTCAGCCATCTTTTGGGACCTGTACAAATGAGGTTATTGTTCCCGTTTATACAACAGCAGCTCTTGCTATAGAGGCCAGTCAAACAACGATCACCGCTGCGGTAGACGGGGGTTTCTCACTGCAATTGCAGATTGAAAACGATCAATGCGACAAATGTTTGGAATCAGGAGGACAGTGTGGGCTTAACACTACTACGAATTCTGGATTCAGTTGCTTTTGCGCAGATCAAGCCTATGCATCCACATGTAATGGAACTAGTACTTCAAATCAAGGCGGAGGTACGTCTGTCCCTTGTCATTCCCTTATAAATTACACATATGGAACTCCTAGCTTGCTCTTTGTTTTAGATGATTAGTCGTAAACCGTGTTTAATTAGGCGTATGTGTTAGAAAACCCGGGTCTAAATTTCGGATGTGAGCTATCTGGTCCCATGATAAAATTAGGAAGCAGAGGGAAGGAATCTAGTATAGTTAGAGCCAATTGTTTGCAAAAACAGCAAACAGTTAATGGAATAGTTTGGTATCCATATTGGATTCAATTTCTTTGGTTTCTGAAACCAATTATTACTATTAACGTAGTTACCTTAATCATTTCGAAAACTATGAATTATTTTCCGAATTGAATACCAAACAACTCCATATATCCCTGGCAAATATTGCTCGAGCCAAGCCACCCTAAAACTCTTAAGATTGTTCATGTTTTTGTCATTTTGATCCTTTGTTGTTTTTTTTTTTTTGGAAAAAGATCCTTTGTTGTTACCATGACCATCTAGCCAACCCCTTTGCTGCTCCTCACACTGGAATTTTTTTTATTCTAAGTTCTCGTTTTACATGCTACAAGTGGTTAAATAAAAGTTTCTGAAACGCATGTCAAACGCTATATTTTTGTTAGAAAATACACCTAACCTACCATACAACTCTACAATTCCACCGAAAACGTGAGTCACCCTTTGTTGACTTCGATGATTTTAATCTAAGTGCAGAGGGATTTAGCTATATACAACTCCAAAATTAAGCCAATTTTTCTAATAAGGTGGCTTATCTGTTCGACAACCAATACATATTTGGTGACGAGACCGCTATGCAAAGCTGACCATAAAAATAGTTACAGACTTAATTAGATGACATCTAGTACGAATTATGTCTAGTACGAACATGACGTTTAACCAGAGGCATAATTTTATTTAGACATCTAGTACGAGGAACTTGGCAGCTTTCTAAAATAATTTTTAGATGACAAGAAAAGATGATTAACCGTGCGAACATGACGTTTTACTACCTATGCAATATCAGCATAGGGCTTCCTAGTACGCAGTCTTGCAACATCCACAATACAGTGAGCCCTGTTTTCTATGTGACACGTTCGATGGTTGAGCAGACATCTTCTATCGGCTGTACAGATGAGGTTATTGTTCCGGTTTATACAGTAGCTGCTCAGGCTTTAGAGGCCAGTCAAACAACCGTCAGCAATGCGGTAAACGGGGGCTTCCCATTGGAATTGGAGATTGACAGCAATCAATGCAACAAATGTGAGGAATCAGGAGGACAGTGTGGGCTTAACACGAGTACTAATTCTGGATTCAGTTGCTTTTGCGCAGATCAAGCCTATGCATCCATATGTAATGGAACTAGTAATTCAAGTCAAAACGGAGGTAACTCTGTCCCTTGTCATTCTCATATAAATTACACATTTGGAACTCCTAGCTTGCTTTTTGTTTTAGATGATTAGTCGAAAAATGTGAGCTATCTGGTCCCATGCTAAAATTACGAAGCAGAGGGAAGGAATCTAAACCGAGATCCCCTCTCGCAACTCTGCCCCTGCTTCTTCCCTCTCATCTACCATTTACAAACCTAAATCCCGCAAAAATCGAAACAAAAAAGGCAAAAAAATATTCAGTATTTCCATTTTCATAACCAGATCCAAACCCAAAATTCGAAACAAAAAAAAGCAAAAAGAAAATTACAAAATCGCTGTGCGTTTCATTACGCACAGCAGTTGTCCAATCACACATGCACAACGATCGTTCTAATCACACATGCGCAACAATCATTCTAATCACACATGCAATCCAGACTCCCTGATCGCAGACCTTCGCCGTTGATGCCGGAGAAGCAGGCCGATGAATAACCAGATGACGGGGACTCTGATCTGGGTTTTGATTTGCCAATTGGGTCCTAGAAAAAATAGGAAAAAAAAGGGAGATGAACGGAGAAAAATAGGAAGAAAATGATGGAGATGAAGAGGGAGAGGGACGAAGAAAAAAAGGGATTAAGACGGAGAAAAATTAGGAAGAAACAGAGGGAGAGGAGAGAAAAAGAGGGTGAGGAAAGAGCAAAATTATTAAGGATGAGGGAAATGAACGGAAAAGAAGTAGGAAGGGTCCGAAGGGACTAGGGAGGTTTCTAGAACGGAACAAAATGGATAAAAGTATGAATTAAATAATAATAAGGATGAATTAAATTATATTAAATATTTATTATTATTGATTAAATAATATAATATTAGATTTTGTTATGATTATGTTTTTTAATTTGATATTACAGCAAACATTTTACTAAGTCAGTCAAGTTTAGTTTAGTCTAACTTATAAGGGTGTATTCAATTAAGATTTTAAGTAATTATCTGAAATTCAAGGTTGATTTTAAAGAATTTGATAAAGTTGGGGAATTAGAGAGAATTAGAGAGATTTCGTAGTGTATTTTAAGCATCAAAAAATCTCACATCTTCCCATGAGATTTCGAGGGAATTGAATCAAAATTTTATATGAAATCTCTACAAATCAATTAAACTCCATAAAAATTCATAAATTTATAAATCCATTAAAGTATATCAAATTCTCAATTGAATACACCCCCTTTAGTCTTTGAAGCTAGTTTAGTCCGAGATAATCTGGTGCAACAAACGCACCCTTCAAGATTTTTCATGTTTTGTTCAGTTTGTGTTGATGTACAACTGCTCTCTCCCATCATGTAGCAACGGTAATATTCCCTCACATTTTTGTGTGAGCTGATGAATGAATCACCATCGCGTGTGCTTCTCTGATTGTCTCTGCAATTCTTTTTCCATTCCTAGAATTCCAAAACATAAACTCTTAACAGTTTGAGCCTTTGTTGGTGCCTTTCTACTCAACCCTTTTTGTTCCTCTTCTCACATTGCAAAACTTTTCTTTAAATTCCAGTTTTACATATTACAAGTAGTGAAATAAAGGTTCATGCATACTTGTTGACACGCCTCGACCCCAAGGTCCTGGGGACATCGAGATGGTCATGTGCTGGCCGACACCCGAAGGATGACGAAAGCCATTTAATTTAAACAAAAGCTGAGAAATAAGCTAAAACATGCAATAGGGGCTAATTACACAAAATAAAAGTTCAACTTCTAAGTATTGAAATTAGGAAAGATACATAACACGTCCAGAGCATAAGTCTATCACAGAGTACAAACATAACTAAGATAGAGAAGTGCAATTACAATAGATGTCGAAGCAGAGAGAATATAGCACAATATCACTGGTAGGGGAATGCCTCGTAGCTCAGATCGTATTCCTCGTTCATAGGTCCTGAAGGGGGCGCAAAACAAACATGAGTGGACCAAGTTGATATATAAATATAGTAAAACAGTTATCAACGTACTAACCCCCAGGTTTTATGAAAACACAAATATTATGATAAACATAGGTTTTCCGAAATTTAGCATGTCATGTAATGTCTCAAATCGTAATTTGTATAAATAATAATCACTAGTGAATATCCAATAACTCTTCAGGCCCCATGCCGGCTCCCCGTCTCTGAGTAGACAGTCAGAGGAAAACACACTACAGGCCCCACACCGGCTCCCCGTCCCTGTGCTAAATAGCCAGAGGAAACACACTTCAGGCCCTATGCCAACATCAAACCGTCCCCCGGGATGGACTGGATCTATCCCTACGTCCCGTAGCGAAGAGGACCACTAGGTAAGTACAAAACCAGTGAACATACATACATTGAAAAACAACTTCATAGTATAAAGTCATCCATCATCTATGCTATAAAGAAGTGTTCTAAACATGTTCTAAATATCATATCGTTATCCATCGGATATTCTATAAGAACATGGGTTATAGGAAAAATAGTAACAATTCGAAATAGCCTCAGTAAGCATGTTATCTCAAAGCGTTTCATAAAACATAATTGTGAAATCATGCTTTTCCATGTATGCATCTCTACCATTAAAACATGCATTTTTAGAAGGGGTCCACTCACCGTACACCGTTGGTGCAAGCCGTACTAAACAGGAATAACGGAATCACTGCTATGAATCGCACCTATTCACACAAATGGTACATTCAGTCAAACTCTACTCAAACGATTGAATTTGGGAAAACGGACATTGGAAACGGGTTCAGAACGTAGTAATTAGCCTAGGAGGGGTCCCGCACGAAAACCGAAAAAGTCAACCCCGAGGTCAAAGTCAAAAGTCAAAGTCAACGTTAACAGTCAACGGTCAGCGGGTCATGGGTCAACCCGTCAGAGTCATCCCGGGTCAACACGGTTTAGGGTTTGGGTATTGGATTCGGGTTTGGGCCCTAGGGTTTAGGTTAGGAAAATGGGTTTAGATTTTTAGGTGGGCTGGTTTAAGGCTTAAACCACACGGGCCCAAGGCCCAAATAAAAAGGGTTTTGGGTTTGCTAACACGGCCCTAAGGCCTTTGGGTCTTAAAGAAATTAAATAAAAATAAAAAGGAAAAGGGTTAAGGTTTTGGGCTGAAGCCAACACAGGCCTAAGGCCTGTGGGTGGAGAAACGGCATGAAGGGCTTGGTGCGAACCGGAGGAGAACGCCGGAGCTTTTACAGCTCCGGCCAACTGTAAACGTGCACTCTAGACCCCGATCTAGGTCTCAAAATGAAGCACTAGACAAGAGGAGTATTTTTATACCTTTGGTTCGCCGTAAAACGGCCTGTGGTGGTCGGAAAACTCCTCGACAACCACGAAACTCGCCGGAGATAGGTGTGCCTTCACCTGTGCCGATCTCACTCTAAAACCTTGGAAATAACGAGCTCAAACTCAGTAAAACACATCCAGGCAACAACTAACATGGATAGAGGGAAAAATCAAAACTTACTAAACCGAAAAAACAAAGGAAACTAGCCGGAGAGTTCTCGGTTCTTACGTCCTCACGGCGACGAGAGCAAGGGAGAGAAAGATGAGGTTTGATGGCGATGATGATGATGATCTCCCCGAGCAGGTGCAGCTATGGGTGCGAGTGCATGGTCACGATGTAGGAAAGGGAGAGAGATGAGAAAGTTTCGAGAGAGGGAAGAAAGAGTGTGCAGAAAAAGAGAGAAGAAAGAAAAAGAGAAAGAGAAAGAAAGAGAAGGGGTCACGGCGGGTAGGGGACAGAAAGAGAAAGGAGAGGTGTGTTGGGGTACTGCCACGTGGTAGCTTAGGGATAGGAACAAATCTCTTTTCCAGATCCTGATTGGGTGAAAAATTAAGGATTAAAGTGATAATTCTATAAATTTTTAGGGAGAAATACAGAATTACATTTATAAGTAGAGACAGGTGTAACACTTGTCAAACAGTGTATTGCTGTCGAAATATACACATAACCTACCATGCAACTATACCCACCTACCATACAACTATACCCATTCCACCGACAACGTGTCTGCCTTTGTTGACTTTGATGCTTGTAATCTAAGTGCAGAGCAATTTAGGTATACAAATCCAAGATTAAGCCAATTTTTCTATTAAGGTGGCTGATGTGTTAGCTATATGCAAAGTTGACCATAAAAATCGTTACGAACTTAGGCATCAAAAATTTCCATTGACTACTAGTAATTAAATTAACGTTCCAAATGAAACTATCATCTTCTCTTTTTTCTTCGACTTTGAATAGTACTCTCTCTCTCTCTCTCTCTCTCGCCATGGAAATACATCACTATCCCTTCCAAAACATCTCTTGGCTCCTTGTGATCTCAACTACCATATGCCTTTTTCATGGCTGAAAATCTTCAGCTGTGGATGACAATCGATACTTCAACTGCAGCGCATCGTTTCAATGAGCACATGATTCGATTGCTAGCTTAACAAAAATTTAGCACATGAGCGCACATTATGTGCGTCGCATACTTTTAAGAGTTCGTCTCTTTTCTTTCCATCCAATCAATTCCAAATAGGTTACTTCCACATTCCACACTCATTCCTCCACCCACTACACTTTTTTTCTTCCTTCTGTGCTATGCTAAATATTCTCCTATTTTCTTTTCTTAAACTACTAATCTAACCATGGGCACTTTTAAATTTTATCTTATTTTCTAGAAAGTAAGAAATTTCTGCACACCATTTTTTCCAAGTGCGTTATTTATTTCCACACACCATTTTCTACAAGTGCGTTCTTGTCACGCCACGATCCCGACATACGTCCAGGATCAACATGTGACGTCACTCAAATACTCGTAATCTCACATACCTCGTCTCATAAATATAGCAAATCACAATTCGAGAATCAAATCTCAAGGAAATTTTCGTTTACCTTATGGCTGCATCTAACCTCCTCGTTAGACTGCCTACGTACCCTCAAATAGGGATCAAGCCATTCGTAGTTCATAACACAAAATCAGACGTTTATCCCACTAAGTTCAGAAAGAAAACAAAGCATTCCTCAAACATTTATTATAACCTGATAACATGTAGTTCCTGGACTTAGGCTACATAAGCAACCCCCATGAAAACATGATTTCTCACTCATCCAACATATAAATCATTATGTATCATCATGATATCACAATTCACAACATACATCATATTTAAGAACCGACGACACACAAAACCATTCTCTAGCCGCACTAATTAATTAAATTGATCAAAGTAATAACAATCATTCCCATATCTTTTAAATTCATACCTTATGAAATCATAATCGAATCATGAAAACTCCCGAAGGAGTCACCCGGACGTCCAACATATTTTCTAACTCAATTCATAAGACTCGGAACCATTGACACAAATATATATAAAAACTAAGGCTAGAGTGACTTGGTTAGGCCAAGCCTACTTCTCTAAATAATGGGATTTTAGGCCACTCCACGAAAAACAATAACTCGGGTTCCGGACCATCACTCAACGGAACTAAACCAAATATGATCACCTACAAAATGTACCAAGTACAATCAATCATCATCACCTCTAGAATGCGTATGGTCCCCCATCGTGGTTATACCAAGCAGGACCATCCATGTACCACCTCCACATGGTGCAATCTCATCATAACACATTGAACACAATGTTACGCAAACATGCTATCGATTCCACATATCAACCAGCATCTAGTCAGATGGCGCACAACACAAGGAATTCCCTCAATTACTATTTCCACTAAAAATCTAATAAAATACCTAACTCATCTTCTGACTTCCATCCCCATCTCATGCTAGGTAATAGTGCCAAGTTCAAATAGGTATTCAGTTGGCAAGCATATCCAAATAATTATCAAACAATATTTAATTCCCATAATTGCCATAACGTTCATCATAATTATCAATCACATTATTAAAAAGATAATTAAACACATATATCACAAACATCATCAGTACACAAGCCAAATCCTATTTAATAAGCATAGGTTATAAGTATGTAACATTCACATTTCAATAGAAATCACATTATAAAACCAACTCACATTTTCATACTAGTAAACATGCATAAAATTTCTCAACTATGCAATCAACATCGTAAGGTTCAATGCCTATGTTTCGTAACCTTCTTTCTTTATCGTTTAATAACCAACCTAAAGTTAATGGTTTTTAAAAACACTACCTCATCACTTTTGCCACTAACCCTTTTCGACAAGTATAAGCCGCAATTATATACATATATACAGACACACGTATATACATATATAAGAGAAGTTGGTTCGTTTACCATTGATTTGAATATAAATACTCGTAAACAAACTAAACTCTTAAACCCCAACCAAACACACTAAAATAAGCACAAAATTAACAAGGATGTTATTTCAACTAGAATTCCCTTCTAGGTCTAGATGCTTGGTAACAAAAGAAGCATTTCATAAATCAAATGTTACATATCAGAAAATTCGATTTTTTTCCCAAAAATTCCCAAATTTCACAAGAATGAAGATCTCAACAAGTAGAGTAAACTTTATACCTGCGGCCAAGGCCAATTTGGCCGGAAAACACCCCAAACTGGCCACGAACCACCGGAACCCAAAGATGGGTGCTCTTCAATTCGACTTCCTCGGTATCCCAACGCTCCTACAACCTATTGGGTCTTGATCCTGGGTCCAAGGGGAGTTGACTAAGGGTGGTGATGGGTGGTGAAACTCACCGGAACGGCGAAATCGCCGTCAAAACTCCATGGGTCACCCACATGACTTTTACATGGTTTTGGACCCAAAACCTTTCAATCCTAGGCGAGAAAGGTAGAAGGGAGGTAGTGGAAGAGATTGCAGGTAGTTAATGGTGGTGGTTCAACGGAAAAGATGGCGAAAATCGCCAGAATTTGCTTTGGGTGGGGCGCGGGTGTACGGACGGGAAAGGGAGATCTCTCCCTTCCTTTCTTTTCTTTTCCCCCCCCCCCCCCCTCTTTTCCCTCTTAAAATGCCGGTCTCCCCCCCATCCCAAAAAGGGTTTTTTGGCCACTTATACTCCTAAGTGGAAATTATAATAATTTCCACAATCTATAGTTTCACAACTTCAAACGTCCGTAACTATACCGTTATAATTCGGACTCGCAAACGGCTTTCGCCTATGCGCTCGTGGCTTCGAGACCTATTCGAAAACGTTACTTGTGACCTCAAAAGGTCAATGAGTAAATAATTATTTTCCAAACTTCACCCTTCATACCTAGTTTAATGGAAATCTAATTTCAAATAAATTAATATAATTTCTCAAAAATTATATAAAATCTCGATAATACAAATACGTAGATTATAACAGTGAAATCCGGGAACGGGATTTCACAGTTCTTCTAAGTTTGCTCCTCTTCTTTGTTTTCTTAAACTAGTGCCATAACCATGCTCACTACCAAATAACTTTCTTAAACTAGTGCTATAACCATTGTCGAGATTCCTCTTGCACACATTGAGCAATTAACTCATGAACAATCCATGTCTTGTCTTGAGTATTATATGACACCTTCAATTGATTGTATTTTGCTGGTAGTGCTTGTAGAATCATGATGAACACTTCTCCTTCTAAAATAGGAAAAAGTTAAGAAGAGCGCATAGTTAGATTGGTAGTGTAACAAAAATTTAGCACAGGAGAGCACATTATGTGTGTCACATACTCTTAGAGTTTGTCTCTTTTCTCTCCATCCAATCAATTCCAAGAGATTACTTCCAAATTCTACCTTCATTCGTCCACCCACTACACTTTTTTTCTCCTTCTGTGCTATGCTAAATATTCTCCTATTTTCTATTCTTAAACTACTAATCTAACTATGGGCCCTTTTAAATTTTATCTTATTTTCTAGTAAGTAAGAAATTTCCGCACACCATTTTTTCCAAGTGCGTTATTTATTTCCGCACACCATTTTCTACAAGTGCGTTCTTCTAAGTTTGCTCCTCTTCTTTGTTTTCTTAAACTAGTGCTATAACCATGCTCACTACCAAATAACTTTCTCACTCTTATTGTGGGCTCTCACAATTCCATCCAATTTCTTTCATATTACCATGACAAAACCCATGTGGCTTTCCATGGGAAACGAAACTTCAAAGTGGGTGCCCTCTTTTTTCTGATTTCTTAGTATCATCTCCAAGTTCTTTTCGACTTGGTAACCAATTATTTCTTCATAATATTCAAAGCTGGGGGCAAATGAAAGATGAGTTCTGTTTTTATTCTAAAAAACAAATAAAGCTTCAGAAGAGGTAGACCCAAAAGCGACGCTGCTGTACAGGGACAACGGACAATGGAAACTTTGTTGTCAAAGATGATATAAGAGCTGATCAATTGTTATAGCAGAGCTTTGATCACCCTTGTGATACCCTTCTACGAAGCCAGCTCCTGGGATACGGTATTAATTCTGGAACGAGGACTGCCATGACTTCCTGGAAAAGTGAAAGCCATCCGTCAACTGAGATATTCTTGCTTGTAATTTCCCAAGAGACGCCGTCACAAATATTCACCAATCTGCAAGTGCTTGAAAGGGTTCGTACCAAGGTCAGAAGGGAAATGGAGCAGTGGAAACTGGATGGGAGGGTGTGTGAGGAAAACCAAATTGTTTTGTGAGAGATACACAAATAATTCATTCACATTGAGAGGAAAAGAAGATGATGATGGGTTTCTGAAGCTGGTAGGGTTCAAAGTACCAGATTCTCATGAGTTTTTGTCTTTAGATTCTGAGAGCACATCCGCCGACTGCAAGACAGTGCGCCTAAATAATTGTTCTTACAAAGCGTATGCACTTGTTTTTAAAATATGGTGTTTGGTCTGGTCCAAACACCTCATTCCCCCTAACGGCGCAGATGTTTATGTTCACCTAGCACGCGCAGAACTAGCAGATGAATTAATGATACTAGTGCTTCAAGCCTTGAACAACTCTAATTATCCATTAATAACTTTTCTTTTTCCATCTCAGGCTTGTTTTTGTTTTGTAAACTTTTCAGATAAAGGAAAGGCAATAATATTAGTTGCGATCCTTCCAGTTTGTTTTATCGGTGTATTGGGTGCCATAGTGTTCGGTTGGTGCCAGATGAAAGCGAAGCAAAAAGGTAATTAAGTGAATGAGATTGAGGTATTAGATTAATATAATGCATTAGCAGATTATCTCTCAAAACTTAATTTGAAAGTTGTTTCGCTTGGATTTTCAGTGTTTGATGTTTATATTTGCAAAATCAGGACACAGCAAATTAACAAGGGACACCCTTCAAGAATATATAGGAGGAAAACATGACCTATCTGGGTTACAGATCTATGATTTTGATAGCATATTAGTTGCTACGGACAATTTCAGCATAGCAAACAAACTCGGGCAAGGAGGCTTTGGTCCAGTTTATAGGGTAATTATTATTATTTTTATGATAGGTACAGAGAGACAGACATGAATGCAATGATTTATTTGTCAACTTTGTGTAGGGTAAGCTAGCAGAAGGGAAGGAAATAGCGGTAAAAAGACTCTCCAGTAACTCAGGGCAAGGTGTAGTAGAGTTCAAGAATGAAATGTTATTGATCTCCAATCTCCAACACAAAAATCTGGTCAGAATCATGGGTTGCTGTGTTAAAGAGGATGAGAAGTTACTGATTTATGAGTTCATGCCAAACAAAAGCTTGGATACTTTTCTTTTCGGTTAGTTTCAATTTCACTTTACTGCAATTTCTTATCTTTAGATTCTAATCGGTGTATTGATCGATTATTTGATGATCAGATTTGACGAGAAGAGCAGTACTTGATTGGGGTACACGTTTTAATATTATTCAAGGTGTTGCCAATGGGCTTGTTTATCTCCATCATGATTCGTATTTGAAGGTAATACATAGAGATCTAAAAGTGAGCAACATTCTCTTGGATGAGAAAATGAACCCAAAAATTTCAGATTTTGGATTGGCACGTTCAGTTGAAGGGACACAGAATTTAGAAAATACTCAGAGAGTTGCGGGAACGCGGTAAGATTCATGCCTTTCTATATATTGTTAAACATGTCATTCGCAACCAAAAGTTCTAATGGTTAGCATTGCATCATGAAATCTTAACCGACTCCTCCTGTTTGGATAAAAACTGCTAATTAGTTGCATCGATCACATTACATACGTATTTTTTGGTAACATTGTTCTTAAAAGGAAGAAACAAAACACTTATGTTAGCTACATATATACTAATGAGTTTCATGTTCGCGCAGTGGATATATGTCTCCGGAGTATGCCATGGGTGGAATATTTTCTCAAAAATCTGATGTCTACAGCTTTGGGGTCTTGGTATTGGAGATTATTAGCAGCAAGAAGAATACCGCCTTCTATATCTATGATCGACAGCTAGGCTTACTAGCCTATGCATGGCAGTTATGGAAGGAAGGCAGGGAATTGGAGTTGGTAGATGAAATGCTGACGGCTGATTCATATTCGGCTTCAGAAGTAATGAAATGTGTGCATATTGGGCTGCTTTGTGTACAGGACAATGCGATGGATAGGCCGAGAATGCCGGATGTAGTTTTTATGCTAAATGGTTCCACAACTATAATTGGTGGTGCACAACCTAAGCAGCCTCTATTCACTATCCAAAACACAGTCTCTCATCCTCAACCACAGCCTTCGAATACTTTCCTCAAAAATGAAGCTACAATGACACTGATTGAAGGACGCTAAATGTATGCTCCTGACAGTGGTGGAGGTTGGCCAATCCTGCTTGCTTATGCGTCATATCTGTAATGCCCTTTATGTTTTTGAGGCACCCTTCTGGACCTATATATATTTCCATTGTGCATGGATTTTTTGAATGCAATTTCTACTCAGATAATAAAAAAAAAAATGAAACTATAGTTATACTTTTTGTTTTGGAAGGAATAAGAGAGGATTAGCTATGAAGGAAATTCATCCCTTGTAATCCTACATTATAGAGAAATTGAAACTCATAGTTTTCTTTATGATTAATTGATCTTCTACGTTTTTAGACGAACATAATTTTTACCTTAATTTAGCAGTCTATCTATTTCAATTTAATTTTAGATATCAAATGAGGCTTTAATATAGTGACGGTTGAACTATAAGCTATGGTTGTTAGTGGAACAGCATGGTTGTCTAAACTATGGTTTTTAGGCCCTTTTTCAACTACTACTTAACTAAAAGTAAACAACCCTTACAGAGAGCCTTCGAGACCGTGGGTGATAGCACTGATAGGTAGGTAGGAGTTGGATGAACGGGCAAGATCTAGTTTTTGAGGCCATTAAAATGTATGTCTTTTCTTGTTGGGAAGCGCTTATACGTAAACTAATTTGGCTTGACTTATAGCAAATAACCCCAAACAAGAAAAATCACCCGTAGAGCCAGAGGAGAAGAAAATTCTAGATCTGCATTAAATAAAATCTTTTGATCAAGTCAACAAAATTTTATGAGGCATGAAGACTCCAGGCTGTGGTATTATTTTTCTTTAGTATTTTTTAGTGCGTTCAAAACACGAGTAATACGTCACATGTTATTATATAATTTTTGAGGGATATTTGAAAAAAAAAAAAATTTCAAATTATATGATGACTTGTAGTGTACGACTCCATATGTAACAACCCGTCCCGAAATTTACGTAAGAAAATGGGTATTTTTGTATTTTCACTAAGTTTGGGGATACCTTTCATTTTTTAAATTGTTTTTGAGTCTTAATTGGTGAGCCCAAGCGGCCCACCCCCTGATTCTGTCCCCCCGAGCCTCTCATCTCTTTCTTCTCTCTCAGTTCTCTCTTCTCTCCTTTCCCCCGACCTCTCTCCCTCCCTCCGAGCAGAACACACCCACACACACACACACCCATGCCCACACCTATAGTTATGTTCTGACCTCGTGGTTGTGTTTTGGACGTCAAACCATGAAGAAACCACCTCGGAGACATTTCCCAGTTTTCCGGCGAGCACCGCCCCTTTCGAGGCCATTTCCAGCCAAACCATGGCTATTTGTCTGGCGTGAAAGGTATCAATCTCTTCGTCTCGCTGAGTACTACAACTTTCCTTTTTATTTCACCCAATTTCATTGAGTATTGAAGAAGTTATACTCATTTGAATCTTACCCAGTTTCCGGCGGACACCCGTGGCTTCCAGGCTGTTTTCCGGCCAATGCCGGCCACGATGATGGGAACCAAGGGTATATTTCGATTCCTTACCTTCGGGGCTTCATTTTGGTATATTGAATGACATGTTTTGGTTGAGTTTTGAGCTCCATCGGAGCTTGGGAATTCTCCGGCCGAAAACCGGCCTTCTCCTTCCTTGGAATCCGGCGAACCACCAAAACCCAAGGCCTTTGGGCCTTTCCTGCCAAGCCCAAAACCCTGGGCAGCCCAACCCAACCTTTTTATTTATTTTTATTTGGGTTTTGTTAATTTAAGGGCCTTTGGCCGTTTTCTTTAGGGCATTCGGCCCGTTAACCCTAAACCCATTAGACCCAAACCCTTAGGCCCAAACCCGGATCCAACCCAAGTCCAAACCCTTTTAACCCAATCGGGATCCAAGCCCAGACCCGTTTGACCTGTTGACCCGGACCCGGTCAACGGTCATCGTTGACTTTGACTTTGACCGGTCATCGATCAATGTTGACTTTGACCGTTGACTTTTTGGGTTTTCGTGCGGGACCCTACCTAGGCTAATTTCGACGTCCTAAACCCGTTTCCGATGTCCATTTTCCCAAATTCAGTCGTTTGAGTAGAGTTTGACTAAATGTACCCTTTATGTGCTTAGGGGCGATTATCTGTGGCGTTTCCTTCTTCGCTAGATGACATGGCTTTTCGACGGCGAAATACTGTGAGTGGACCCCTTCTAAAAATGCATGTTTTAATAATAGAAATGCATACATGAAAAGCATGATTTGATGATTATGTTTTATGAAACGTTTTACGAGATAACATGCTTATTGAGGCTAGTTTGAATTATACTATTTTTCCTATAACCCATGTTCTTCTAGAATATCTGATGGATGACGATATGATATTGAGAACATGTTTAGAACACCTCTTTATAGTATAGATGATGGATGACTTTATACTATGAAGTTGATTTTCAATATATGTATGTTCACTGGTTTTGTACTTACCTAGTGGTCCTTTCCGCTACGGGACGTAGGGATAGATCCGGTCCGTCCTGGGCGACGATTTGGTGTTGGCATAAGGCCTGGAGTGTGTTTTCCTCTGACTGTCTGCTCAAAGACGGGGAGCCGGCATGGGGCCTGAAGTGTATTTTCCTCTGACTGTCTGCTCAGAGACGGGGAGCCGGCATGGGGCCTGGAGAGTTGTATCGGACATTCACTAGTGTTTATTATTTATGAGAATTATGATTTGAGACATTGCACGACATGCTAGGTTTCGGAAAACCTATGTTTATCATTATATATTTGTGTTTTCATAAAACCTGGAAGTTAGTATGTTAATAACTGTTTTATTATATATATATATCAACTTGGTCCACTCAAGTTTGTTTTGCGCCCCCTTCATGACTTAGAATCGAGGCATACAATCCCGACGTCCAGGCACTTCCGCATCGGCATCTTCGAGTCTTCTCGGTGTAGGACCCACTCCTTCGTTTCATTCAATTTTATATTATTTTCTTTTAGTGTTCTAGATTATAGGTGTGCTTTGAACACGGTCCTAACTTGCATATTCATTATTCTTTTATATTTATAAGCCTTATTTATCCCTTGTTTTCAGCATTTGCACTCAATAAATGGCTTTCGTCACCCTCGGGTGTCGGCCAGCACGTGCCTATCCTGGTATTCGGGAAATATCGGGGTCGGGGCGTGTCACCATATTTCCGGCAAATTGAAAATCTTTGCGTAAAAGTTGGAGTTTAAAAATTAGATTGGATGGCTAGTTCAATACTAAATTATGATTTCTCCATTTTGTGTCTTAATCTAGATTCTCACCTTATTACTACACTCTAGTGGTATTCTTCTTGAGAGATTCTAACACATCCCCTTATCTTGTCATAAACTCCTCTTAAACAATGGCTGTTATATTGGATAAATCAAACCAAACAAACAAATAAGATTTAACGTGAGTATGTGAGAAACTAGAAATGGTGTGTGTGTGTGCTTGTTTATCACTTCCCTTCTTCTTTACTTATAGGTGAAAGATATTAAGTTCAAATTTCTTGAATGGTGAGTTCAGTATCAAATTATAAGTAACCTATTATGTAACTTAACACAAATTCCCAGCTCCCAATATCTTTGTATGAACACTAAAAGATGCAAGTGACGGTTTGCCTAAGTACTCAAGGTTTTTTTTTCTTCTAATATACTATATTCCGAGTTCAAGCATTTTTCTTTCTCTTGGGGTAAATTAATTAAAAATATTGCAGGTAATAAAAATAAATAAATAGAAAGATAAATAGTCAACAAAACGTCAAGTACTCATAATTTGTCCCATCCCTTTCTTTTCTTTTCTTTTTTTGTTTTGTCCCTTTGGCATTCTCTTGTAAATTACACATTTGGAACTCCTAGCTAGCTATCTAAGTCTTCGTTTTAGATGATTAGTCGTAAACTGTGTTTAATTAGGCTTGTGTGCTAGAAAACCCAGGTCGAAAATTTGAATGCAAGCAGAGCGAAGGAACCTAGTACAGTTAGAGCCAATTGTTTGCAAAAACAGCAAACAATTGATGGATTTGTTTGGTATCCATGTATTACTAAATAATGTAGTTACCTTGATCATTTTCGAAAACCATGAGTTAATTTCGAATTGAATACCAAACAACTCCTTATATTCCTCGCAAATGTTGCTCGAGCCAACCCTAAAACCGATTGTTCATGTTTTGGTCATTTTGATCCCTTGTTGCCATTCTAGTTAACCAAATTTGTTGCTCTTTTCCCGCACCACAAAAATTTTCATTTAAGTATTATTTTTTCATTTAATTAGGACTAACTTAGTTTACTGTACTTAAATTTTTTAGTTTTCAACATTTCATATATTAAGTTTTTTCGTCCTAGTCTAGTACCTTAAGCCATAATTCTGAGATAAAAAAAAAACTTGATATATGAAATGTTGAAAACCAAGAAGCTTTGGGACAATAAATTGAGATAGGATGAAAATTTTTGTTTTTTTAGTATAAGCGATATTTTACACTAATCTACATTAAAGAAAAAAGAATTTCAACACAAAACGCAGTAAGTTGAATATAAAAATCCTAACTACCAGATCAATCTACCACTTGCTATTCAATTTAAAAACTAAAAACAAACAACACACGATTAAAATAAGTATGAAAATCTCATCGCAGATACGTAGGTAATAGAAGTCTTCTACCTAGATAATCAAGTCTAAAGATTGTATGACATTTTAATCCACTTGGGTTTCATCCACATTGCTTGACTCAAACATTTCAGAAACTCCAGGTTCTCATGATCATGTGGTTAGTCAATTGGCTAAGGCTGGTTTGGTTATTAAGAACTCCCTCTCTAGTGCGAGGGGTTTGGATGATGCTTCTCCTTCACATTTTGTGGAAGGTTTAGTTGATGATAATGATACAACTTGTGACCATGTTTCTGATACTCCGATGGATACTCCCCTTATAGGTATTCAATTAAACTCTTCTCTTGTGCTCTCTGAGAGATGTAATGCTAATGACTCTGTTCAAGTTGTTTCTCAAGTTCAAGAGGCTAGTTCTCCTTCTTTATCTCCTCAAGTTCGCGCTGAAATTCAAAAGGTTAATGATTGGTACACTATGGTGGAGGAAGATGCTCTTCAAAATAATGTTGCCAGTAGAGAAAACAATGATTTAGATGGTGCAAATAATGTTTCTGGGGATGACATGACTTTGGTTCTCTCAAAATCTCAGAAGAGAAGATTACGGAAAAACAACGGGAATCTGGTTATCATACCTACGAGCGTGAGACTATTCAAACTCGTGCTAGGGTTGCTGCTATGGCTCCCCGTAATCCATGAAGACCATTTATTGGAATATTCGGGGCTTAGCAAATCGCCCCACTAGACGAGCTTTACGGAGCCTTGTCAGAAAACATTCTCTTGATTTTCTTTGTTTGGCAGAACCTATGACTTCTACAATGAAAATTTGTCCATGTTTTTGGAAATCTATTGGTATGCATTTTCTGGGAGTAAATGATAGAGGTCAGAGATTGCCTAATATTTGGGTTTTTCACACAGCTAATGATTTATCTCCTACGGTTTTATCTACTTCAAGTCAACATATTACTATTCAATTTTTAGTGGCTGGCACTGCCCACTGTATTACTTTTGTTTATGCTGCTGCAACAGTGGTGGAACGTCGACCACTTTGGCTTTCTATTGCTCAAGTTTGTGCCAGCTTTTCAGGTCCTTCGCTTATTTTGGGTGATTTTAAGGCGGTTCTTGGCGCACATGAGAAAATGGGGGGTATTTTGCCTCGTCGAATAGCATGTGAGGAGTTTCAAGCTATGGTGGATACGTGTGGTTTGGTTCCGATTGATGTTAAGGGCTCCCCTTTCGCTTGGACTAATGGACGTGGCATATCATCTCATATTGAAATGTTATTAGATCGGTGCTTTTGTTCTACTGCATGGCTGGATGCCTGGCCTATCACCAATTTCTCCACGTTGGTTCGTCATTCTTCAGATCATAATCCTCTTCTAGTTTCTTTTCAAAAGTTTGCAGCTCAAGGTCCTACTCCTTTTCGCTTTCATCGCATGTGGTTAGATCATCCTGATTTTATTAATTTGGTTAAAAATTCATGGCAGTCTATTCAAGTTTATGGTTGTCCTATGTTTATTCTTCAACAAAAGCTCAAGTTGCTAAAGCCTATTCTAAGACATTGGAATGCTGATGTTTTTGGAAATGTCAATGTTGCCGTGGATAATGCTAGAGAGGCTTTAGAAAAAATTCAGTTTGAAATCTCCACAGAGGGTTTTACTGATGAACGTCATGGGGCTGAATTACAAGCTCATTCTACTTTGTCTCATGCGCTGCTAGTTCAAGAAAAATTTTGGCAGGATAAAACACGGTCTAAATGGTTGCGAGATGGAGACCGTAATACGAGTTATTTTCATACTTTGGCAAAAATTTGCAGGACTCGTAATTTTATTTCTCTCTGAGTATCGGTTCGGAATTGGTTGAGGATGTTGAGATTTTGCGCAATCATGTGGTGGAGCATTTTTTTTAATGCTTTTCATGATGATGGCCTTGCTATTGATACAGGTTTGGTTACTCGTCTTATTCCTCCTTTGGTTACTACACCTGAAAATGATACTTTACTGGCTATTCCCACATTGGAGGAGATTAAACAAACTGTATTTTCCATGAATCCGGATAGTGCTCCAGGTCCAGATAGTTTTGGTGGTTCTTTTTTCCATGCTTGCTAGGATTTCGCTGGATTTGAGGTTTCTTTGGCTGTCCAAGATTTCTTCAAGACAGGTTATATTTTACCCAATTTGAATTCTAGTTTTGTAGCTCTAATTCCTAAAGTCCAAGAGGCTGATTCTATCTCTCAATTTGGGCCGATAGCCATGGCTAATTTTATATTCAAAGTCATTACAAAGATTCTCGCAGATAGGCTTGCTCTTATGGCTACTCGAATTATTTTGCCGAAACAATACGCATTTCTTAAGGGCAGGCATATTTCAGATTGCATTTTGTTGGCCTCGGAGTGTGTTAATTTATTGGACCATAAGTGTTTTGGGGGTAATGTCGCTATTAAGTTTGATGTTGCTAAAGCTTTTGATACTCTCAATTGGGACTTTCTAGATCGGGTGCTTAGAGCTTTTGGTTTCCATGACACTTTTGTTCAATGGGTTCGTGTAATCCTTTCCTCAGCCCGGCTATCTATATTATTCAATGGTTCACCTGTTGGATTTTTCGGATGTAGTAGGGGTGTTGGTCAGGTGGATCCTCTATCCCCTCTCCTTTTTTTGTCTTGCTGAAGAGGTTTTTAGTCGAGGTCTAGTGGATCTTGTAAATTCTGGAAAGGTTAAACCCATTTCTTCCCCTCAGGGAGTGACTGCTCCTTCTCATATTCTCTATGCGGATGACATAATGGTTTTTTGCAAAGGTGACAAGTGCAGCCTTATGAACCTTATGCATTTTATTGAAGAATATGGTGTGAATTTTGGTCAATGCATTAGTAAAGGTAAATCTCGTATTTTTATTGGGAAATCGGCTTCTACGCGTCGTTTGCGTATTTTATCCTGGCTCAATGTCTCTGAAGGTGAGCTTCCATTTACTTATTTGGGGGTTCCTATTTTTAAAGGCAAACCTAAGAGGGCATATTTTCAAGCATTAGCAAATAGAATACGTTCTTGTCTTTCTCAATGGCAAGGTCACTCTCTCTCAATGGCTGGTCGAGTTACTTTGTTCAAGTCAGTTGTGGTAAGCATGTTGTCTCATACTTTCTCAGTTTATTCTTGGCCACCTACGATATTAAAACAGGTTCGTAGTTGGACTCGAAATTTCATTTGGACAAGATGTGCTGATTCTTGTGGATTTTCTATTGTGGCATAGAAAAAATGTTGTGTTCCCTTAAATGGAGGTCTTGGCATCCGTAATTTTTCAGCTTTAAATAAGGCCTTTTTATTGAAAAATTTTTGGGATATTTTGGTTACCTCATCTATGGCTTCACGGTTTTTTCAAGGTCGGTTTTTTAATTGTCTTGGACAGCCGTGTTCTACATACAAGAGTTCCTCCATTTGGCCTGGTTTACGCCCTCTTTTTTTCAGAAATTTTTCATGGATCAAAATGGGTGATAGGTAATGGTCAAAATATTAATTTTTGGCATGCGAGATGGTTAGATTTTCCAATAGTTGATAGGCTTGGTATTCCACCAGATATATGTAAGGCTTTTGGAGCTAAAGTTTCTGATTTTATTGTGGATGGTTGTTGGATTCCCCCACCTACTTTACATTCATGGCTAGTGCCCATTTGGGATGATATTTCTTCTATTAGGCTTCCTTCAAAGAATGGGATTGATGACAAAATGGTTTGGTTGTCTGCTTCAAATGGTGACTTTTCTTTATCTTTGGCTTATGATTTTAAATGTAATAAACAACCAGTGGTTCAATGGGATCGATGGGTTTGGCAATCTTGCTTTTGCCCTCGTAATTCGGTTACATTGTGGAAGTATTTACATGGTAAGATGTTAACTGATAATCTCTTGCAGCAAAGAGGTTTTGCTATAGCATCTATGTGCTCTCTTTGTTGTGAAGGTGTGGAAACTGCTTCACATATTTTATGTGAGTGCTCTTTTGCACGTAAAATTTGGTCTTCTGCTTTGGAATTATTCAGAGTTCAATATTTATTTCAAGATATTTTTAGCTTTTTCCATTATCCTTTACAACAAGGTTTTGGTACCCAAGTGCAACTGCTTTGGTTGGGTATGATTGGAGTTGGTTTTTATTCTATTTGGCATGCTCGCAACGTTGTTCGTTTTCATGAGGAGGTTGTTTCCATCAATTATGTTGTAAGGTCTATTAAATGTCAACTCCTTGAAATTGATTCTCTCAATTTCGGCTGTATGAAGAATTCTGTGGAAGAGCTTTGCATTCTTCATTCTATTGGTGTTCCTGGACGTCCTACTAAGGCTCCAAAAATTATTGAGGTGTTGTGGCGTCCGCCTTCTCAGTCTTGGATCAAAGTGAATACTGATGGGGCTGCAAGAGGTTCCCCTGGTGTGGCTGCATTTGGTGGTATCTTTCAAGATTTTACGGTAATTTTCTTGGTTGTTTTGCTGGTTCAATAATCTTGGCCCCTTCTTTGGATGCCGAACTACAAGCTGTTATTCATGCTGTATCTTTAGCTTGGAATAAAGGTTGGCATTCCTTATGGATTGCATGTGACTCTTCACTGGTTGTTCATCTTCTCTCTTCATCCTCACCTTCCTTGACATCTATCCCATGCAGGCTTTTGGTCAGTTGGCATAACTGTCAAGTTTTACTATCCTCTATGCAGGTTCAGATTTCTCATATTTTTAGAGAGGGTAATCAAGTTGCTGATTGTTTTGCCAATTATGGTGTTGAGCACCCCGGCGTCCATTGGTGGGATTCATGCCCTCCTTGTGTTGCAGCTGCTTATTCTCAGAACCTTTCTAAGCTTCCTTGTTATAGGTTTTGTTAAAAAAAGGTTTTCAATTGTTGTTATGAATTATTTAATGGTCTGGGTTTGACCTCATGTCCCCCCCTGACATATTGTATTTTTTTTGTTTATCAATAAATTCTCCTCAAAGTCTCTTCCCATGATAGCAATACTGGAGTGAGACGAACTTTGTGGCCAAATTAAAAAAAAAAAAATACTAATTCACAAATACATAACAAGAATTATAGAATTTAAAGGACAAATAACACTAAAATAGTTTCTAAATTACCAAAATACCCATCAATTTTTAAACAAATATAATTCCACACCATACCAACATTATTATTATTTTTTTAATATCTATACTAAAAGGGTAGGAGTAGGCTAAACCTTATAATGAATTTGCTATAATAATGTGATTTAATTTTATTTTTCATAAGAATCAAATATAATATCTTCCACGTATAAATAAAGAATAATACCACTCAATCGTATTAATACCAACATCAACTAAAAGAAGGAAATCCATAAAGCCTAGAAGACAATACAATTTTGGCAGCGGCCCCGAAAAGTATTCAAAAGCGGCGTGCAGTCCGCTACCCCCACATAAAAGTCCAACAGTTCCAAGTCAACAAACCACAGCCCACCACGTCACCAGAAAACCTCCACCCTTATTAAATTTCATCACTTCCCGCCTCGTTCGCCCCGCTGTCGTTTCATTCCCCCTTCCCTCAATGCTCCCATTCCTCTTCCTGCTCTTCCTTTTCTTTTTCTTCTGCTCCGTCGACGTTAGGACGTCATTCCCCGCCGATGCCGACCTCTCCAACTGCACCCAAACCTTCGACTGCGGGCCCTTCCGGAACCTCACCTACCCCTTCACCGGCGGGAGCCGCCCCTCCTACTGCGGCCCGCCGGAGTTCCACCTCAGCTGCGTCGATGACTCGCCCGAGTTAATCATCTCGTCGCTGAGCTACCGGGTTCTCAAACTCGACCCGGTTCACCAGAACCTCACCCTCGCCCGCTCCGACCTCTGGAACTCGACCTGCACCGACAAACTCGCTAACTCAACTCTCGAGTCCGAGTTCTTCACCTACGACGAGGACGACGACATGGATGTCACCATTTTCTACGGCTGTAATTCCACCTTAATCCCTCCTAAACCTAAGAACTGGTTTTTCTGCGACCTTAACTTGACTTTCGACGACGCTTATTACGTGATCGGGCCGGTACCGAGCGATCCTATCGTGAGCAGGTTCAAGTGCTCCGTCGGGATTACGGTGCCGATTCTCAAAACCACGGCGGCGGTGCTGGTCGCCAACGGGTCTCTGTTTGGAGAGGCGATCATGACCGGCTTCAATGTCAATTATACCAACCCGTACGAGAAGCAGTGCGCTAAGTGCCTCAATGTCTATGGGCTTTGCGGGTTTGACTCGGATAAGAACCGACCCGTTTGCATTTGCGGCAATCGAGTCTGTAACCCAGCAGGTATTTCTTTTTCTGGGTATTGTAGAGTTTACGTCTAGTAGTTTTGGGCAAGTTTTAGGTTGTGCTTGGAGTGCCCAAATTTGAAAATTTACTCTGTTTTGGTATTTTCCCTACCTCACAAAACGTGAAGCCTTCTTGACTTGGTATCACCCTTTAAAGCCTTGGACAAATCAAATTATCAAGCAGTAACTTTTCTTTTCCTATATATCTCATGCTTATTTTTGTATTGTAAATTTTACAGGTAAAGGAAAGCCAATAAAGTTAATTGTGAGCCTTACGGTTGTTTGTTTTATCGGTGTATTGGGTGCCATAGTGTTCGGTTTGTGCAGGATGAGAGCTAAGCAAAAAGGTAATTAAGTGAACGAGATCGAGGTGTTGGATTAATATAATGCATTAGCAGATTATCTCTCAAAACTTTGGAAGTTGTTTTGATTCAGTGTTCGATGTGTATATTTGCAAAATCAGGACACATCAAATTAACAATGAAGCACATCAAAATAACAAGGGACACCCTTCAAGAATATATAGGTGGAAAACATGATGAGCTACTGATCTATGATTTTGAAAGCATATTTGTTGCCATGGACAATTTCAGCACCGAAAACAAACTCGGGCAAGGAGGATTTGGTCCAGTTTATAAGGTAATTACTATTATTATTATTTTTAGGATAAATTACACCATACCACCTTAACTTTGAGTCATATAACAATTTCATATCTTTTAAACATTGCAATGTTATACATCAACTTTGTATTCATTGCAATTTCAGACCTTTGTCAACTTTCCTGTCAATTTTTCTATTAAATGTTGACATGTCAATTATAAGGCTCATATTTTGCGGATATGGATATTAAGTTGGGATTTGGATCCTCACTTGAGCCCAAGATAAGGATCCTCCATACCAAAGAGTGTGGGCCGTTGGATGAAAATCTAACGACTATAATTATTATAACTTTAAAAGGATTTTCCTGTTTGTAATTGTTGAATTTTCATCTAATGATCCACATCCTCACCTTGGGCTCAGAACAGAATCCAAATCCATTAAGTTGGAGCCGAGTGGACAAGAAAGTAATAAAAAATTGTTATTATTTATAGTATTTAAAACTAATAAGAAATTTATTTTAAAAAAAGGCCCTACATCCCCACCTTTCGTCTCCACTTTCACTCCGACACCCTCGATCCCCACCTTCGACCACTCCACCTCCCGCGCGCCTTCTTCTTTCTCTCCGTTTCCACTGTCACTGAAATCCCATAACCCGTGAAACCCCCACAGGCCGTGGTGGGTGGGTCGGATCTGTGAGTGGTGGCCTGGAAGGGAGTGAGGTGAGGGAGAAATTGGCTGGAAAGAAAAGGTGGAGGAGACATGGGAGGGTGGGGATGTAGACAAAATTTGATATTTTTGTTGGAATTATTTGGTTTGGAACTTGGAAATAGATTTATGGGTTTGGGTTAGAAATGGGATGGTATTCGATTCTTTTGCTTCTCTTTAATGGAGCGCATGTTATCCCTTTTTTTGTATTCTTTTTTTTTAACTTCTTTTTGTTTTTTTGGGGTGATTTTCTTCTTCTTTTTCAGAAAACTTTGATATGGCCTGTTCGGTGATTTTCTGGGTTTGGTTGGGGATGGTATGATATTTTGGATTTGGTTTAGGATGATATGATTGCAGAAGATGCGAGGGAAATGTGCACAGTCCCTTTCATCCTCATCCTGTTAATCTTCTTCCCTACCCTCTCCGACTTTCTCTCTCTTCCCCCATTCTTCTCTTCTCCATCTCTCGCTATCAATAAAGACTCTGCAATTGCCAAAGACGGAGACTGCAATTTTAATTTCAAAAATTTTCGATCTTTAATTCTGGCAAAAACCCAACAGCAATCAAAAAGCGTTGTCGGTAATGATGTTGGGCAGTATGCGCTGGGTCTGGCGGCGCTGCACCTACATCGGCTCCGACGACATCGCTACCTGGGCGTCCACCAACCCTGACGAGTTCCCTCGCATCTGCTGCCATCCCCATTGTTTTTCCCTTTGCTTTTGCCTCCAATCGGCGGCGGAGGGTGGGGAGAGATGGTGGTTTAGAAGCAGCGCAGCATCAGATGGGTGGTAGGATTGAAGGGGTGGACCCACTCTTTCTATTTATTTTTTTGCGTAAAAATTTATGTTCATTTTAAAATAATTAATTTTATAATTTAGTATTTATCTAAGTGGCACAATTGACCGCCACCTCAGTAAAATATGGATTCTACGTTGGCACGTTATCACTTAACGGCTAATTTGTCAAAGTGACTAATGGAGGTTTGACATTATAATCAATTCGTAAGAAGAGGTATAACATTGCAATGTTTAAAACATGAGGTAGGAAATTGTTGTGTGATCTACCGTTAAAGTAATTTTGTGTAATTTATCCTTATTTTTACGATAGATACAGAGAGACAGACATGAATGCAGTGATTTATTTGTCGACTTTGTGTAGGGTAAGCTAGCAGAAGGGAAGGAAATAGCAGTAAAAAGACTATCCAGTACCTCAGGACAAGGTGCAGTAGAGTTCAAGAATGAAATGATGTTGATCTCCAATCTCCAACACAAAAATCTCCAATCCCCCGCTTGACATTCCTCTTCCAATTCAGCCCACAAGTCAATTCAGTTGCAGCATAAACAGTACTGCCACTTCCAATAATTACTACGTCACAAATTTAGGGTTGCCGAATATTAGTGGTAACTGCAAAACGACTGTCACGGCCAGCATTTCTCAATCCGCAGCTGCAAATCTGGTGTTGAATTCGTCCAAGGATAATCTGGTTGCTGCACTTGACTCCGGGATTGGGTTGAAGTGGGATGCAAGCAATACCTTGTGTGACCAATGTCGAGGGTCAGGGGGTCAGTGCGGGTACAATATATCTTCAGCTGAATTCACCTGCTTCTGTAAGGATGGACATACTCCCTCAAACTGTGAAGGTATGCGCCTAAACATCTTTCCACTATGTTTATGATAGAATTTGACTATCGGTCTAACCCAAAACCAATTAGCAATATGCGGAATAAACTTTAGATTCCTGACTAGGATTGATGCGCTCAACAATCTGGGTCTTAGACAATACGCTGGTGTTTGAAGGGTTAGATTGACGCCCCTTTTTAGTTTCTGTCCTCCAATTTTAGTACTTTGTACTATGGCAAGGCTTCCTCAGCAACCAATGCGCTGCCTCAAATTAGAGAACCATCTGCATTTGTTAGAACAAGTACATATTCTACTCTAACAAGTTAATAGAGTGCACGGATATGAAATTAGAATTTGATAGAGTGCATAAATTGTCGTGCAGGATTTTCTTAGATGGCTAAGAAAGTTTAAATTACCATTTTAGGATGGTTTTATATCCATTTGTTTTAGGCTTTAGCACGTATTCATTTGTTTTTTGTTAGAGACTAAGGAAAATGCATGAGAGAAATGATAGATGAAAGAGGGCGGAGGAAGGATATGGTGGAATGTGGAAGTAATCTATACGGAATTAATAGAAGAGACGGACTTTAAGAGCATGTAACACACATTATGTGCTCGTGCGCCAATTCTCTGTTTTAACTTTCTTCTTTTCCTAAACTAGTGATCTAACTTTGTGCTATGCTAAATTTTCTCCTATTCTATGTTCTTAAACTACTTTTTAAAATTTTATTTTATTTTCTATAAAGAAGGGAATTTCCGCACATCATTTTCTCCTTGTGCATTCTTCTAAGTTTGCTCCCATTGTTTGTGTTTGTTTGTTTTTTTTTTGAACAAACGATATTATCTATATTAAGGGGGAGAGGGTGGACTTAGCCTCATAATGGGCTAGCAATAAAGTGGTTCAAATTCACCTTTGGTAAAAATCGAACTTAAGACATCTCACTTATAAGTGAAGAGAAATACAATTAGACCATAGTATTAAGTGGTTGCTCCCATTCTTTGTTCTTAAACTGGTGCTATAACCATGCTCACTACCAATTAACTTTCTCACTCTTATTGTGGGCTCTCACAATCCCATCCATTTTCTTTCACATTACCATGACCATGACAAAAGCCATGTGGCATTCGATGGGAAACTTCAAGTTGGGTGGGTGCCCTCTTTTTTCTGATTTCTTAATAAAAGCATTTCCAAATTATGCTTCTAGATTCCAATCTCCGTTTAGGGTGGCCATTTTCCATGCCAAAACAAAACCAACTCACTCATATCACATGTGTGTCATATGTAGGTGCATTTTTAGGCCAATGCAAATAACCTTGGCAGAATGTTGAGATATATTGCTATTAAAAAATTATTTTTGTATTTGATAACTTGTTAGTTTCTCAGCAATATTAACACAAGAATTGTGATTATGTGATATAATTTGCATCCATTAATCAAGAGAATGCATTATACTATTTGCATAATTTTTTTGTATTTGTTTTTTTTTCGTGTTTTATTATTTTTGGGGTTCGATAGGGTAAATTAGTGCTTTTTTTTATTAGTGTGGTATGTGTCGGGGATAGATTTAAGAGAAATATTAAGGAGATTTTTTCAAAAGTGAGACTTTTCATGAACTCTCTATCACCTTATGTTTTTGCCAAAATATTTTATTAATGTTAGTATGAGAACTTATGTTAAACTAGAATGTCGCAGAAAGTTCATAAAAAATCTTACTTTTGAGAGAATTTCTTTAGCATTTCTCTAGATTTAAAGTAGGATGATATTTGACAATGGCTCCTAATACAAACAACATAATTCGCACGGTTAATTATCTTTTCTTGTCATCTAAAAATTATTTTAGAAAGCTGCCAAGTTCCTCGTACTAGATGTCTAAATAAAATTATGCCTCTGGTTAAACGTCATGTTCGTACTAGATGTCTAAAAATTATCTTTTCTTGACATCTAGCACTTAATTGGGTGATGGGTTCATGTCTTAGTCTCCTTTTTACTTGTTTCTCTTGTTTTCTGTTGTTTACACATGAAAATATGTCAATATCAACCCTTTGAGAAATGTTTTCTCAATTGAATGTGAAATAAAAATATTTAACTTCTGTGCATACAAGTGCAAGTCTGCAAACCCCAGTATATTGAGCACCTCTGTCTAAATTTTGATGTGAAAAAGACTAGTTTGCCCTAACATAAAAAGATTATAATTTTCTAATTTATTTTAAAAACAATGGTCTCCAGACATCAGTTAAAAGTAATTGTAAGCTACTTTTAAAAGCTGCTTTTATAATCAACGAAGTTGAGCCTTTAGTGAATATTTTCAATTCATTAGTTAAAAAAAAATGGTCGCTACTACCTACCACTAACCTTACACCACCATCATTGGCACCATCACTTTTGCCACAATCGTCACCACCACTTTAGCCATAACCGCAACCACCACCACAATAACAACAACATCCACCATTGCCATTCCCACCATCGTTCCCGCAACCGCCACCATAAACGCTACAAATGCAACCACAATCTCTATTGTCACCACCCTTACCACCATTGTCACTTCTGCACCCCAACCACCACACCCCACTATTGATACCCACCGTTGCCACTTTCATAACAACCGTCACCCCCATCGCCACCATCATGTCCTTCGAGTCTACCAACTACAACTGCAACCACCAACCTCATACCACTAGCAACATCAGCACCACCAACATTGCCACCACCATTGCCAACACCTTTACCACAACCACCACTATCAATCCAACCAATGTCGCAACCATAGTTATTGTTGGCACCACCTCATATCATACCTATTTTTGTCATTATATACGATTATATCACTTATTTTAAAATTTACCAAATATTTTTACATTGATTTTATACTCTTTAAAAATATAATTTATCAAAAGCTCAAATGTTTTAACCTTCAATTGATTATTCTTAAATCACAGGAATCCCAAACTGCCCCTTAGTCAAGGGCCGCCTTCATCGCGAGTGAGGTCGCCACTGCTAATTACTCAGTCATGCGTCAACTAAATTTGGAGAATCCGAGCCATTCCAAGCCGCTCCGCTCCATTTTTTAGCCGTATTGGAGCCACTCCAAGTTGCTTGTGACTGGAGTTCGGCACCAGTTTGCCGAACTACTGCTTCTTAGGTATTGGTATTTGGTGATGTGTACTGGAGAAACTCTTTTTTATTTTTTTGAACAAACTATATTATCTACACTAGGGAGCGGGGGTGAGTTTAGCCTGACAATGTGCTAGCAATAATGTGGTTCAAATTCGCCTTTGGCGAGAATCAAAACTAAAACCTCTCACTTACAATTGAAGAGGAATACTACTAGATCGTAGTATTAAGTGACAACTTCATTTTTTATAAACCTAAAAGTTTGTTGTTTGTTTGCCGAAAGAAGGCCCAAAGGTTTGTCTTTTGTATCAAATGTAGCGTCAAAGCCCAAAATTTACACACACAAAATTCAGAGGAGCGGACCACAAGTTTGAAGGAGGTAATGTGAAAACAAAACCCTAGCAACTGAGCAAGAACCACTTCCAAGTGATAAAGATTTGTCAACACGCGACGAACCCCAAAATGTCACGTTCTCACTTTCCTTTCTATACCATTCGTCTTAAAAGATAAGTAGCAATTTTCTTATTTTCTCTTTCAATTGCATCTGCTGTATAGTGTCCAAGCCCGGAACGAGTCTTTGTGAATGCTTTTAATTTCACAAGTTAAGTTGGTTAGAAAATCGTAATACAAAATATTTTAGAATTATGTAGCTAGAGTTTTTACTTTTTAGTTTTCGTTTCATACATGTTTATACTTTTCAATTAAATATACGTGCTCCTGACAATGGTGGATCTACGTGAATTTGGGTTGTGTTTGCTAGGATTTGTAGATCTGCTCCATTGAGTTATTTTCTTCAAATTTTAGCTTTTATTTCACGTTATGCTTAATGATATTTGTGGTGAGTGTGATCAAAAGAAAGTGACGGGAAATAATAATATTTCTACACTTTGGTGTGAGTTAATTTTTACCAATATTTTTAAAATAAAAAATAAAAAATAAAAAGAAGGACAACATACCTCTTAAATACCACTTAAATATCTTCTAATTAAGAGCCAACTACCCTTGCAAGGCCGTACGTGATCAGATTGGTGGGAGTTGGATGAACCGACGCGATGTAATTTGTGAGGCCATTAAAATCTGTGTCTTTTTGCTTGTTGGGAAACGCTTGTACTTAATTATTTTGGCTTGACTTGTAGCAGATAACCCCAAACGATAAAATCACACGCAGAGGTGAAGAGTATTTGCCTTGCATTAAATGACACTTTTTTATCAAGTCAACAAAACCACACGAGCCATTCTACACTACGATTCAATAGTTGATTATCTTGGTTTGACTATTCAATACCAAATTATCGTTGTTTCATTTTACTTTACGTGTAAGTCAAAAGTATTATGTTGGACTCTCCTAAATGGTGAATACAATACTAAATATAGTTAGCCTGAGGAAAAAGGAATCTAATAGTTATACGATTCCAACCACAAACACCCTTTGAACCAAGACACCCGTCACATTTGTTCCGTAAGTGAGAAGCTTATGGGACAAATTACAATACTAAATATAGTTTGATTATGGGACAAATTATGATACTAAATACGAATCGAAGCTTGAGGAAAAAGGAATGCTAATGAGAACAAAGAAGGCGAAATGGGATGAGTAAGAACGCCAGGAATTCATATTTGGGGGAAGAAAGTGTTTGATGGAAATGAAATGAATAGAGTTTGGGAGTTGTGGTTGGAGGTGGGGCGACACCTACAAGAAAGGAACTAGAGATGAGCTAGCGACGTTATGGGAAAAGCTTATTCAAAGATGGGGATTATGGGACAAATTATGAGTACTTCATGAGGTTTTGTTGACTTATTCTTTTTTAAATACTTTATATACAATCAAGAGTTCTAGAGTTCGGCTAATTAAGATACACAATAGGCTAGCTATATTTAGTATCGTATTCACCATTTAGGAGAGTCGAACACAATACTTCTAACTTACACGTAGAGTGAAATAAAACAACGATAATTTGGTATTGAATAGTCAAACCAAGATAATCAACTATTGAATCGTTGGGTAGAATGGCTCGTGTCCCATAAGCTTCGATTCCTGAATGGTGAATACCCATAATCAATAACACCCTTTGAACTCTAGAACTCTCGATTGTATATAAAATATTTAAAAAAGAATAAGTCAACAAAACCTCATGAAGTACTCATAATTTGTCTCATAATCCCCATCTTTGAATAAGCTTTTCCCATAACGTCACTAGCTCATCTCTAGTTCTTTCCTTGTAAGTGTCGCCTCACCTCCAACCACAACTTCCAAACTCTATTCATTTCATTCCTATCAAACACTCTCTTCCCCCAAATATGAATTCCTGGCCTTCTTACTCATCCCATTTCGCCTTCTTTGTTCTCATCAGCATTCCTTTTTCCTCAAGCTTCGATTCGTACACAACTTGTAGCAAAACGTTTAACTGTGGAGGCATCACAAAAGTGGGATTTCCCTTTTGGGGAGATGGAAGGCCGGACAATTGTGGCTATCCGGAACTGAAGCTCGCATGCTCGAATGATGTTACCACCATTGAGATTATGAGGGTCAAATACAGATTGTTGCAGATTAACCAAGATGAGCAGACACTCAAAGTTGTGAGAGATGACTACTATGACAAAATTTGTTCACCGAAGTTTGGGGACACCAAACTCGATTCCAATCTCTTCGACTATGTTTCCGGTTCTTCGGACGTCACGTTAGTCTATGATTGTGCTTCTAGCTCGCCAGCTGGAGGTTTCAAGTGCCCCGACAACGGAACTTACGCGAATGTGGCTGCAGTACCTGCAGCTGTCCCGGGCACTCCGATTTGTAAGGAAAAAGTGGTTGTTCGGATCAGTGATCCTATAGGTTTCGGAATATTCAGTTTACTGAACGTGACGGCACTTGAAGCTGCAGTGAAAGAAGGATTTGAGGTGAAGTATAAGGTGGATAGTGGAAAATGTGGCGAGTGTGTTGGTTCAAAGGGTGTTTGTGGTTATGATTGGAATTTGAATGAGACTGTTTGTCACTGCCCAAATCAAACTTCCGAGCCCCGGACTTGTTCCGCCGCCACAACAGCGGCCATAAACAATCCAGCAGCAGTGCCACTGCCACCTGCTAAAGGTATGAACTAAGAACCCAATAGCTCTGCTTGATTTTGCATCTTAAGCTGAATTTCTTTCTAGTAACTTGAATCCTTAACTCGCCCTACAATTACTTAGAGGGAAAGGAAATATCAGTAGGCTAAACAATTTTGGCAACTGAGTTCCTTACATCAAACTTTTTTGGACTTTCAATACTTGCATTGATCGTAGTTACTCGAATTATTACGAATCATGACTTCCACATACGTACAGAATACGTGTAGTGATCTCCACATTACAGTCCGTATTTCAATATCTAAAGAAAATCAAGAATTAGATTGATTAGAATAAGGTAGTGGATCCTATTCAATTCCCGACTTCTTCTATTCGAAGTAGGTAAACATTCATCAGTACCATACAACTATGTGTGCCAAACCGGCTACACTACTTTGTTTTGTCCCATGGAATTATGTGACCTCATTAGACCCATGCCAAATTGAGGGGATGGGAGAGCATATATGGTTAGAAATTGCTTGAACAAACTAACCGATGTTGGAGAATTAGAGTGGCCAGGAAGAGTGTTGAAAGTACTAATTATACCAAGCGGGGACTGTATAAATTGTTTACAATATTTCAGTCACTGTCAATTTTAAGAATATTTTAGCCACTTTTTGGACTCTATACTTATGTAGACAAAATTACTTAAATCAGGGAGAGTGATTAGCAATGTGATCGTGGTAATAAAATGTTTGGAAACAAATGAAATTGTTGTCAACTGTCCAAATTTAGCATATTAAGCCATCTAAAGAAATAATAATAAATAAATAAAATCAAAATTATGTAAGGCTCTTTTCACAACCAGTTTATCAAGGGAAAAAAATATACTCGTCAGTGATTTTTATGCAACACCTTTTTTTTTTTTAACCATAATTACAATTTATGCAGGTATTACTTAAGTATCGATCAACTTGCTTATTTTTTATTGATGACACATCACATAATTTACGGGTAATACTAGGAAGACCAAACTTTTAAATCAAATTGTGTAAACCAAATGATGTGGTTGTTACTTGTTGATGATTGAATTATTAATTATGTGTCGACTAACGTGCTTATTTTTTTATTGGTGACACATCATTTCGTTTACAAATTTGATTTAAAAATTTGATTTAAAAATTTGATCTCCCTAACACGATCACACAATTTACAAATGTGGTTTAAATTGATAGTCTACTTTAGCTAGGTAGATAATTAATATTAACCTTCCATCACAATTAGGGGTCATGTAGCTTAGTGGTCAAATTAGTGCTGATATTTGTCAAAGTTTGAGGGCTTGTCCCCTTCAAAGTATAATGAAGTTGTTTGAAGTTGGAAAGATGAACCGGCTGTGTCTAAATCCTTACTTAATTGGTTTGTCAATAGATTATTATAGCAACAAGATAGGGATTGGGACATTTTTAAGAGTTTTAGAGTCTGATCGATAACCACTTTTTTTTTTGGTTTTTAGTTTTTATTTTTATTTTTTTTTGTACTCAAGGTGCGTGAGGACAGCGTATGAGGTCCATCCCTCCCTGTTTGAAATTGATATACATTTTTGGACAATCTCTTTAGGAAACATTCAAAATTAGTGAAACTTAAATTCATCCGTACTGGTTCGATTATCGTCAAAGACGAATTTAAACCACATTATTATAGCTAGTTGAGTGTGAGGCTTAGCCTACTTTCCCGTCCTTTAGTGTATATAATATTGTTTAATTAAAAAAAAAAACCCACTTTTTTCATCATCGATTGCTTAGTTTAATAGTTTATGTGAATTTTCTGTATGATGAATTCTTCTCCATAAAAAATTATAAATAGAATTACAATTGTGTGTACTACAAGAAAGGTAATCAAACCTAATTACACATAGCCAAATATACAAATCAAGATTTCAAAATCCCCTCCTGCAAAAACTGACCCCAAGCCTACAGAAACAAAGCGCGTAACTTCGCACATACAAAGCTTTCCAAACGAATCTCTAATATGCTATTTCTCCACTCATTATATAGTATTCCTAAAAAAATGAAATTTTATTGCCCCAACAACGAAGTCTTCTTCGACGATAGTCTACCAGTAAATTAATGACCCTCCAAAAGCTCTATTATTGTGTGATTATGCACTCTAGTAACTAGCTACCATCAATATCCAACCATCATCAATTGCTAGCTTCTTACCCTTTAATTGGAAAGAGCGTCCACACTTTTTTGTTCCAGAATTCTACACCAGCAAATCAATGACCCTCCAAATGTTTCACAGTTATGTGATTATGCAATCAAACATAAATACTCAATCATCATCAGTTATAGCTTCTTACCATTTGATTGGAAAGGGTATCGATCCACACTTTTTCGTTTCAAAATTCCTTTCGTCTTCATCCTTTGTAAGTCTTTTTTTGGTTAATTTGGCTCACATATCGTCCATTCCTTTCACAACTCCATGTAAATCTAAGGCTCTTGTTACCTTTTTGTGCCCAACCTTTTATCGTTATATATATTTCAAGATCCTTATCGGTTACTATGCAAATGAACAATTATAATTAAACTTTTGATTAAAAGTAAATTGAGAAATAAGACAGTGGATTGGAATTAACACTTCTTAATTTTTTTCGAACATTTTATCCCTGTCGTATTATTTATGGGATTCTCCCTCTCACACAGAACAACTTGAGGAATCTTTTCTTGTTTATTGTTTTCATCTTGGCATTTTCTTTACATTTGTAATTTAGTAATTAAAAAAAAAGGTGAAAATAATTTTCTCCTTTTTATTATAACTACCCTTCTAGTTGCGACGGCTTTCAATGACTCCATCACCCCTTGACTTTGCCTATAGCTTCTGGAAGACTGGAACGACATACTTTTCATACCTCAATATAAAAATACCTCTAATTAGATCATTCCGAGTGGGCTAAGGAAACTGGCTACAAATATTATTAAACTAGTACGTGGCGTCTTCGGATTCGCCGGTGTGCAAGATATTCAGATATGAACGTTGAAAAAAAAATTGAGAAGAAAACTCATAGAAACAAGAGAGGCTACTGTTTCATTGAATATTTCAAAGGCTTACATTTCATGACTTTGAAGTTTGAACAACTTATATATATTATTCCTTGTACTAATTCCCCATTCCATCTGATGCTCCAATCTGTTTGCTGAGATTTTTCCTCCAACATCCATCATGCATTTCTTTCTGCTCCAATCCTTGTTTCCATTTCTTTTGATCGCTTCCTTTCTTTCGATCAATGTCGAGTTGAGTCAATGCCAGAATGATCAACATTTCACAAACTGCAGCAGCGAACTCAATTGTGGTAGCGTTGGAGGCATATCCTATCCCTTTTGGGGGGTAAACCGAGCTAGTTACTGTGGTCAACCCGGATATGAGATCCAATGCCTAGACGACGTCCCTGTGTTCAACATGACGGGTGCGAGCTATAGAATTCTGCAAATGAACACTACAACAAGTTCTTGGACCGTTAAGGTTGCTAGGAACGATTACTGGGGTAGTATCTGTAATCCGACTTTCGTCAACACCACCCTCAACTTCTCTCTGTTTGATTATGTTTCTACTTATACAAACATGACGTTTTACTACCAATGCCCTACCACCATAACGCTTCCTAATGTTCAGTCCTGCAACACAAGCTCTGTTGTCTATTTCACACGTCCGGTGACAGTTGGTCAGCCATCTCTTGTGACCTGTACAGATGTGGTTATTGTTCCCGTTTATACAACAGCAGCTCTTGCTATAGAGGCCGGTCAAACAACTACGATCAGCGATGCGGTAGACGGGGGTTTCTCACTGCAATTGCAGATTGCCAACGATCAATGCGACAAATGTTTGGAATCAGGAGGACAGTGTGGGCTTAACACTACTACGAATTCTGGATTCAGTTGCTTTTGCGCAGATCAAGCCTATGCATCCACATGTAATGGAGCTAGTACTTCGAATCAAGGCGGAGGTACGTCTGTCCCTTGTCATTCCCTTATAAATTACACATATGGAACTCCTAGCTTGCTCTTTGTTTTAGATGATTAGTCGTAAACCGTGTTTAATTAGGCGTATGTGTTAGAAAACCCGGGTCTAAATTTCGGATGTGAGCTATCTGGTCCCATGATAAAATTAGGAAGCAGAGGGAAGGAATCTAGTATAGTTAGAGCCAATTGTTTGCAAAAACAGCAAACAGTTAATGGAATAGTTTGGTATCCATATTGGATTCAATTTCTTTGGTTTCTGAAACCAATTATTACTAATAACGTAGTTACCTTAATCATTTCGAAAACTATGAATTATTTTCCGAATTGAATACCAAACAACTCCATATATCCCTGGCAAATATTGCTCGAGCCACCCTAAAACTCTTAAGATTGTTCATGTTTTTGTCATTTTGATCCTTTTTTGTTTTTTTTTTTTTTTGGAAAAAGATCCTTTGTTGTTACCATGACCATCTAGCCAACCCTTTTGTTCTCCTCACACTGGAATTTTTTTTATTCTAAGTTCTCGTTTTACATGCTACAAGTGGTTAAATAAAAATTTCTGAAATGCATGTCAAACGCTATATTTTTGTTAGAAAATACACCTAACCTACCATACAACTCTACAATTCCACCGAAAACGTGAGTCACCCTTTGTTGACTTTGATGATTTTAATCTAAGTGCAGAGGGATTTAGCTATATACAACTCCAAAATTAAGCCAATTTTTCTAATAAGGTGGCTTATCTGTTCGACAACCAATACATATTTCGTGACGAGACCGCTATGCAAAGCTGACCATAAAAATAGTAACAGACTTGGCCTCCAAAACTTTCCATTGACTATAAGCAATCCTAATTAAATTAACGCTCCAATAGAACCTTCTATTTTTTACTACTAAAAAACAAAAAACATAAACTAAGATTTAACCTAACGTTAACTTGGTCGCATTTCCCCACCTATTTTGTCTTCTCATTCGTCCTATGCAGATGACGATAATTCCTCGTTCGTATCCTTCATTTTTCAGCCACTTTGAATACTCATCTCTCTCTCGCCATGGAAACACATCCCTATCCCTTCCAAAACATCTCTTTACTCCTTGTGATCACAACTACCATATGCCTTTTCCATGTTCGAAATTCGTCCGCTGTGGATGACGATCGATACCTCAACTGCAGCACGCCGTTCCAATGCGCAAATTTTCGGGAAGTTCCTTACCCTTTTTGGGGATCAAGCCGGCCAGATTATTGTGGCTTCCCCGATTTCAAGCTCAACTGCAGCGGAGATGCCCCCGTGATCTCATTTGAGGGCCAAGAGTATCGAGTCCTCGATATAAACCAATCTACAAGTACTCTACGGGTTGCTAGAACGGACTTTTGGAACAACCTTTGTCCAGTGTCACTTGCCAATACCACCATAAAATCAAGCCATATCGAAAATACTTCGGATGCTCAAGAAGTACTTCTGTTCTACGATTGTCCACCAATTTTCATTCCTCTTCCAAATCTGCCCACAGGTCAGTTCAATTGCATCGTAAACAGTAAGGCCACTTCCATTAATTACTTTGTCACAAATTTAGAGCTGCCGAATATTAGTGGTTACTGCAACACGACTGTCACTGCCCGCGTTTCTCAATCCGCAGCCGCGGATTTGGGGTTGAATTCGTCCAAGGATAATCTGGTTGCTGCACTTGATTCCGGGTTTGGGTTGAAGTGGGATGCAAGTAATACCTTGTGTGGCCAATGTCAGGTGTCTCGGGGTCAGTGTGGGTACAATATATCTTCAACTGAATTCACCTGCTTCTGTAAGGATGGACCTAATCCCTCAAGATGTGAAGGTATGCGCCTAAATATCTTTTCAGTATGTTTATGATAGAATCTAGATATTAATCTAACCAAAAACGAATTGGCAATACGTGAAATAGACTGTAGATTACTGACCTCGGATTGATGCACTCAACATTCCGGATTGAAATTAGTATTTGATAGTGAAGAAAATTGTCGTGCAGAATTTTCTTAGAAAATCCTGCACGACAAACTTATATTACCAATTTATAGGGTGGTTTATATTCATTTGTTTTAGGCTTTAGCACATCTTCATGTGCTTTTGTTATGCGTGAGAGAAATGTGTTTTCTCAATCTCCATCCAATTTTCTTACTGATTACCATGTCAAAACTCATATGAGGAATTCCATTTGGAACCTTCAAGTTAGGTGCCTTCTTTTTTCTGATTTCTTATTATCATCTTTAATTTATGCTTCTAGATTCCAATCTTCTATTAGGCAGCTGGCATTTTCCATGCCAAAACAAAACCCACTCACTCCCACTCTCATCACATGTGTATCATATGTAGGTGCTTTTTTTGGTCAATGCAAATCAAGTTAGTCGTAACATTTTCAAACATTTCACATGAGTACCCAGTCTATTGAAAAAGTCATATCCTTTTAAAGCCCAATTAATTTTTTAGGTTAAATATTACACATGGCAACCATGAGCCCACTAATAAGCTTATTTGAACAACAAAACTAAAAGTAAAATAACGTAAAAAATAAAGATTAAAATAACCAAAATGAACAAATAATATGAGAAAGGAACTATTTTTGTATTGGTCATAACTTGGGAGGCAGATTCTCTGCTCTTCCACTTTCTGTGTCCTTCCGTGCTCTACTGTTTGTGTGGTCACGATTAATGCACGTTAACATTTTATATTACTATTTATTTTTGTCTTATTATCTCTATAAATGAAAAACAATATAAAATGTTAATGTGACTTAACCGTGACCACACAAAACTTGTTTGGTTCTCAGCAATCTTATGCTGCCTGCCATATAAGTTTTTCCATACCGACATGGAGAACAGCTGGACAAACATAATAAAATACTTATAAGTATTGGATTAAACATTCATTATTTTTAAACCTTTTATTAGAACACAAGAACTAGAATGTGCATCTATTAATCACGATAATGCGTCACACTATTATGCATAATTTTCTTCTATGTTTTTTTTTTTTTTTTTTTAGGTGTGTTTCATATTTTGGGCTTAATTAGAGCTTATTTGAGTGTATTTTTTATTGGTATAGTATGTTTCAGATGCTTATATTTCAACAGAATAATACTTGACTCTTTATAAGTAGCCACATGTAAGAAGTCATTTCTCTTCTTACATGATGCGTTGTAACATTTTACCATAAAAACGTCATGGTCTGAATCATTAATTCATTGTCTTTATCATAATTTAAAGATAATCTCTAGAATTTTTTTTTAATTTAAAGATAATTTAGTTATCCATATTAATTGAACAAATTGACGGTCATGGTAACAAGTAATGTTCCCATGATTAACCATCAATTTTTTTTCATTCATATGGAGAACTGGATGATCTCTAAAACAAATGAAGATGATATGTATGTGTGATAAAAAGAACGAACGGTTTAGATTGTGAAGTTTGTATTATGAAATGATGTCACGTCGTTATGTAAAGAGGAATGAATCTTTACATGTAAGAAATCAAACAATGTGCAAAACAGATCGACTAGGAAACTATACTTTTCCAATACATTAGGAAGTTGTTAATTAGAGTGGATTTGCTTTGCATTTGAAGATCTTTGTGGTGTAAATTCAGTTATAAATTTTGAACAGGTCACTTTTGGCAAAAACTTCCTAGGTAGAGTTTTCTTTTATATTTTTGGTCAAATTTCTTTAGGTACAATTGAGGGAAGAACACGATTTCTTCCATGTTTTGATGTTAGTTGAAGAAAGCTCACGTGCATGCATGCCTAAGGCATTAAACTATTAAAACGTAGGTGCATTTAATCAAACTCTAGATGGAGATTGTACTTTGTTAATTACCCCACCCCGCCCCCCACCTCCCCCGACCTCACCCCCTACACACAAAAAAAAAAACACCCCCACAACATGATTTAATAATAACTAAATTGCATGTGCGTAGTTGTTGAACTTTTAAGCAAAATATTCAGCACACCTCTTTTTTGATTCGATGCGCTCGTTGATTACTTATATTTTTAATTTTTTTATATTTTAAATGAGAATTTTAATAAGAAACACAATACGCTAACTACTAGTACAATACATATCTTGTATGACATCTTCTTTTCACACCCAAAATCTCCCTACTTTCATCAACCGCCATTAATAAGAAATCATCTACTTGGGTTTCATTCACATTGTTTGACTCAAACCTTTTAGTAGTTGACCAACACGCACACCAAATCACAAATAATTAACAATAATAACGGTATTTAAATGACAAATAGTACTACAAATACTTGATGAAATTACCAAAATGCTCATCGATTATTGAACAAATAGAATTCCCTCCATAACATGCCAACGCAAAGAAATCGAAACACAGCCTAAAAAGCGCACATCTTTTGTCGGCAGCCTCCGAAAAACATTCAAAAACTGTGTGCAACCTCTACCTCCACACTATAGTCCAACATTCCAGTCAACCAGCGGCGCCCGCCACGTCATCACAAAACCTCCATCCTTGCTCCACATTTCATCACTGAACTCTGATCACTTGCCGCTTCGCCCGCCCCCAACTCCCAGACGCTGTCGTTTCACTCCCACCTATCCCCCAATGCTCCCGCTTCTCTTCTTCTTCTTCTTCTTCTTCTTTCTCTTCTTCTTGCTCTGCTCCGTCGACGTTGCGACGTCGTTTCCTGCCCATGCCGATCTCTCCAACTGCACCCAAACCTTCGACTGCGGTCCCCTCCGGAACCTCACCTACCCCTTCACCGGCGGTACCCGCCCCTCCTACTGCGGCCCGCCGGAGTTCCACCTCACCTGCGTCGACGACTCGCCCGAGTTGACCATCGGGCTGCTGAGCTACCGGATCCTCAAACTCGACCCGGCTCACCAGAACATGACCTTCGCCCGGTCCGACCTCTGGAACTCTGGCTGCACTGACAAACTCGCGAACTCGACTCTTGAGTCCGAGTTCTTCAGCTACAATGAGGACGACGACATGGACGTCACTATTTTCTACGGCTGCAATTCCACTTTCATCAATCCCAAGCCGCCGAATTGGTTTCTCTGCGACCTTAATTTCTCTTTCAAAGACGCTTATTACTTGATCGGGCCGGTGCCCCTCGACCCGATCGTGAGCTTGTTCAAGTGCTCCATCGGGATTACGGTGCCGATTCTCAAAACCACGGCGGCGGTTCTCGTCGGCAACCGGTCTCTGTTTAAGGAAGCGATCATGGCAGGGTTCAATGTCAATTATACGAACCCGTATGAGAAGCAGTGCGCTGAGTGTCTTAATGTCAATGGGCTTTGTGGGTTTGACTCGGATAAGAACCGACCCGTTTGCATTTGCGGCAAACGGTTGTGTAACCCGGCAGGTATTTTCCTTTTCTGGGTATTGTAGAATTCACTCCGTGGTTATGGGCAAGTTTTAGGTACTGCTTGGGGTGCCCAAACTTAAAAGTTTAGAGTGTTTTTGGTATCGTTTATATTCATTATTTTCGAAAACTATAACTTAGTTTTGAATGGATATCAAACTTCCCCTTAAATCAATATTAGTCTAGTCTCATTCATCTGAAAACTTAGAAGACCGTTGTGTACTGTACTATTTAACTAGTGTTGCGATCTCAATGTTTCGTTGATTTATTTGTTTTGGAACAGGGATTTTTGTTTCTTTCGTTGACTCAATTAGACGAGACTAACTATTCTTTGAACAGCAGAAGCAAACAGTTGTTTATACTAATAGCAAGAACTGCAAAACTATATACCCCATATGGCATGTTCAGCTTTGATGCAGCTTACATTTGGAGTTTAATTTGAAAATATGTGAAGTTTGCAACACTTTCTGTAGCAGAATCGTTGGTACACCGTACATTTGGGAGTATATTGTAGTGTATGACATGCAAAGTTCTTGATGCAAAAAGAATTCAAGTATATGACTAATTCGGTCCACTGCTTATTAGTTTCCCACATATAAGTTTACTTGGTTTTATAGAAGCTGTATGGTATCTACAGTTCGTCAAATTCTCTTCATGTGTTCCTAACTTTCAATTCAAGTTTGGATGAGAAGATGTTCTTTTTATTAACACTGCTTTCTTTTTCTTATCTTTTTTGTAGGAAAAAAGACGGGAATCGCGGTAGGTAATAAATCACTTCATTAACAACTCATTGTAATATTTCCACTGGCATCATGGGGCGGAGAAGAAAATCTAAACAGTATTTTGTTTCATCTTCAGGTCTTGCTATAGGAGGTGCAATTCTTTTCGGCATTTTGGTTGGGTTCTATGTTTATTATTTCATCCAACGCAAGAAGAGGAAACTTGCTGCAGAGACTCAAAGCAAAGAGCAGCCTACACCCCTTACAAGCAATAGCATTACAACTCCCTTAACTAATCTCTCTCAATCTCAGAGCATCCCGTCTTATCCCTCTTTTACCTCCAAGTCTGAGTATGATAATAAGGCGAGCACTTACTTTGGAGTTAAGGTCTTCAGCTATACTGAATTAAAGGAAGCTACTGAAAATTTCAACCCCGCTAAAGAGCTTGGAGATGGAGGCTTTGGCACTGTTTACTATGGTTCGAAAATACTTCCTTTTCCACCTTCTTTGCAAGCAATTTAGCTCACCAACAGATAATCTTGATTATGTTTTGTTAAACGTTCTAATTGTTTGTCCAGGTAAGCTACATGATGGCCGTGTAGTTGCAGTGAAGCGCCTTTATGAAAACAATTTCAAACGTGTGGAGCAATTTATGAATGAGGTCGAGATCTTAACTCGTCTTGAACACCGGAACCTTGTCAAGCTGTATGGATGCACCTCAAAACGCAGCCGAGAACTTCTCCTTGTTTATGAGTATATTCCTAATGGAACAGTGGCTGACCATCTCCATGGGAAACGAGTGGAATCTGGCTTTCTTAGTTGGCCTGTTAGATTGAACATTGCCATAGAGACAGCTGATGCACTGGCTTACCTCCATCGCAATGATGTAATACACCGCGATGTCAAGAGCAACAATATTCTCCTAGAGGACGACTTTTGCGTGAAAGTGGCTGATTTTGGTCTGTCACGCTTGTTCCCCAACGATGCCACCCATGTGTCAACTGCTCCGCAAGGGACTCCCGGCTATGTTGATCCCGAGTATTACCAGTGCTACCAACTCACAGACAAGAGTGACGTATATAGCTTTGGGGTGGTCCTGATCGAGCTTTTATCATCATTACAAGCAGTGGACACCAATAGGCATCGGCTTGACATAAATTTGGCCAACCTGGCCGTCAACAAAATCCAAAACCATTTAGTAAATGAGCTGGTCGATCCTCTTCTAGGGTTTGAAACAAACGTTTCAGTTAGAAGGATGACAACAGCTGTGGCAGAATTGGCTTTCCGGTGTTTGCAACAGGAGAAGGATATGCGACCAACCATGGACGAAGTGTTGAAGGGTTTGAAAGCAGTCCAAAACGAAGATCTTGGTTCAGAAAACGGCGAAGCAGTGGTGCTGGATATCGGAGCAGACGAGGTTGGACTTTTGAAGAGTATGCCACCCCCGCTTTCACCAGACTCGAATGGAACTGATAAATTGGTTAGCAGCTCTACCACACCTAGTTCCTTTTAGCAGTAGAGATTTCCATATCCTCCTTCCTTGTTTTTTTTTTCCAGTGAGCTGCAGCCTTGAGTTCTAAAACAGATGGTAAAAAGTATTGTATACTCTCATACACGGATGTTAAAACTCGAGTGTCTTTCCATATCGTCAGTTGATTTTCTTTTGATTTTCCATATCGTCAGTCGAGTATTGTACATAAGCCATCAGCACTGAAATGTATTTTTGTTAATATTTTCTTATCGGTTTTACGATATTACAAATAAAACAATTTGCTCTATACTCTGCACCGAAGTTTGAACCCCTTACCCTGTAGTTTAGACGTTTGTCAGAAACCTAATACATGGTTTTTCATTTTTTCTTTTTTAATAACCTTTCCTCCCATTTTAATATTTCTTATATATTTTTCACCTCAACAGGTTTTTAAGAGATGGGACAATACTATTTAATCCAACCCATGGTGGTGAGGGCAATCTGGCTGCTTCTATCCTCCAGATCGTGGGATTGATTTGGTAACTCGTAACTTGTAAATCTAGGATGCTACTACGCAAATTGTCATTGCCGGATTGGGGACTAACTTGGTATACGATGACACAGTACGATACGTTGTTTATTATACAGTATGGCAGAGATGAATTTGGATGGTACGGTATTTTGGGTGAATGTACTGTACAATTATGTATAATTATACATTCTATATACACAGTCAAACCAAACAATTATTCTTATTCTTAAATGCCATGTCATGGATTATGCTAACAAGCTCATTTGTAAAAGCCCATTTTATTTAGAGAATGAAGGTTACGCGTGACATGTACATAAGAAAAAGTTGTTTGACAATTTGACACAAGAAGGCAAAGAAAAGCAAAGATTTGAGGGGATAGCATCGGATTTCAATTTGTTAGACCTTGACTTTCACTTAATAAATTTGAGAAAGGAAGATCAAGTGTGACATTTACTACAACTAAAACGCTGTTTAGCGACAGAAACCAAAAGAAAAAAAAAATAAATATGGGATTAGTTGGTCATCGAGCTTTATAAACAAATGAATGAATTCAGTAAATGAATTACGAAACGTTTTTTGATTTATTATAATTGATTGACTAAACAAAATTGATTTAATTATTTTTTTATAAATATAAATTTTAAATTATTTATAATATAACAAATTAATCATAAACAGAAAATTTTGTAAATCAGCCATTAAATGAATTGGGGAGAATTTCTTGAAGAAATTTTTAGTTGTAACAGGAACACGAGTGGTACACTACGTATTTTTATATAAGTTTAGGAAAACTTTATTTTTTAAGTTATTAACTTTTTAATATACATATCTTACCATTTATATAAAAACACGTTTATATCATCTCGTGTGACGCTCATATTGAAAAATATCTCAATTTCTTGGTCAAAGTACGAGAGCCAAGCCTTTTTCTTTTTAAAGCCCCGCCGGGCCCGCCCCACATTCCACTTTGACACCTATGTTCTCTTCTCTCCACCAAAAAACAAATAAATAAAAAAATATAAAAAAATATACATTTTTCAGCTCTATTTGCTTGCTCGCTCCAATACCAACCCTCCCACTCCTCCCCAGATCAGATCTCACATTCTCTCCACTCCACCACCACCCATGATTTCTAACCATTGAATCGCCACCCGCAAACTTCACACCGCCAACTCATCGTTTACCATGGTGACCCTGCAAAAAGTCAAGCTCTTAGCGACTCAATGCGCCGTAGCCGGTAGCCCAACGCGGAGCCCATCGGCCAGCCCAGTCATTCACCTCCGCCGCCGCAAAACTCTAAGAATGTTCCTCTCCCGCCAGGACCACCGCCGATTGCCTCGCCGGACCAATTCCTCAAAATCTCCACCCATCGACGGCGACAATCGCGACGGTGATCCGCCGCAGAAGAGCAAGGATGTCGCTCGGGTTCGGCGCAAGCTGAAGGACCTCTTCGTGTCGTCGCCGCCGTTCGAAGATAGTGTTTCGGATAGGAGAGGTCGAGGAATTGTGGACGAAGAAGAGGAGCGAGGGTTGTTATCGGAAACCGGAAGTGGTGGCGGTGCCGGTAGGTTTCCGACTCGGCGAGGCCGAGGGCTGTCGTTTCGAAATAGGTTGCTGAAACGATCTTGGCGGCCTGTTCTGGTTTCCATCCCCGAGTAGCTAGGCGTTCTCAATTTTCTGTGAAAGTATGGATAATTCCATTTTTTTTTACTTTTTTTAATTTGTTTTTGGAAAATATGATTGGAGTGTAATCTTATTAGATTTTTTTTTTCTTTTTATAAATAGTAATTAGATTCACAATTTAATATTTTGGTGGCAACGGCCAACGGGCATATTTTGGCGCCTCCCAATGCTAATGCGCGCCGGAGCTGCTAATATTAACGAAAAGTATCGCGGCGCATATTAGCATCATCTCCGCATTTGGTCGGTTAGAATTAGATGACGTCGGGATCTTATTATTAAAAATTTAAAAGCATGGTGGATTTGTGGAATTTTCTTGTGGAGCAGTAATATTTCTTGTTTAAAAAAAAAAAAAATGTTTAAGCCAATTCGTAGATTTAGGCCGTCTTTAATAGAAAGGGTAAATATAGTCTGTCCAAAATTATTGTTCTGTAAGAAATTATTTTTATATAAGTGTCAAATCATATTCATATATCATCTTGAGGAGATATACCTAATCCCTTTAAAAATTTATTAGTTTTAAGTTTATATTTTAAATTTATTATTTAATTTAATCAAACTATTGTTTAATGTTTTCAATTTAGCTGTTTGATTTGAATCAATTATTATTGCAACTATGACTCGCAAAAGGCTATGAGAGGGCTACACTTGGCCACTATGATAATCTAACCACTATGATAATCTATCACTTGAATAATAAAAGATTAATTCTTACTATTAAACAAGATTTAGTAGTTGGTGGGTTTGAATCAGTGAAGATGCAAGGACAAGGTTTGGACAAAGAAAGCAGGGGAGTAATTAAATTTTTAATTAAAAGTCTCTCTCAGGTGCAGCTTGCACGTGTTGGTTTCAGAGAGGTTCCATAACCAAGTGTACAGAGTACAAAAACTTTGCAGTAATGCGTCCCAAAACTTTATGCTAATGGACCCAAACAAAGATGATGACCTTAGGATTTGAAGGATACAACCTTTTTTCTGTAGGCTGAGATGGACACAATCTTTATACTAAGGTTTTGGGCCTCCACCCTTTTATTGTTGCTTTATTTTTTTTTGTCAAACCCTTTTATTGTTGTTGGACTGCATTTATAAGAGAGCTTACGTGGAACAAGTTCACAATCTTCTATAAGAGGACTATCTAAAACAGGTTCACAACCATTTTTTTGGCTCATGTTACTAAAACGATGTTCGTTTACGAACATATTAAAAATTCATATTGATCCATGTTTGTTGTTTCATATAGTTTTGATCACACATCTGACACCATCCTCGTAACTTGTCAACGAAAATGAGCGACTCAAACTCAAATTGTAAGATCCATTACAATTCGAAAGCTCAACCTTGTTTCATGATTCCTAAACCATTAGAACTCATAGGATGCCTAATTCACATTTTTTTTTTTTGAACAAACGACATTATCTATACTAAAGGGGAGGGTGGTAGATTAACTTTACAATGAGTTAGCAATAATGTGGTTAAAATTCGTATTTGACGATAATCAAACCTAAAACCTCTTATCGTGATGAAAATCGACCATGAACTTAAACCGAATCGTAAAGGATAAATTAAGGTTGAGTTAACATTTCAAGCTTATATCTCACCTTTTTTTTTTTTTAATAAATTATTAGGGGGAGGAGAAGAATTCAAAATTATTGCAATAATTTAGGAGTTCATAACAAATAAATTTTTTTTTTTGAGGAAAAGAAGTTTCGAATCTGAGATGTATGGATGGAAAGCCAACAATCTACCCACTATAATATGATCATATTGGAGCACATGCAACTTAGATCCCACCTTTTGCTTCTTTTTTTTTTTTTATGCCAACTTTGGTAATTTGTATCACAAAAATTAGGTAAAATCTATGTACAAGGTTCATTAGCAACCTCGCCACCATCACTCGATTGTGTATCCGCATCCACTACCATTGCCGTTACCACTCCCTAAAATTAGTTTCTTTTTCTCTTTTTATTAAAACAAAACCCTTTTCGACCTCATCGTACGTAATTCAAGGCCATCAATCATCAATACATATTTATTAATATTTTACGTAAAAATGTATTAAACACTATAACATTGTTTTTTTTTTTTTTTTTTTTCCACTCACAACCATATTTAAAATACAATCTATTAAACGTTTAATTAATTTACTTTACAACTGAGTATTCCACAAAAAACAAAGTAACAACAATACCAAACTCACCGTTAGTCCAATTGACTTTTGATAGGGTATTTGCTTGCTTAGAGCATCTCCAGAGAAGGTGCCAAAATGTATATATCAATTATAACAGTAAAAATGGATCACACTAATATTCTCCAACCGAAGTGCCAAATCTTATATGGTGATGACATGAATTGGCAGCAAAGGAGGTTGCTGTCAAATTTGACAACAACTTTTAATGTTTTTTTATTAATTATTAAATTTAATTTATTAATTTTTAATTTGTTTAATCATTTATTATAATTAATGTTGACTATTTTTGTGACATCCCACATCGCCCAGGGGAGTGATCTTTATATGTATATTTCCATCCCTACCTAACACGAGGCCTTTTGGGAGCTCACTGGCTTCGGGTTCCGTAGGAACTTTGAAGTTAAGCGAGAAGGGGGCTAGAGCAATCCCATGATGGGTGACCCACTGGGAAGTTGCTCGTGAGTTCCCAAAAACAACCGTGAGGATGTGGTCGGAGCCCAAAGCGGACAATATCGTGCTACGGTGGTGGAGCGGGGCCGGGAAGTGATCCGTCCCGGGCCGGGATGTGACAATTTGGTATCAGAGCCTAACCTTGGTCGCATGTGTGTCGACGAGGACGTCGGGCCCCTAAGGGGGGTGGATTGTGACATCCCATATCGCCCAGGAAGTGATCCTTATATGTATATTCTCATCCCTACCTAACACGAGGCCTTTTGGGAGCTCACTGGCTTCGGGTTCCGTAGGAACTCCGAAGTTAAGCGAGAAGGGGGCTAGAGCAATCCCATGATGGGTGACCCACTGGGAAGTTGCTCGTGAGTTCCCAAAAACAAAACCGTGAGGGCGTGGTCGTAGATCAAAGCAAACAATATTGTGCTACAGTGGTGGAGCGGGCCCAGGAAGTGATCCGCCCCGGGCCAGGATGTGACAATTTTTCTTCACATATTGATTATTTAATTATTAAATTTCTACTGACTTGATTTTATAAATAACCAAAAAAAAAAAACATTTTGAGTTGACATCTCAATTTTTTGTTGAGCAATCGATATTATCTACACTAAGGGAAGAGAATAGGCTAAACCTCATAATGAGCTAACAATAATGTTGTTCTAATTCACCTTTGATGATAATTGAACTTAAAAACTCTCATTTACAAATAAAAATGAATACTCATTGATCGTAATAATAAATAGCTATATATAATCTTCTACAAAATATTATTTTACCACATCAGCTACAAATAATTTTTTGACATTTTAATTTGACATCGTAGCAATTACTATTCATAAGAATTGCACAAATCCCCTTGTAGTAAATTTGAGTAATTTACAATTTTACCCAAAGATCCCACTAACATAATGACATGGCTTAATTGGATTAATAGTTCTTGTTATGATACGATAGTTGGAAGATAGTTTATGTGATAAAAAAAAAAAAAGGATTTAAGCTTCTGTAGTAAAGTTTGTTAAAATTTATACTCAGAATGGAAAATTTCGTCAACTTTTTGTTAATCATTAGCATGTGAGTTAATCATTAGCATGTGAGCTAGTCCTACCTTCTAACAATTAACAGAGAGTTTTATTTTAGTCTAATATATATGGAGAGTTCCGTTTTAGTTTAATATGTGTTGCTTACGTGCTAATAATTAACAAAAAATTTATAAAATTTTCAATTTTGGTATAAATCTTAATGAACTTTACCATAAAAACCTAAATTCTAATTTTTTGACTATATGAACGATCTTTCAATTACCTTATCACGACGAAAACTAATGGTCCAATTAGCCTAATGACATACCATGTGCCGATGCTCATCAGCGATCCCCCTTGAATATACCTTTGAATTTTGATGTCTCCAGCACACCCAAAGTGACCACATGATACTTCAACTCGACGACACGTCATAGAACCAAACTCCACGTCAGCCATACAGATGATCAGACACTCAGTGAACCCCACATAACAATAAACCAAGAAATTTTTAATATGCAGAAAACATGGTTGGAATAAACCGAGAGATTTTTAATCTGCCGAAAACATAGTTGATATAAATTGAGAGTTAGTGTACCAGAAACATAATCACTATATTATGTGTCATAATATAAATAATCAGATACTTAAAAAAAAACACTATTTTTAACACTTATATTATGACATCGGATATATTGATGTTCCCGACACATTAAACATTTCATCAATCCCAGCTTGGGCCCGCATCCCCACCCCTCCTTATCTTATTCTTATCCCATTGTGTCACACTAGACATTCATATAAAGTCGCCGTTCGAAGAACAAAAAAATTAAAACAAATAAATAAATTAAAAAAGAAAGAGATTCAAAAGACTACGAGCACTTCAAAAGACGACGATGATGTGATTTCCATTTCCTCGGCCAACTTTGACACGTTCTCTCACTCCCTCCAGTTTCCACGCACCACCGCCTTCCACCTCCACGCGCCGCCACAGGCAAACAATCATGTGCTTCTGTCACGCTCGTGTCTGTCTGTCTGTTTAAGGCGAGATCGATCCAGTGGTGTGCGTTTGGGGACTCTGAAATTTTGGTTGCCGCTGTGATGAGAAGAACAATAAGATGGGCGGAGTGACCTCTTCGATCGCAGCCAAGTTCGCGTTTTTCCCGCCGAGTCCGCCGTCGTACAGAGTCGTCGCCGACGAGTCGTGTGGAGGGAGGCTCTACATTCCGGAGGTGCCGAGGAGGGACGACGTGGATGTGCTGAAGCTCAGGACTCGCCGGGGAAATGAAATCGTGGCCGTACACGTCAAGCACCCCAAGGCCTCAGCTACCATGCTTTACTCCCATGGAAATGCTGCTGATTTGGGGCAGATGTATGAGCTTTTCGTCGAATTGAGTGCTCGCCTTCGGATTAATTTGATGGGGTAAGTAAGTGCTTTTGATTGTGGATTTTGTTTCTGGGGTTTTTGAATTTGATTGCGTTCAATTTATTTGCCAATAATTCTTATGCGATTGCAAAGTTGGAGTTTTTTTGTAGTGTTTGTTGGTTAATGCAGTTAATTTATTGCTAATTAATTCAGTTTAGAGTTATTAATGTGAAAATATATTAGGAAGTAAATCTTGTAAAATTTGGAAGCATCACTACAAGATTGGTTGTCTCACTTACAAATATTCCAATAAATGCAAAATTGCACATCAGTGCCACATTAATGGAAAATGACAGCAAAAGTGTAAAACTTTGTTAATGTATTTATAGTTCTTCACACAAAGCAAATTGAGCCTAGTTAAACAATTAATTAATTAGCATTAAGATCTTGGGAGCCCTTGGGAGCCAGCTGAAAGCCAAATTTTCCCTTATCCCCAGAAATAGACTTCCGGTTTTGGTGTTTTTATGTTCATGTCCAGTTTCTATATTCCCTAACGAAAACAGCTAGATTTACGACGAAGTAGCATAGAAGGTGAATAATGTAACCAGAAAGCTCATGTCGGGGTTTTATAATTTTATTTGATTATTTTCCCTTTTGAAGGTTAAATTTTTATGCGAGCATTCTTTGATGATAACTATAATGGTGAAGCTATAGTCTTTATTGCCTAGTCTAACACCTTATGTATTATTTTTGTATTCTTTTCTGTGGTAAGCTATAGTCTTTATCCCCTTGGTCAATCTCATTTAGGAATAAGATAAATCCTCCTTTAGACTTATGGCCGAAAAATCTTTAGCTTATATTGCATTGGGCTCTAACGCCAGATTCCCGTGCTTTTGTTGTTGTGTGTTAATAAAACATGTTTGGAACATTGGCTGGGTAAGTATTAGGTTGTTGATTTAAATCTGCACCCCTTCATTTGATTTAATGGCAATAATTTGCAACATATTAGAACTTTTATCCGTATTAGTAAATAGCTCTGCATAGTATAAGATTCTCATCCATGTCTCTGTTGGATTGAATATATTGATAAGTTTTGAGATATGTTTGGAGCTAGGTATTTTCAGTGAGCGTTAGGTCCATGTATGTGGTGTCTCATCCACTATAGATGTTGTCATCAACTCTTAGCGATTCTGGTGGAAAAACAAAAAGATAGTAACTACTAACTAGTGATCTTTTATGAAGATTCTTACTATTCCAAGTCTTAGATAAATAAATAGGGTCATTGATTTTGTTGGGTGATTGATTTTATTGTTGAATGCTATTGACAAGTCTGATTGGTTCACCAGTGATCATATTGGTCCTGTAGTTCAATTATCGGCAGATTCAGACATTAAGTACGTCCATCCCTTTGGTTTTTCCTTCTGTGATATGCATCTATTTGGTTTCCTTTACGTCCATATACACATGAGATACAAATATCAAACAAGAAAATGGGTCCATTCTAATAGTCACACAAGTAAAATATTCAGAGGTTATGACGTTGATTTTAGGAAGATATTAATTTATATTGCTGAACAAAGAGGTGTTACCAAAGTACATGTAAAGTTATACCATGAGTGTTTAGTAATCCACTAAACAATAGAGAAGTACCCTGTCTGAAACCAAGCAACCAAAGTGAAAAAAAAAAAAAAAAAAAAAAAAAAAGACTAATGAAACACTTAAAACATAGAAACCCGTAAAGAGCTTGATTTGAAATGCAGGTGAAGCGAGTCATCTTCGATGGCCTATTCCCACAAAAATACCAATCAGATAATGCCTCACAAAGTTTATTTAAACAGAGGAACATGACAAGATGTTCAACTATGTACACAAGTGAATCAGATCATCAAACACATTATGTTTGGTGTTGACATTAAAGAACTCAAAAACAAGATTTTTTTTATTAATAATTATAGCAATAAAAAAGCATTCAGTCGAGACTCATGACCAGTCCAGTAAAGGAGTACCCGCAGGCTGTAAACTCTCACAAATTTTTGAAAAATCACCAAGAGACACAACGAGCACATACTAGATATTTCAGCTCACCTGGCGGCTCTATAATTCTGCAATTGTTTTTTTTTTTTTTTCATCCAAAAAACCCCTTTCGTTTGTTTCTACATTCCTATCCAGAAAGAATGAATTGAGTTCGTATAGGCATAGTGGTTGTCACAGTGGTTGCACTGGCAGGCTCTCATTTGTTTTTTATTGACACCTCTTTCTTTAAGTGATTATAATATGTTTCTATCGTTGACTTAATTTAATAGTGTATGTTTCCATGGATTTCGCAGGTATGATTACTCTGGTTATGGACAGTCAACTGGAAAGGTTAGAAGCCAAGTCCCACATATGCTGTCATAAGATGCTACCTTCTTAAAGTGTTTATGAGATCTGAGAGCGAGATATGGTTTATCCAACTTAATTGGTGTAACGTATGATATCAGCTGTGTCTCTGTGTGTATCTTTTTATTTATTTGTTTTTCTTTTTTAGCGAAGGGTGTTAGATCATGGTTTTTGTTTTATTTCTTGTTCAAGATATTAAGCTTCTGATCCGGCTGTTAAAAATGAATAAATTCATTATACTTTTCTTTGGCTGGGAACTATATGGTTAAATGGGCACTCGAGTGTAGAAAATGTGAATGCAGATACATCGTGCAAAAATGGATTCTGATTAGGAAACTAAGGTTGGAGATCTTTAGCATGTTAGTATCCTTGTTTTTGGTTGTTGATTTTCCAGGAGAAAAATGGACTGTAGCTTGATGCATCTGAATATACGCTTGTTTCCTTTTGTTATTATATGCGAGTGATAAATATGGGTTTTGCATACTCATTCATTGATGTCCGTTGCTTGCTAAATTACTTTGTGAGTGTGGCTAAACAGTTAGGTTTAGTAGCAGTTCATGCGTAATAAGTAACAGTCACCCTTTCTTCTTGAATCAGGCAACTGAATATAATACATATGCGGACATTGATGCAGCTTACAAATGCCTCAAGGAGAAATATGGGGTCAAAGATGAACAACTAATATTATATGGTCAGTCTGTTGGTAGTGGTCCCACTGTTGATCTTGCATCACGTCTAGCAACCTTGAGAGGTGTGGTGTTACACAGTCCCATTTTGTCTGGGCTGAGGGTTTTGTACCCTGTCAAACGGACGTACTGGTTTGATATTTACAAGGTAATTTTGTAACGGTGATTTTGCACTGCCTGCTTGTTTCATCCTCCAAACAGGACTTACATTATCGTTTTCTAGATTGACCAAAAACTATTATCTTTTCCAGAATATCGACAAAATTTCAATGGTGAGCTGTCCTGTTCTGGTTATACATGTAAGTCTATCTCCTCTCTTCCAGTTTTTACTCTTCTCTCTGCGTGCACACACACACACGTCTGAATGCAGACAGAGTTTGAAGTGTAACCACACAGAGTTCTTTAGTAAATTTTCAATAGATTACAAGTCTGTAGATTAATGTGTGGTAGATTTTTCGACATATTATTAAAGTTTGTGGTAGAATCTGCAACTTTCTCCAGCTGTTAGGGACAGAAGATATAAAGGGATGTTTCATGCATCATCTATCGGATGAATGAAATAAGTGAATTTGGTTTAGAAAAAACTCATTAGATTGGTTTGAGAATTTCACTTTATGTGAGAGATTGCAGTCATCGTCTTCTGATTGGAATCAGGATAGGGTAGCCACTTCATTTTAAATGGGTTATGTTACCGCCACTCGTTTTCATTCCCTTTCCATCTTTTCTCATACTAGAAACTGCTGCTTGTTTTGTGTGGAAAGTAGTAATAAAATGTTCCATGCCCAGGGGACAGCAGACGAGGTCGTAGATTCGTCCCATGGGAAGCAACTATGGGTGCTTTGCAAGGAAAAGTATGAGCCTTTATGGCTCAGTGGAGGTGGACACTGCAATCTTGAGCTTTACCCAGAATTTATCAAACATCTAAAGAAATTCGTACACAGCCTCGGAAAGTCAAAATCGACCACAAATGGTTCTAGAACAAGTACAGTAGATTCTGAGAACAAGAACAAACCATCTGAAACCGGTACTTCAGATTCAACTGAAGTGGGTTCTGATCTTCCAGAAGTTTCTAGAAACAGTTTAGATAGTCGACTGGAGAAATCTAAAAAGTCGAACAAGCCCGAAAAGTCTCGGATGAGCACTGACCGAGTCGACACGTTTAGGAGAAAGAAGGGGTTAGTGTGGTGATTTGTTATTACATGAAGAGCAGTTGAAATAAGTTGTGTTGTTTAAATGATGCATCCATTCCATAGCGTGTTGTTCACATAAATTATATGTTTCATTTTGTATGTATATTCTGCAACTGGGGAAAGTCCTGCTTTGTATTTCTAATGCGAAATCAGCTTCATTTAAACACGCCGGAGACTGGAGATCTTTGCAACTAGGGAAGAAACCTACGTGATCGGTGTTGCTTTTGAATTGCCCTCTAAAAAACCTCCTTACTGTTCGGAGTCATGTGTGCTGTGTTCCTCTCACGCATCTCCTCCCCGTGTTGGTTCATTTGTTCACGTCTCTGCCTCTTGTCCGCCTCCGCCTTGGCGGGTTGTTCCAAAAGCACTCGCAAGGCGGAAACAGTTTTGTCTCCGATGACCTTGGCATCCCTTTCCTTTCATTTGCCCTCTCTTTTCTTGCTTTGTTTCTTTGGCCCGGTGGAGTACCATGTATTTGGTGGATCTTGAAAAGCAACCAAATGTTTGCGAATTTCCGGCAACTATTGAATGGAAATCACCGTGCTCCTTTCGCCATTTAGGAGTAAACATTTGAATGAAATGTGCGGAAAGTAAGTGAATTAAGTACATAATGTGACAACTTTGCAGGAAATGTTCGAACGAAAAGAGTGAAATACATGATTGTGTTAAAAGGTTGCTCTATGAACTTGTTACGTGGGAAAAAAGCCATTCAAACACTTCAAGTTCTGCATCCAATTCTTCACCATTCCATCTATATGCTATTTCAATTCTTCTTTACTCTAGCAGAACGAATTTCTTTCTCCCGTCCTCGTCACTGCTATCGATTTCAAATGTCCTCACAGCTCCATGTACAGTGGTCACCCCGCTTTCATCTAGACTGCAAAGCTGATGCCCCTGATATGCCAACCGTGTCACAAGCGTTCCTGGGTTCTAGTCCAGCAGGCTTAGTAATTACTAATACTAATACGGATTTCTACTTCTTCAACTATACTTATGATACTCGTAGGCTCATATTTATAAGAGCCTTGACGAGGGAAACGATTTAGGACTCCAGGGGATTACTGCTGGAGAGGAAACAATTGTAAGGAACTTCATTTGGTAAGTTTGTGGTACATTCAGACTAATGCTGGAAGGTAGGCTTCAATCCTTGGAAATTCCTCCAAAGCCATTCTTGGCTTCTCCTACAAGATCACAACATTCTGGCACAACATCGTCATCTCGATAAAATGTTAATGATTTCCAAAGAGAAAATTGATGTTACTGAATCTAGTTAAAATACCCTGCATGCAATTGATACTAAGTTATGAAGTGCATATGCACAAAAGGTGAGTGTCACGCAAATAAATTACAGTTTTACATGATGTCCTCCGTCCTTGTGAACAGAGGCTGATGGATAGCTATACTGTATCTAGGTGAAACTCTGGTGATGCCCAATTTTCTGGAGCTGTACATGTGAATTAGACCAGTCGAGTTAAATACTTGAAGAGTATATGTGATATAAACAATATTGGAGACTAACTATTGTAAGATTCCAAGGCCTTACTTGTAAACTGAATTGATGACTGGGAAGAAGTTTCTGTCTTATGGAAAATCAACATCCTTCCATAAAGGAGCCGAATACTCATGGGAAGCAGCTCGACAAGTCTTTTAATTAATAGTTTGTCAAACTTCGGATTCTCTTCAATTAATTCCTCTATTTTGTTGCAAAGTTTCCTGTCATTCACGGGCTCAAAATAATTCTCATCTCTTGAAGTACTTACTATTGAGGCAATGCATGAAAACAAGGCATATAGATATCAAAAGTATGGACAAGCACGTTATTCATGACTTGAAAAAGATAGACAAGTAGCCTCAAGCATTTTCTTTCAGGTTATATATTGAAACTCTTACCAGTTTCAGTTTCAAATCTAAGGCTGCCTGCTGTCTCTGGGATGCAAAAAACTTGAGCGACTGAGAGAGAAAAAGAACAAGGTTCAAATTAGAAACAGATATATACTATACAAAGCTCGAGAAATAGTACAACGACAAGGAAACAAGATCTTACTCCAATTCTCTGCATTTCAAGAGATCTATGTAATGCTTTTCTTTTAGATAGAAGATTCCCACATATTGGCTTAAAAGGCCGTCGGTAATTTCTCCCCCGGTAGATAATAATAGCATGGCCCTTTTTTAGCTTATCCACCGAGACGAGAACCCCACCACTTTCTGCTTCAAGGAACTTCGCAGTGTACATGACCTGCCCAAACAGTTTCTGCATTGTAATAACTTTGACTACCTCCCTGTGCTTCCAGTGCTGATGAATACCTTCCTTTACCCCATTAAAGACCCCACGCCTACCTGAAGCCAACATTGAAGCAATGAGATACGATTACAAAGACAACTCATCAAACAAGATAACTACCAGATTTCGATTTCAATTAAGGGTTCAGAAATAAACTAGTGTCCCCTCCAAACAAGCTCTTGAATAACACCAGATAAAGAGTATGGCTCTAATAGAAGATTTTTGAAAACGTCAATTTGACTAGGCAACATATCACAATCAAAAGGAATTACACATAAATGTACAGAGAAATGAAAAGTAAGCAAAAGATTAAGCCATGAGTGGGACTGTAAAAAGAATCCTAGCCCTCTTAAACGTCATCTGCAGACTGCTAAAACATCTCAGAGTTGGAACCCCCATGAGGCCAGGAGTTAAAGATCTTTAGTGGTAAGTAATGAAAATCTGATTTAGTTCATAGCTTTCGATATGCAAACCTTTTTTTTTTATTTGGATGAGAAGAAACACAAACCTCAATGCAAACTCAAGAAGAATAAAGTTTGGAAGAGCTATACATCGTTACACACTATATATATATCAAGATTAATCTCTTACTTTATTAAAATTAAAAAAAAAAAAAAAAAAAAAAAAACCATGATGGTTCACCCAGATAGAATTCAACCATCCATGACAAATCCACTGACCCACAAAAAAAGAAAAATAACAACGAAATTGAAGAAAATACTGGTAATATGGGACTAATGAGTGATTCAATATATAAATATCAAACCACAGATAATGAATGTAGGGAGAATAAAGTAGGGTTAGAGCCAGTTATGTGTACAACAGACGGAAGTTTATCTTTACCAAGTACTAAGCAACTATGCATCTTCAGTCCTATCTTTCGGAAGCATTCTCTCTCTTCTTCAGTCATCATTTCTTGGTCAACATCCTGCTCAGCCGGTGTCCATTGAGAATTCAACTTTGATAACTTATTTGTTGATTTCTCTATTTTTCTGTTTAGCTGAAAACCATAACAAACTATTATAAATGGAAAACATTATAAAAAAAGTGAAAAGTGGTAATAAAGGTTTCATGGATTAGCATCTTACAATGAACGCCTTGCACTCTTGATTCCTCAGCTCCCTCCCCAGTCGTGCCTTTTCAGCTTCCAGCTTAATTTCAATGTCTTTATTTCTTCTTATAAGGTCTCCATACTCTGTTTGGATATTATGGAATTCTGATAATGTTCCCACTGTGCCAGTACTGCCTAATGGATCATCATCTTCAGAAAAAGTTTCAATTGCTTTCAGGCGTGCATGTTCTTCATGGAGTTGCCATCTATTGAGCTCTATTTCTCTTTTTGCTACTAAATCCGAAACTCCACAAGGAAGAAAGTCCTTGCCTCTATAGAGTAATATAATAAACTTATTGCGCAGTAACAGAACTCCTCCTGTGAGACACTGCATTAGTAAAAATTGTCCTTGAGTTACATAATTAGTCAAGAACTTGAGATTAAGTTTTAATTTTGTTGTTGATATTACAGCTTAACTGAATTTATGATAACAGAAAAGGAAAATTGCCAATTATGAGTTCTGATCAGGTGTTATTCATTAAGGAAAAGCAGCCGACTTTTCCTCAAATGTTACACCTTTTATTACCCAATAATGATAGGATGCATAAATAGCGTTTTGATTGAGTCGTGGATGTCATGTATATGCATACATTTTCTTAAACTTGCCTTCAGCTCATATGCCATTTGCTCATTGTTTGTATTTGGAACTCCGAACTTCACAGCAATCTTTGCTATCTGACTTTTCTCCCACAACTTTAAGATGGCAGCACCCAAGCCTTGAAGTTTCCTGTTCCTTCCTTGAGAACATTGAAAAAGGAAAACAAAATTAGAAAACATTTCATACATACAAATGCATGTATGCACCACCATGTATTGTCAATTATGTCTATATATATGTCAGTAGGAAAGGTAATACCTAAGACAAAATGAGTAGGCAATGAACGAGCGGACTTCCTCAAGTTAGTTAGTTCATCATCTGTTAGCCTTGATCTAGTGTTTGGTGGACAACGCCTAATTGGAGCCTTAAATCCAGGAACCACTTCTGGGAGCAAGTCCGCATCTACTGGCAAAGGCTTGTGCATCCACCAGTCAATGAATCGAGGTCCTAAGCCATCCAATAATCTATCTGCTTCCTTCTCATACAAGGAGCTACTTGTTGGTTGGCAACTCACATTGGTTTCTAGAAACATTTGTGTAGGATCCCCTTTGTCGTTCTTTTTGTTCAACTTTTCATCCACAGCACTTTCAAAAGTTTCAGATTGATAAATACTACTTTTTTCTAAATCCAGCTGAATGAGATCTGAGGATGATGTTTCTTGACAGCCAGCAGAGTGTGGGCGCCTCTTTGGAAAAAATTTCGAAGTTAATTGATAATTGCACCCTCTATAAATAACAAGTGAGTCTTTATTTCTCCAAACAACCATGCCTCCAGTCTTCATCTGTGTATGAAACATATGCACGTATATATAATCACCAAGAGAACATGTAATAACTAAAAAGAACAGAAAAAAAAAAAAATCCAAAGCAGCGCGATATAGAACTACTGAACTAGGAAGGCGGATCACTTAATATAATTCTCATAATGAATATATCTCATTCTTTTAGAAAAAGTTCGCCCAATAATATGCGAAAATAAAAATTAGAGCAGTCATATAAACACACAACTAAGTCCCAATAGGCGAAAGCCCAACAATGCAGGAGCTGGAATTGATACAAATCTCAATATTCAATGTTCTTCAAGCAGACAATTAAAAGAGTGAACATAAATATAACAAGCTGCAGAAGGACAACTAAATCAAATCAACTATATAAACCAAAATACGGCACCATCTCAATCAGTTTAATTTGTTGAACTCAGGAAAATGTCTAGCAATTGTCTGAATATATCACTCTGGTCTGCATAAAACAAAAAAGCAAGTAGAGGTAGAAAATCAAACCTCAAGAATCTCTTGAGCTCTATACATATTCCGGCAGAGTGGCACGTCGAATTTGAGCATGGCGAGCTCATTCCCCTTCCAAATGAACTTCACATCATCAACAACGGCTGGAGTGACCCCGGCCTTCTTAACCTTGATCCATTTCCTCATCTTTGCAGCCTCACCTCTCAATCTGTCAAGCAACTCTTTCTCAAGGCTCAATTCTGCTGCACTCGCCACTATTTCCCTCTTTACTTTCGGAAACACCATCCTTTCCTCCCTCTCCCACGGCATTTTCTTCCCGGAAATCTTCGAGTCGTCGGCCTTTCCAAGTCCCTCCAAGCAATCCCCAATTCCAAACTCCCCAAAACCTCTGTGGGTTCCTACCGAATTATCCTCTTGTACAAGCCCCTCCAAGCAATCCCAAATCCCAAACTCCCCAAAACCTTTCTGGGGTTTTTCCGGATTCTCATTTGGTCCAAGCCTCTCAATGCTCTGGACAATTTGCTTGATTGCTCTCTCCCCTCTAATGCCGACCAACTTGCCTCCTAGCTCCGAATCGGAGTTTTCGGGTTTGGCATTGCCGGGGATCTTCCTGTTTCTGGGTCTTGAGAAGTCAATGACTTGGTGGGGTTGAAGAAGAAGCGGACCCTTCATCCATGGTGCAGCGGGAGCCTTAACGGAGGCGTCGGAGCTCGAAAAGGACTCCAATGGGGGCGTGGAATGCGGGGTTTTGGAGGGAGTTGGGTTTTGTGGAGGTTTTGGGTTTAAGGAAGATGAGATGGAAAAGTGCGCGTGAGAGGGAAGAAGATGGGCGGTGTTTGGGAGAGTGGAAAGAGGAGAGAGGAAGAGAGTGGCGGGCATAGTTAGCGTCTCAGCGACTGCGGAGGACAGGGAGATCAAGTCTCAGTTTTCTTATCCTCTGTGTTCTGCAAAACCGGTGATTGTTTGATGAGTGATCATCGTTGGACCTACATTTCGGTTTGGGATTTTCTGGCAGCTTCCTTTTTTTTGGCACCATAAAAAATTAGAGATGGCAATTCGTGTAGTCAATTAATAGTCGACATTAAACTCAACCTGTTTAACAATTTCTTTCGTTCGGTAACATTGTCTTTTTCTTTTTCTTTTTATTTTTTTTAATTTTTTTAACAAATGACACTAAAGGGAGGGATAGCCAATGACTTAACATCATGGCTAATAATAATATGATTTATATTTGTTTTTAACGAGAATCGAATCTAAGACATTTTATTTACAAGTTAAAAAAGAATATCACTAGATCGTAGTACTAAGTGGTCGATCGTTAACATTGTTATAGTCTTAAATTTAACTGAAGGAGATGGTTGTAGTGAAGGAGAGAGAGAAAAAAGAGGTGTACAGCGGGAATTTCAATATGATTCGAAGAAGTCCCAACTAAAGTCTGTTTGATTGACCTCCAAAATATTGTGGTGATTCCAATGGTAAAGACATAACCCGTTTGAGAATGTGTCTTTTGCAGGTTTGAGAAATAACCCGCATCAACATAACCAATAAGACAAACCTCATTATGAAGACCAAGAGGGTATGATCTATTATGAAGTTCATAGGGATAGAATAAGTCCAGATTCGTAGTACCTTTAAGGCAATGAAGGATGCCTTTAACACCATTCCCGTGTCGCGCGTGTTGACGCGTTGCTATAACTTGCTAGAAGATTAACGGGCAAAAAGATGCTTGGTCTAGTATATTAAGCTAAGTTTTCGTAGTTGTTGTATTTCTCTCTCTCTCGCTCAATCGATGAGAGCCTTTGATAGCGGGCTTAACAACACTATGGCTTAGTACTCAACCTTAAATCTTATAGCGACATCTATTGTCTAGATATGAGGTTGTGGTTTTTTGTGGCTCTTGCAGTTTGTGCTCCTGGCAAACAAGTACGAGGACGAAGCTCGTCACATTGCTGGAGGTGACTTATAAGTTATAACAATGCTTGTTTGTCTACTATTAGAAAATCATCAAATGGTGGCGTGGTCTTTTCTCCATGATAGTTGTACAACTTTCAAGGTTGAATCCTCATGAGTTCTACAACTGTGTTTTGGGGAGAGTTCTCTCTCTCTCACACTAATTTCTACAATCCCCTTATATTTTAAACTTAAACCGCAGCACATATCTAGTTTCACAGTTTTTAAATAGAAAAAAAAAAAAAGAAAAAGAAGAAAAAGAGAAAGGAGAAAGAGAGTTCGAAACTATTACATTAATTTAGTGGAGAAGGGGGGTGTCTCGAGCTTAGAGCACTAGGGTAGAAACCCATCAACCTATCCACAAAAATATTGAATCACATGAAGAAAAGAATCTCTGATTTGATTAAAAAAAAAAAAAAATTCTAATTCATTCAAAGCATGCCACAAAAGTTTACTGCAACAGTTTATTCCAATGACCACATGGGCTACGGGACTTGGGAACAGCTGAATTAGATATGGAGGAGATAAAGTTCCTCTTTGTGCTCAAAATTTCTTCTCTGCTAGCTTCTATATACAAGAAAAGACGACAGACATAAAAACAAATCCAACCATCACGAAAATCATTGACAAACGAGAGCCGCAGAAAGTTAATCCATGCAGTGAGCGCATCATAAGACCTTTGATTCATCGTCCAAGGGGTCACGAAGCGTTCCACACATCCAATCCATCCATATGGTATAATGGCCATAGTTATGGCGGTATGTAGTATGATGTATGGTGTGGTAGCCGGCACCCATGACAGGCCATATTTTGGAGTGGATGCAATCGTGAATGTTCGCTGTCCATATGGCCTCGATAAATAGGAGCGCTATGTGGGTTGTAAAATGCATTGGTACAAGAAATAGAGCTAAAACATGTGGAACTGCCTGTAGTATCCCATCAATCGGGTGAAAAGCCAAACCTGACATAAACAGATCCAAAACAGTCGAGCATTAGCAACATATGTAAGGAAAAGATTTCAAAAATGTGATGACAAGTTGAACTAGATGAAAATTATGTTAAGTTGAACTACGTTCCTTAATTTAATGAAGTAAAGAACAGTGATTGTTTTTCCCTTGCATCATATTTGTCGGGAATAACAAGCGGAGTGGATTGGGAAACAAGTGACTCTTACAAGATTAAACTCAGGAAAACAAAATAGAAATTGTTCAAATGACATTGATTTTCATTTAAAAAAAGCTTAAAATGGCCTTTACTTGTAAAAAACTGATACTTTATTAACATGTCATAAACAAAAGTTGATAAGCTGTCAATCTCAAGACAGAACAGGCGAAGCTCAAGCAGAATGCAGAACAATTAAACTAAGCACTATTGGTCCCCGGAGACCGCCACACTCAAATCCACATGAATACGAAAGAAAGAGGTACGTGAAAATTTTCTGATGAATATTTTATTTTTCTGGTCTGGGATTCCGATGAACTGAAGCACACAATAAGTACAAAACAACCAGTATCGCATGAAACCACAACTTTGGTCCATGAAGATTACCCACAAAATAACCATCACGAGGACTCCAAAGGAGGAATGTTCTTTTAAAATGGCTTACAAAGACATAAATCATGATTTGTATACCCGAGTTCTACCGAAACCTAGTCCAAGTATAGTGGATACATAGATTGTTTCCTACTACCTAATTTCGGAATGCCCTTCGTAGCAAAAGCATAATATCAGAAGCCTATACCATACCAAACTCAACAGGGTGATAATAAGGTTAGTTTATTGGTCGACCAATGATCCTGGGGAAGAACTACAGGACATTAAAGTTCTTTTATCAAATCCTAGTTGGGGAGGAAGAATTGGCAGAGCGAATGAAAGATAGTACATAATTAGCTTGTTAAGGAGAAAGTGCACAGAAAATCCTTCCATGTAATTTTCATGCTTCTTACTGATCCAGAAAGCAACTGAGAGTCGCAAAGTTGGTTTCCACAAGTACACTGAGAGTGGCAGAGTAAGTTAGAGCCAAAATTGCCATACGAAGGTGATTAACCATCTTATGTCATGGAAAAAAGAAAGGAAACAGAACAAAGAAATCAACTTTTTTAAAAGGGAAACTGTTATCCTTCTTCCATCAAGTCCTTGAAAAAGTCATGTGTTAGAGCGAAATAGACAAGAGTGGAACTCAATTGGCAGGATAAAACAGACTTAAAATGCAATGATAATAACAATCAAGATATATCATATACGGTCTTCCAGAGGAGAAAGAATTCAGGAAACAATGTCACAGAAATATGTAACCTCATCAAGTGCACCAAACATGGATTTTACATATGCCATAACACAATCAAACACACACACACACACATATATATTCGCTCATGATCCAAATCAGATAAGATGCGAAAACATTCAAAATGACAAAGTATGAAATTTGAGTAGTTTGATAGCTTACCAGCAAACGGAGAGAGGGTGTTCTGCTTGTTGTAGATGTGATGGGTAGCATGAAGATATTTATACAGAGGTTTTATGTCATGCAACTCCCTGTGCATCCAATAAATTCCGAACTCCACGAATACAAGATAAATTGCTAAATACAAGAGGTAAGCGGGCCAACCAACATCACTTACTCTTGCAAAGCACTTAGCCCAGCCATTTTCAACCATGTACTCAGAAACAGTTGGAAGAGCACTGTACCAAGGCATGGCCTTCATGGCAACATATATTTGCAAACGCATGGCTTTATTAGAGGGAATGGCATCTGCAATGAGGAAACAAATAAACAATAACGTAAATTGGTATCATCCTAAGTTTCTAACAGTAGTTGTTAATACGCACAAAATTCTACGGTGAAGTAACAAAACATTGCAGGATCCACAATCTTGTAATCTACTCAGTTGTAGTATGTATGCTAAATCTTTGTCAAAATTTAATCGTCAATCAATATGAAAGAGGGAGTTCAGATCAGATCCATCAATGTACATAAAAAACAACTTGAACAAACATAGTCCATCTAATTTTCCTGAGATTAAAATAAACTGCTCATAGAAACACAATTGAAGAGAGAGAGCAACGAAAAAAATAATCAAACCAACAAACAAATAACAGATTCAAAAGTTTTGAACCAAGCAAAAGCCAATCTGCTAAATAGATTTACAAAATCACTAAAACTCAGTGAGACAGAGAGAATCCTTAATCCATACTTTGAAAATAACAAGAGTAATTAGATAGAAATCTTAAGAAATCACATACCTACTCAAGAACAATGTGATGGTCTCTAATTATGTTTTCTTTTTCTGCAGATCGAGGCGATACTCTAATTAATCTAATTTGATATTCGAACTTAAGTACAGAGAGAAAAGCACACTCCTCTAGCCATCTTGAGTACCACTGTGTTTTTTTTTTAATGTTCCAAAATTTTTCATGAATCAATGAGAGGAGTGATATTCACACTCAATAACCAACACTACCCACCAAACTACAGACTCATATAATTCATCCCACAGCCAAACCACAACTCTTTTTTTACAGAAGATAACGAAAAATCCCAATTTAGAGAATCACTTAAAATCGTGATTGAATACCTAGATTCATTAAAAGAATTAAAAACCCCCAAAATCTCAATTTAACCCCTAAGTCAACACCACTATTAGAGAGAGCATTGGACCTTGGTGATTGGTGTACCTTTGGGGAGATAAACATTGCGTTTCAGGTAGTAAATGTAGAGGCACCAAAGGAAGCCGGAGACGAGGTAGACCAAGGTCCCGCCGACGTAGTTGCGCAGCCACGTCTGGAAGAAGTGGGGGAGTGGGTCCCACACTCTATTGGGGACGAGGGTGCCGAGCACAATGCGGTTGTAAAACGTCGTCTCCTCCGAGAACGGGTTCAGGTAGGACTCCTCCATCGGCTCGACACGATTTTTCCGGCGATGGGTCGCCGCCGGAGATTTGAACAGCGAATAAAAAGGGCGGAGAGAGAGAGAGAGAGGGGACAGACAGAGCGACAGAGGCCGGTAGGTTGCGCTGGAGGCGAACAACTGGTTCTGAGATTCGTTCGTCTGTTCTGTTACGGTACATCTATCTATCTATTCTATCTATTTCTATTTCTATTTCTATTATATATAAAGCCAGCAGTGGGGTGAACAGTGATGAACAGTAATGTGATGTTATTGGATTCGACAAAAATGTTTGGATACAGATGCCCTCAAAACAAAAAAAAAATCAGAAGAAGTTCAAAATAATACATTTGTTGTAAAATCGACGGTGTGTGCAGTGGAATAAATAAAATAAGACACAAAATTTACGAAGTTCTTCTACAGTTAGTGTGACTGGAGTACGTCTTCGGGGCAACGCTAGTGCTTCCATTATAATTTAGAATAATAAGAGTACAAAATAACTCTTTCTTTATTATCCCCTCTCATCTTCCTCTATTTTCTCTCTTACTCTTCTTCTCTTTTCTCTCTTCCTCTTTCTTCTTTCACAATCTCTTCCGTAAACCTCTTCTTCATCTCTCATTCATTTTATAAGCAAATAGAACACTATTCACTTTACAAATTTTCCACAAATGAATAGTAAAAATACTGTGCATAAATAGTAACAGACTATTCATGTGGGCCATCCACATTCTTCACAACACTCCCCCTTGGATGGCCACAAGTCTTCGATTGACTCGTTAAAATCTTGTTCTGTTTTGGATGCTCCCCCTGATAAGTATCTTCCCTTGATTTCAAATCATTTAGGCTGATCGTTGGTCATTCTGCTTCAGTCTCTTAGCGAGATGAGTTGACGAATGAGGTGCTTTACTTGTTAACTTTCCACAGATTTGTTCTTGAATTGGGTTGGAGGACCTTCTGCTAGACTTCCTCCAAAGGTCTGAATTTACTACTTTTATCTAGAGCTAAATTTGATTCAAGGGTGGTGGACACTTGATCTTGAATCAGACTTGTGATTTCTTCAAGGGTCGTCTAGGCTTGATCTTGAATGAAATTGGACCATGAGGAGCTTCATGTGGCAAGTGATCTTCGACTTTGTCAGGGATGAATCAGCACGTGTTTGTTGCGCTTGTCTTCACATGCTTCAATGTATCATTTTCACTTCCCTTACTTGCCCCCTTGCAAAAATGATATTTTCCTTATGCAGGTTTGACACCTTCTCTTGTAGTATTTGTCCTCTGATGCATAAGTGGAATGCAAACCTTGCATTTGAATGGTCATTCACTTCTTGGTGACTTATCCATGCGTGGCAGCTTTAGTGTAAAAAGTCAACAACAGACCAATTATTCTGCGGTGTTGATGACTTAAGACCCAGCTCCATCAACAGTTGAAGATGAGTACTCGAGAGTAATTCTAGGTAAGCAATCAGGAAAGGTTCCAGGCAGTCGATTCCTTACCGAAAGTTTGAGTGGAGGTTCCGACATATTGCTTTCTTTATCCTTGTATTTGCAGGTAAGAACAAGGACAAAGGAAAGGACAAGGAGATTGCATGATATGAGATACTCTTACTCTCGTCCATGATGATATGAGATAATTTTGCTCTGGTGTGACTGGATTTGAAGAGGTATTATCGGAGAGGAAGAAAACTGAGTATTTTGAGATGCTTTGTTGAAGATGCATTCTCGGAGATGAGGAAGAGTTAGGTATTATTGCAAGTCTGCCTTGTTATGGAGAACGAAGGTCGACATATATAGAGATTTTTCAATAGCAAGTAGTGATGTTCTGCCTTTACTCTTGTCAACAACTGTGGTGTAATTAGAACAGTAAGATTTACGTGTTTTCAACTTTGTCAGAGATCTTTGACAAAGTTACACGCGATATCCGAAAAAGCTGAGATTGCGTCTGAAAAATGCCAACGAACCTTCTTCAGGAAAATCTGGCTTTTGAAATTCGAAGAGTAACGCCTCTTCGATCTCTGAACAAGTGGCTCTGTTGCCTTTTCTTTTATAGAGACATCAATTGTGTTCAAGAGTATACTCAGAAAGTTGCTGTCTGTATAAATTTTCCCCTTCTTGCACTTCTAAGATTTTATTTGACCTCCTTTTTCCTTCATCATTTCTGAAAATGGCTTGCCCATCTAATATTTGTTATATTTGAGTCTTAGGAGTGACATAGACGAGCAGCATCATGATAATATATGGCGTTCGTCCTTCTTATCTTCTAATGGTCTTCTTACGGTTAGGGATTATGTGATGAAGAATAACATAACCGCTACAGTGGTGGCTAGGAATCTACTCACTCCAAAGGATAATAGAATCCTTTCAAAACGGTCTGATGAGTTGGCCGTTCAAGACTCCTTGGCTCTTAGTGTTCAATGTGCGGGCTCTGTATCTAATATAGGCCAACACCTACTTGCTCGAACTCACCAAGTTGAATCATTGATGGCTGAGGTGGCAAGTCTTAAACAAGAAATCAAAGGGCTCAAGCACGAGAATAGAGTGTTACACGTGCTTGCAAATAATTACTCGACGAACATGAAAAGAGATCTCGACCAGCTACAGGAATCCGAAAGTCAGATTCAAAGTGATCACCAGAGGTTCGTTGCTAGATTCTGAAGGCAACCGATGCCTTCCCCTTTTGGTGTTTTGTCAAGTACTGGGGTGCCACATGATCAATCTTCAGTGCCTCCCCCTTCTTGGGTACTGCCGAGTACTGAGGCTTCACATGAGCAACCTTTGTGAAGGCTTCATCCTGTTTGTTTGTTTTAACTCATGTGTATGCACGTATCTGTAATTTCTCAGAGATATTAATAGATAAGCTTTATTTCATTCAATGTATTGTGCCAAATACAATAAAGCATATACTTCACTAAGATGTGATGCTTCTGGACCAAATATCAATTTATCTTTACCCTCACGAAGATAAATGATCATTCTTAGTGTCCAAATCATTTGAGTATTCAACTCATAATCTTCAATCCATATGATTCTTTAATATCAGAAACATCATGGATAAAATTCGTGTTGGTAGATTGTTTGATTTGCAGTTTGAGGCAATATTTCTCTCAACACTTTATAATCTTTCTTGACTCTTTAGGAGTCCCAATTTGATATCATCAACTCTTGCAAGAGATTTTAGTATGTTGCAATAATATCATAATGAAAGTACTCACTAAGGCAATTTATACCATCCATTAGTATTGAGTACATATTTTATGCTTTACCCTTTGGGGCTTACTTCAAGCAATTTGAATCCTTTAGAGATTTTTTACACTTCATGACACATTTTTCCTTTGGAATTTATACAGAGCAATTTGCTTCCATCTATATTTGAGGGATTTACTTATGGAGATATGATGCGGGCGACTCATAACCCTTCGTATATAATTCTCCATTCATATGAACTTGTTTATAACCTTGTGTTATACCATGTGAGTGTATTTCACAGTATTACAAATGCCCATATGTAACTTTCTAGGTTCAACATCTTTTGGCTATTTGTATTGTTTTCAAGTATATAGGTTTATTTTTCAACGTTCTTACAAAATTGTAATGGAATTGCCTTTCTCCATTTTGGCCAATAATTTTGTTGACGGAAAAAAGAACAGGACTCAATATCAACACAACTCATTGATGAATTTAGTAGCTACTTATAAAAACCAAAATTACCATTGGTTATCATCAATCTGTGATCCCATATTCTCATGTGCATGCGTATGCATAAAAGCTTTTCATTTCTTTGGATATCCATTGCCTCTGCAAGGGCATTACACTATCTCTTCTAGGATAGTCATAGTTTAGAGAATGTGGATCATAACCTCCTCTTGAGCGTTATAGAGTTTGAATTTTATTCTCCACTTTGGGAGCTGAGTCATTTGGAACCTATATGTCTATCATGCTTCATGCATGAGACATCAACATTCCCATGTTCGCGGATTGTCCTTTCTAGTACATATATCCATGCAGCTACTGTCATACTTTTGGCATGTAACATTTATGCTTCGGGAATGCAATAGTTCAATAGTGTCATATTCCTCTTCTTTCAAATGACCAAACTTTTTGAGTCTGAAGGTCTGCCACGCTTCAGGCGTGCAACAGATAAATCATTTGCTGCCATATTATTTTGTCCAACATGGACATCAATTCTTGTAGGCACATTTACAGCAAGTATATGTGATTTCATCACTTTCTTTGCATCATTAAATGCATCTGGCATTTGATTTGCATATCTTTGCATCATTCAATTATTCTCACTTCGTTTTTATATTGATTGCTTCATGAATCAAAATAAGACAAATTCTCTTCGTTATTCTGGAACGATCTTTTCTTATCATTCTTCTGGAATGATATTTTCTCATCGTTCTTCTGAAACGAAGTTATTTTCCCCCCTAACGGTGGGAAAATTGTCTTATCAAAATGACAATCCGCAAACCACGCGGCAAACATATCCTCGGTCACGGGTTTCAAATATTGAATGATAGATGGTGTTCAACGTCAATGCCCAATCCGCGATGATGCCTCATTTCAGTACGTTATGGCAGTGCAATAGGCACAAAGATAATACAACCAAAAACTCGTAGATGTGTAATGTTTGGTTAGTGCCCAAACACGAGTTGTATTGAAAAATATTGATGGTTGACAACATGTCTCAACCGAATTAATTTTTGCATCATGTAAAATGACATGTCCCCATGTAGAAACTTGGCAATTTCATTTTCATTAGCAGAGTGTGGGTAATCAATTGCATCCACTTAATAAATACTGCTATTAAACCATTTTGAGTATGGATATAAGGAACTTCTGGTCCTTATTTAATAGTCTGTAGACTGAGACTCTTAGGCTTTTATTGCAATTAAGTTGAGGCACTGCGGCACTTCAAACTTACTGTACTCATCAAGGAACTTTATGTCCTGATCTTGAGGATCAAGGGACTTCATGCCCGATCTTTTTATACGATGGAACTTCGGGTCCAATCATTTTATATGATGAGGATCAAGAAACTGCAGGTTGTGATCTGATCAAGGAACTTTGGGTCCTGTATTTACTCATCGTAACAAAAGATAATTACAATACGTAAATTAAAGCAATAGGCGGTAATTCCAGCCATAATAAATAAATTGCATATAAGTAAATAAAGTTTGTGAAAAGGGCTTTAATTCAGCACCATTCAGATAAATCAAAACTTAAAGCAGTAAGCGGTAAAACAGTCCATGATAAATAAATTGCTTTAAAGTAAATAGAACTTGTGAAAGGATTTTAAACCAACACCATTTACATAAATAAATTGCAATAAAGAGCTTGTAATGTTGTGGTTGGTGGAGTTTGACAATTCTGCTTATGGATGTGTTCGAAATTTGTTACCCTCACAACAACCTTTCTATCCCCTTTTTGTTTTATTATTTCTTCTTATTCATTTACATGCTATCATTCCAAAAACTTTTGTTTATTTATTTATTTATTTGTTTTCTTCCTTGGTTTCCACATGGTGCCTGATGCAACATCATTTTTCCTTTTATTTTATTATTTATTTTCTTTGTTATATTTTCAAAAGGTCCCATTGCTTTTGCCTTATCCTCCAGCTCCTCCACATAATACTTCTTCCTTTGCTTGGAAAGCTGAGCACTTTCTTTGTTTGTCTCTACCAGTCTCGAAACCCAGGACCAGCTGGGTTGTTGTGGAGGTCACACAGAACCAATTCAATCCAATAAGGCTACCAGAGATTGGTGTTGAACTTGCATGGCTTAGAGAACATGGCATCGCAAAGCAAGAACTTCCTTATAGGGACATAGATGATAGCGGAGTTGATGGAGGTACAAGAGAGGGAGACTTGTGTGGAGTCAGTCCTGCCATCACCATCTCAGACAATCGAGTATTCATGAGAGTTCTCGAAATCCGTCGAAAATGACGGTATCTAGGTTTCCAAGTCTGATGAGATTCTTCTGGATCTTTGAAAACCAGTTGTCAGGTACGAGTTTTCTTATCTCGTGACGACTACAGGTCGTTGTAAATTTCAATTCTCACCAAAATTCGGTGGGGCCCTTCTGGCGCGGTGGGAGAGACGAAAAAATGGACATACCTTTGCTTGTTTTGTTGTACATTTGTTTGTCCAAATTTATGGCGTTATGCTTTCCACTGACATGAGAGCTTCTCGTGCTGATAACGTGTTGTAAAATCGACGGTATGCAGTGGAATAAATAAAACAAGACACAAAATTTACGAGATTCCTCTACAGTCAGTGTGACTGGAGTACGTTCTCGGGGCAGCGGTAGTGCTTCCATTATAATTTAGAATAATAAGAGTACAAAATAACTCTTTCTCTATTATCCCCTTTCCTCTTCCTCTATTTTCTCTTTTACTCTTTTTTCTTTTCTCTCTTCCTCTTTCTTCTTTCACCATCTCTTCCGTAAACCTCTTCTTCATCTCTCATTCATTTTATAAGCAAATAGAACACTATTCACTTTACAAATTTTCCACAAATGAATAGTGAAAATACTGTGCATAAATAGTAACAGACTATTCATGTGGGCCATCCACATTATTCACAACAACATTAAATAATTCAGGAACATTTTCGTCATGTAAACATTATTTTTTAAATAATTATGATTTGGGGTTAATATCCATTAGGTGATTGGAATACCCTCGAGCTCAATTGGGTTACCCTCTTTTTCTTCTGCTTCATTTCCTTTGCTCCGTTTGTATCGGCTTTCTCTGCCTCTGTTTCTTTTGGTTTTCCTGCTGATGCTGCTTCTTCTTCCTCTGCTGCATGTAGATCTTCTCCTCATCCTTAATTCTTCTACTCGAAAAACTTCATTTCATAATAACTTTTTCATATGGCAGCGAAATCGAGCAAGGTCGGAGCCTATAAATTTGTATCAGAACCCTCTTCCATTTAATATGATGCCCACACCTCAAAATCAACTATGCTAAAAGATTGGAGCCTAGAACAGTGACTGTTTTTTGGCGGAATTTGGTCTCGGCCCAAGAGAGAAAGTTTATCCTCTCCTGACGATCTTTCTACCTATACTTGAGTTTGTTGAGTGAATTGATTTTTATTTTTATTTTAATTTTTTTGTAGTTTTTGGTTTGTGGGTTTTTAATTTTTTTCTGCAGGTAAAGGAAGAACCCAGAAGAGATATGTTCACTAAAGGACTTGATAGGAGCGCCCTTAATTGGGTTAGAGAGGTTTGTGAAGAAAATTCACTACCTTCTTTCTTTTTTCGAATTAAAAAAAAAGGGTAAATGACAAAAAACTACCTCAACTATTGATCTCACTACACTTTCATACTCATCTTTTAAAATTGACAATGTCATACCACATCTTTAGAATTTGGTCCAATGTTATACCTCTGTTAGCTTCGCCGTGAATTTCTCAATTAAGTGTTGACGCGGCTTGATTTGGATCCCACTTTCTATTAAAAAAATTAATAAAAAATTAAAAATAATATTTTACCATTAAAAAAAAAAAAACCCAAACATCCATCTTCCCCGACCCCTTCCCCTTCCCCACAACCCAAATCCAAAACCCAGATCCCTTCTCCTTCCCATTCTTTGCAACCCTCGGCCCATTTCCCACCCACGCCAACATCTCCCTACCTAAGCCAACATCTCCCCCTGATAGGAGCATATTCATGCGACTTAAATGGCTTGTTCTCGTACATTTACGTTATGTTTCTTTAGTTATTTTAGTCCTTTATGCTTCTTTTGTGTGTTTTCAGGATCATAAGATGTGTTTGTCGAAATGATGCATTTTGGAGTAGTTTAGGGCATTAAATGGATTGCATATGCTTAACGCCAAGTAGATGGACGAAATTGAAGACCAAATTATCATCACCACCTATCATACAATTATACTCTTATCATCACCACATATCATTCACTTATCACTTAACATATCATTCACTTATCACTTATCATATCATTCACTTATCACTTATCATAATCATTCACTTATCACTTATCATAACCATACACTTATCAATTATCATACCCATAAATATCAACACATTTCAACCATTTAAACACATGCATTTCATCTCACATGCACACCCACCTCTTTCCACCTAATTCATATGCATTCCATCCTTTAATTCACCCACATGCCCCTTTAAATCATTCAATCACACCATCACACATTCATCCTCCAACATTGCACATGCACTTTGCCTTTCATCATTGGACCACAAATGATAGAAGCATATTTATGCGCCTTAGTTAGCTAGTTCTTATGCATTTATGTTGTGTTTTCTTACTTAATTTAGTGTTTAAAGTCATTTTCGTGTGTTTATAGGTTCATATGGCTAAGGATGCAAAAGGATGCCTTTCGGAGCCTTTTGGAGCAAATTAGAGATTGGAATGGATTGCATATGCTTAAAGCCAAGAAGATGGACGAAATTGAAGACCAAAGGAATGAAAATGAAGAACAAAGAGTTCACATTCATCACCAACACAACCATGCATCCACACATTCTTTCACCATCATTGCAGCCACATGCACTTGTTCCCCTTTCATCATTCCCTTTATTCTTTCATCATTCCATCCACTCATTCATCAAACCACTCCCATCCATTTCATCATTGCAAACATTCAAACAAACACCACACAATGCCGTGGCTCCTATCCCATTTCCAGATTTCCCCTTTGCATTTCCCCTTCATAAATCAGCCACATGCACTTTAATCATTCAATCACACCAACACACATTCAATCTCCAACCTTTCACATGCATTCCATCTTTTAATTTAATCACATGCACATTCACCTTGCCTTTGCAGAAAATCCACTTCATAACACATGCATCTTGGCAGATTTCACATGCACTCATGCACATTCACCTTAATCATTCACATAGCTTTAATCCACATGCATTTCCACCTAGATTTCCACCTCACAACCACCAGAAATCAACCAAAACCGTGCATTCCCTTTCATTTCTGTCAAAGCACATGCATTTCCACCCTTTAATCACATGCACAAACAGCCACATGCATCTCCCATCACCATTTCAGCTTTCCACCTAATTCCTAGTCATCATGTTCCCCCCATTTCACCTATAAATAAGCATGCATTGCAGCCACAAACAACACACTCTTCCATTTCAGAAAACCATCTCTCATACACATTCATTCACGCCAGAAATTCCTCCCCTCTCTCTAGCACTACCATACTTCACCATTCTTCATATTTTCTGCCCAAAAACACTCCTTACCTTCCCCTACATCCATCCCTACCCTAAACACATCCTTCTACATCATCCATAACCCCCAAAACTCACCAAAACCCCTTGTGCCGCAGCAACTAGAGGAGAAGAGGCCTAAACGTTCATACAATTCAAGATTGAGTTGTTGGAATTTTTAGGTGTACTTCGATTCTTGTTTTCAATGTTTACTTTGTTATTACTCTCTAAGTTTGTTGTAATCATGAGTGGCTAAACCCCTAATTAGTTAGGGGAAAGTTTGAAGCCATGAACATGTTTGAAATATGAATTGATTTCTTCCAATTGTGATTTGTTAATTTGTGATTGCAATTCAATTATCATGTTTATTAAAGACTTGTTTTTGTATGTTGATTAGGGATGCATACTTAGTCTTCATGCATAAACTCGATGCTAGTTTATAAATGAGTTTCACCTAATCGTCACAAGTTTATAAACATGAGTAGTGAAGGTTGCTAGTCACAACCGCGTTAATTGAATTCTTGGCAAAAGTATCATGCATTCATAGTTACAATTGCCTCGTCAACACTTATAATTTTCATAGAGCATAATGATCTCTCATTGTATCTCTTCTATGCATTCATGTTGAGAACCATTGGAGAATGATTTGAATTGTCGCATGCATCATCCAATTCAATAACTTAAGGAAAATTTGAGAGTTAATTAGTGCATCACGGTTAACTTGGGGTGTTGAGCATCATAGTTAATGAAAAACAATTGGAGAATCGATTCATATATAAATGTGTCATGTGTGGAGAATGGACCTCTAACTAATCCATCCATCATCTTGTTTCTCAAATCCGTTTATACAATCTGCCTAGTTTATTAATCTGTGCATTTAATTTAATTTCGTCAAAACCTTAATCCCCCTTTACTTTAGTGTCCAACTTAGTTAGAAAGTGTCTTAGTTTGTGTTTTTAAGTGTTTTGATTCAATTTGTTACACAAATTCGTCCAAATTCACCAAAGTGCTCAAAACTGCCCAGAAAGTGTTTTTAAGGCAGTTTTGAGTGTTTTGGGTGATGTTTGAGTCTTTTGGTTTGTTTTAGTGTTTTAAAGTTTAGTTTTGCATTCTTTGAGTCTAGTAAGTGTTTTATATTGTGTTCTTACGTTTTTGAGTCAATTTCACATTGATTAGCATCCCTAGTTAATCCCCGGTCTAGAACGATCCCTATTTGCTCATTTACTACAATTGTCATCCATAGGGTTTAATTTGTGTGTTTAACTATTTTCGCATCAAATTTTGGCGCCGTTGCCGGGGATTAGCAAAATTGCTAATCCCTTGTGTTTTTGCCGTATGTTTTTAGTGTAATTTACCTAGTTTTCTCATTTTGTTTTGTTTTCTTGGTTTAGGTACTAGTGCATGACGCGGAGTTCTCAAACTGTGCATGCACATATCTTAGACTTTAACGACGATTTTGAACGTGATTTGAGAAGAAAGAGGAGGCATCCCGAACCTAGTGAACCTAGTTCAAGTTCAGAGGCCGAATCTGAGTTTGAAAGTGTGGAAGAAGAAGTTATGGCAGCAGACAATCGGACCATTAAAGAGCTTTCGGCCTCGGGGTTGGCCAATGCCGCACCATTATGCATTCAATACCCCGCGGCTGCCCAAGGCAAGACCGATGAATTCGAGTTGAAGTCAAGCTTGTTGCACCACATTCCGAAATACCATGGGCTTTCCATGGAAGATCCCAACAAGCATCTCAAGGAGTTCGAGGTTGTTTGTTCGAGCATGACACCCATAAATGTCGATGGGAACATTCTAATGATGAAAGCTTTTCCATTCTCTCTTGTGGAAAAGGCTAAGGATTGGCTTTATGAATTGGCACCCGGGACCGTTACTTCTTGGGAGAGCATGAAGAGAGCGTTCTTGGAGAAGTTCTTCCCTACTTCAAGAGTCATTCTCTTGAGGAAGAAAATTAGCGGAATCCAACAAAGTCAAGGAGAAACTTTTCCGGCATACTACGAGCGTTTTAAAGCCCTTGTTGCATCATGTCCTCAACATCAAATGAAGGAGGAGCTTCTCCTTCAATATTTCTATGAGGGCCTTCTTCCCATTGAAAGGCAAATGCTCGATGCTTCGGCGGGAGGTGCATTGGTGGACAAAACTCCTATGGCAGCCAAGACCCTAATCGCAAACCGTGCTCTAAATGCACAACAATATGAAGGACTTGGGCAAAGGGACCCCCCACGGCAACAAGTGAATGAGGTAAGTTCTCAATCCGACCTTCAAACTCAATTAGCTAATCTTACTTCTATTGTGTCTCAGATGGCCGAAGGAATGAAGATACAAGGACCGATTGTATGTGGTGTATGTTCTATCCAAGGACACCCTTCGGAAAAATGCCCACAATTGATTGAGAATGGGGGATGGGAGAGTGCAAATGCTATTGGATTTCCGAGCCACAATCAACCAAGGAATGATCCATATTCCATTTATGCATCTATGAACCTAGGAGTGTTGAAAAATGATGGTGTTATCATACAATTGGCCGATAGATCTAATGCTTATCCAAAAGGAGTTTTGGAAGATGTTTTAGTGCAGGTTAATCATTTGATCTTTCCGGCGGATTTCTATGTTCTTGAGATGGATGAATCGGATCATGCACCCTCGCTGCCCATTCTACTTGGAAGGCCATTCATGAAGACGGCCCGTACTAAGATTGACGTGTTTAATGGAACTTTGTCCATGGAATTTGATGGGGAAGTGGTTAATTTCAATCTTTCTGATTCCATTAAGTATCCTAGTGAAGATCATTCATGTTTCTCTATTGATATTGTTGACTCTTTGGCGCAGGGATATCTTGAAGATTTGAATGACGATGCACTTGAAAAGGTCATTACAAGAGGTGTAGAAGTCAAAACCAAGGAGGCAAGCTATATGCAAACCCACGGCACACTTGAACAAACCTATGACGTGCCTCCTAGTGAGGAATTCCTTGAAGTAGTTGCTGCCCTTGAGTCATTACCTAAACATGAGGGAAAGTTTCCTAACCGTGAGTCCATTCCCATTTCGACTAACAAATTGCTTCCATCCATAATTCAGGGACCTATTCTTGAACTCAAACCTTTACCAAGTCATTTGAAGTACATTTTCTTGGGGGAAAACGAGACACTACCTGCCATCATCTCTTCCTCCCTCACGGCACAAGAGGAGGAGAAATTAGTTCGTGTATTGAAGGAGTACAAATCTGCCCTAGGTTGGACATTGGCCGATATTAAAGGTATAAGCCCTACAACTTGTATGCATCACATATTTCTTGAGGAGGGGGCCAAACCAACTAGAGAGGCTCAACGCCGTCTTAACCCTCCGATGATGGAAGTTGTGAAAAAGGAGATAATTAAACTTCTAGATTGTGGAGTTATTTATCCTATCTCCGATAGTCGTTGGGTTTCACCTATCCAATGTGTGCCTAAGAAATCTGGGGTAACGGTTGTGGAGAATTCCGAGAATGAGCTTGTGCCTATGAGAATTCAAACCGGTTGGCGGGTATGCATTGATTATAGGAAGATAAATTCCACCACAAGGAAGGACCACTTCCCATTGCCGTTCCTAGATCAAATGTTGGAAAGGTTAGCAGGTCATTCCTTTTATTGTTTTCTTGATGGTTATTCCGGTTATAACCAAATTGTCATTGCTCCGGATGATCAAGAAAAGACCACTTTTACTTGTCCCTTTGGAACGTTTGCATATCGACGCATGCCATTTGGCTTGTGTAATGCTCCTGCCACGTTTCAAAGGTGTATGGTAAGCATATTTTCTGATTATGTTGAGAAGATTATTGAGATATTCATGGACGACTTTAGTGTTTTTGGTGATTCATTTGATCATTGTTTGGATAATCTCACTTTAATCTTGAAACGTTGTGTTGAAACAAATCTTGTTTTAAATTGGGAAAAATGTCACTTTATGGTTAAACAAGGTATTGTTTTGGGTCATATAATCTCTGAAAAAGGAATTGAAGTTGATAAGTCTAAAGTAGATCTTGTACGCTACTTACCCTCTCCTACTTCGGTTAGAGAGGTTCGTTCTTTTCTTGGTCATGCAGGATTCTATAGACGATTTATCAAGGACTTTTCCAAGATTGCACAACCCCTATGCCGCCTCCTCCAAAAAGATGTGTCTTTTGAGTTCAACGAGGCATGCGAGAAGTCATTCAAGCATCTCAAAGAGCTCCTAACCACGGCACCCATCATAACTCCCCCGGATTGGTCCATTCCATTTGAATTGATGTGTGATGCCTCGGATTATGCACTTGGGGCTGTTTTGGGTCAAAGGAAAAATAAACAGTCACATGTTATTTATTATGCTTCCCGCACTTTAAATGATGCTCAATTGAATTATTCTACAACCGAAAAAGAACTCTTGGCGGTTGTATTTGCTTTAGATAAGTTTAGATCATATCTTCTTGGTACTAAAGTAATTGTTTTCACTGACCATGCAGCCTTGAAGTATCTTCTCACCAAAAAGGAGGCTAAGCCAAGACTCATTCGTTGGATGCTCCTACTTCAAGAGTTCGATCTTGAAATCCGAGACAAGAAAGGGTGTGAAAACGTGGTGGCTGACCACCTAAGTAGAATGGTGCGTGAGGAAGAGTCCACCCCCATTTTAGAAACGTTTCCGGATGAGCAACTTCTGTCCATTGAGGTAAGAACCCCTTGGTATGCCGATTTGGTCAATTTCTTGGTGTCTAAGCAAGTTCCTAGTACCCTAAACAAGTTCCAACGTGATAAACTTGTTCATGATGCACGTTTTTATGTTTGGGATGATCCATATTTATGGAAATTCTGCCCAGATCAGATTGTGCGTAGATGTGTGCCCGAATCTGAATTTAATTCCATTCTTACATTCTGCCATACTTATGCATGTGGGGGACATTTTGGCACCCAAAGGACAGCCCTAAAGGTGTTACAATCTGGATTTTATTGGCCTAATCTCTTTAAAGATGCTAAAATGTTTTGTTTAACATGCGATAAGTGTCAAAGAACAGGTAACATAGGGCCTAAGGACCAAATGCCACAACAATCTCTCTCATTTGTGGAAATTTTTGATGTGTGGGGTATTGATTTCATGGGCCCCTTCCCTCCATCTTTTGGTTTCACTTATATCTTGCTAGCTGTCGATTATGTTTCCAAATGGGTGGAAGCCAAAGCCACCCGTACTAACGATTCTAAGGTTGTTGCAGATTTTGTGAAATCTAATATTTTTGCTAGGTTTGGGATGCCACGAGTTTTAATTAGTGATGGGGGTTCTCACTTTCGTAACCGCACCATTGAAGCTTTGCTCAAGAAGTACAACGTTACTCATAAGGTTTCCACACCTTATCACCCTCAAACTAATGGGCAAGCGGAGGTTTCAAATAGGGAGATCAAACAAGTCCTAGAGAAAACCGTGGGACCCTCAAGAAGAGATTGGAGTTTGCGCTTGGACGATGCATTGTGGGCCTATCGTACGGCTTACAAAACTCCCCTTGGCATGTCACCTTTTCGGCTTATATATGGTAAGCCATGTCATTTGCCCGTTGAGTTAGAGCACAAGGCACATTGGGCTGTGAAAACCTTCAATTTGGACATAGACGCTGCTGGAGTTCATAGGAAGCTCCAATTAGATGAACTTGAGGAGATTAGGAACGAGGCTTACGAGAATGCTCGCATCTACAAGGACAAGACGAAGGCTTATCATGATAAGATGCTTCGTACCAAAACGTTCTCCAAGGGGCAGAAAGTGTTGCTTTTTGATTCAAGACTTCGGTTATTCCCTGGTAAGTTACGTTCTAAATGGATTGGACCTCTTGTTGTTACTAATGTTTTTTCTCATGGTGCAGTCCAAGTCCAAAGCTTAAAAAGTGGCCACGAGTTCAAGGTGAACGGACATAGATTGAAGCCATACTATGAGAACTTTGTGGAGCATGTCGTGGAGGAGATCCCACTCCATGCCGTGAGCTCCAATGGAGCATGAACGTGTCTTCGTCCGGCTGCAAGACGTTAAAGAAAGCGCTACTTGGGAGGCAACCCATGCAATTCAACAAAGGAAGCTCAAGGAATCACTCCAATTCCAGATTTGCGTTCCTAAACCCTTCACTTTGTTGTTTATTTCGAATCTGCCTATTTAGTTGTTTTACTTGCTGTTTGTGTGTTTCTTTGTGTTTTGTGTGATTTTATGCTTGAAACATTGAGGACAATGTTTGATTTAAGTGTGGGGGGGGGTAACTAAGTGTTTTTGATGCAAATTCATGGGATTTTATCACCCTTTACTTATAGACTTGTTCCTTGCTGTTTTTAAGTGTTTTTAAGCAGTTTTGGTGTGTTTTAGTGTGTTTTGAAGTAAAAATCCGAAAATCACATAAAAATTTGAAAAATTTGTTTTAAAAACCCAAAAAGAGTTGTTTTCAAAGTGTTTTTGTGTGTTTGTTTTTGTTTTAGGGTACCTTCCAACACAATGATGAGGATTCGGTTTGTAATTACATGGCTGTTAAAGAGAGTGATTAACATGGATGAAAGTTTGATTTACTCTTTGTGTATGCTTGGTTGTGGTTATAACTTATGACTTCACATGCAATCATAAAAAAAAAAAATAAAAAAATATAAAAAAATAAAAAAATAAAAAATCAGTTTTTGTAACATGCTTGAAGGAAGGAACTCAAATTAACGCTACAACCTTGTGAGACTTGAGCCTAAACGTTTATTTGGAGAGTTAGAATCTGTGCATTTTTGTTTTCTAAGTCGTTGCATGATCTCATTATTCTTTGCTTGGTTACTACTTAGAGGCGTTTCATCATTTAGTTCCAAATGCTAGAACTCATGCCCATTTCATTCAAAGCATGTTATTGATTTGCATAACACAGATTCAAGATGAAGTTGTGTAGTGACCACCACCTTAGCCATATTGCCGTGTATCCCATGTCATTTTATGTTTAAGTTAACCCACATTATCCTCACCTAGCCTAGATTAGGACCATCCACACCCTTGTTCTTAAAGCTTAGTAAAGCATGATTCAAATTGAATTTCTTTCGATTTATGTTGGCAGAAAACAAGTGTGGGGGAAGTGTTCTTGTGTGAGAATTTGTGTGCCATAGGCACGGCATGAAAGAAAAGAAAAAGAAAAAAAAAAGGGCGTGAAAAGTATGAAAAAGAGTTGAAAAGTTGTGAAAAAGAATTCCAAAGTATTGTTTGTTGAAGTAAGGGTCCAAAACAATGAATTCGGCCCTAAGGAGTTGTCTAAGTCTTCCCCTTGTGTTTTAAAGTTAATTTCTGCAATCTAAATGAATTCTAAGTCTTAAGTACACTACTTTGCTTACTATTACTTGAAGAACGCTTGTTCTCCTTATCTTTTCTTTGTTAACCACTACCCCAAGCCCCGTTACAACCCTTGACTTCATTCTTGAGTGTTATGTGTTTCAATTTGTGGAGTTTGAATTTGGTATGAGCATATGGTCATTGGTTCTCGCATCTAAGTAGTAGCATTCCATTCATGAGATCATTTCTAAACATGCTTATTAACTCCATAAATTGCGTTCTTTGTTATACGTATATGTGAGCATTCGTTTTCATATTTACATCAATCTTCTCACATATAACTAGTATAGGGTGTGTAGTTAGAAAATCTGAGTGAAAATTGAGTGCATATCTTGTAAGGATTGAGCAAATTCTCTAAGGCATGTTACTACATTCAAAACATTCTTTTAATCGATTAATTGTGAACTAGTAAGTGGTGACTATGATTAAGTATATTCTCAATTGTAAAGATGACTCAAATCTGTGGGGATGATGATTTTTAACATGTCATGTACCATTGGAAATCCCTGAGGTGAACGTTGGAAGGTTTAGGTTATGTTTTGTTTCTTTGTTTTTGCTCGAGGACTAGCAAAAGCTAAGTGTGGGGGAATTTGATAGAAGCATATTTATGCGCCTTAGTTAGCTAGTTCTTATGCATTTATGTTGTGTTTTCTTACTTAATTTAGTGTTTAAAGTCATTTTCGTGTGTTTATAGGTTCATATGGCTAAGGATGCAAAAGGATGCCTTTCGGAGCCTTTTGGAGCAAATTAGAGATTGGAATGGATTGCATATGCTTAAAGCCAAGAAGATGGACGAAATTGAAGACCAAAGGAATGAAAATGAAGAACAAAGAGTTCACATTCATCACCAACACAACCATGCATCCACACATTCTTTCACCATCATTGCAGCCACATGCACTTGTTCCCCTTTCATCATTCCCTTTATTCTTTCATCATTCCATCCACTCATTCATCAAACCACTCCCATCCATTTCATCATTGCAAACATTCAAACAAACACCACACAATGCCGTGGCTCCTATCCCATTTCCAGATTTCCCCTTTGCATTTCCCCTTCATAAATCAGCCACATGCACTTTAATCATTCAATCACACCAACACACATTCAATCTCCAACCTTTCACATGCATTCCATCTTTTAATTTAATCACATGCACATTCACCTTGCCTTTGCAGAAAATCCACTTCATAACACATGCATCTTGGCAGATTTCACATGCACTCATGCACATTCACCTTAATCATTCACATAGCTTTAATCCACATGCATTTCCACCTAGATTTCCACCTCACAACCACCAGAAATCAACCAAAACCGTGCATTCCCTTTCATTTCTGTCAAAGCACATGCATTTCCACCCTTTAATCACATGCACAAACAGCCACATGCATCTCCCATCACCATTTCAGCTTTCCACCTAATTCCTAGTCATCATGTTCCCCCCATTTCACCTATAAATAAGCATGCATTGCAGCCACAAACAACACACTCTTCCATTTCAGAAAACCATCTCTCATACACATTCATTCACGCCAGAAATTCCTCCCCTCTCTCTAGCACTACCATACTTCACCATTCTTCATATTTTCTGCCCAAAAACACTCCTTACCTTCCCCTACATCCATCCCTACCCTAAACACATCCTTCTACATCATCCATAACCCCCAAAACTCACCAAAACCCCTTGTGCCGCAGCAACTAGAGGAGAAGAGGCCTAAACGTTCATACAATTCAAGATTGAGTTGTTGGAATTTTTAGGTGTACTTCGATTCTTGTTTTCAATGTTTACTTTGTTATTACTCTCTAAGTTTGTTGTAATCATGAGTGGCTAAACCCCTAATTAGTTAGGGGAAAGTTTGAAGCCATGAACATGTTTGAAATATGAATTGATTTCTTCCAATTGTGATTTGTTAATTTGTGATTGCAATTCAATTATCATGTTTATTAAAGACTTGTTTTTGTATGTTGATTAGGGATGCATACTTAGTCTTCATGCATAAACTCGATGCTAGTTTATAAACGAGTTTCACCTAATCGTCACAAGTTTATAAACATGAGTAGTGAAGGTTGCTAGTCACAACCGCGTTAATTGAATTCTTGGCAAAAGTATCATGCATTCATAGTTACAATTGCCTCGTCAACACTTATAATTTTCATAGAGCATAATGATCTCTCATTGTATCTCTTCTATGCATTCATGTTGAGAACCATTGGAGAATGATTTGAATTGTCGCATGCATCATCCAATTCAATAACTTAAGGAAAATTTGAGAGTTAATTAGTGCATCACGGTTAACTTGGGGTGTTGAGCATCATAGTTAATGAAAAACAATTGGAGAATCGATTCATATATAAATGTGTCATGTGTGGAGAATGGACCTCTAACTAATCCATCCATCATCTTGTTTCTCAAATCCGTTTATACAATCTGCCTAGTTTATTAATCTGTGCATTTAATTTAATTTCGTCAAAACCTTAATCCCCCTTTACTTTAGTGTCCAACTTAGTTAGAAAGTGTCTTAGTTTGTGTTTTTAAGTGTTTTGATTCAATTTGTTACACAAATTCGTCCAAATTCACCAAAGTGCTCAAAACTGCCCAGAAAGTGTTTTTAAGGCAGTTTTGAGTGTTTTGGGTGATGTTTGAGTCTTTTGGTTTGTTTTAGTGTTTTAAAGTTTAGTTTTGCATTCTTTGAGTCTAGTAAGTGTTTTATATTGTGTTCTTACGTTTTTGAGTCAATTTCACATTGATTAGCATCCCTAGTTAATCCCCGGTCTAGAACGATCCCTATTTGCTCATTTACTACAATTGTCATCCATAGGGTTTAATTTGTGTGTTTAACTATTTTCGCATCAACAAATCAACCACATTCACACATCACACACACACCCTTGCCGTGCAAAATCCATCCCATTTTTCTCCATCATTACACAACCTTGCAGCCACATGCATTCATCCTATCATTTTCTGCACATTCACTTCCATATTCCCTCTTTAATCCACATGCATTCCTAATCATTCACCCTAGCTTGTATCCACATGCTTTCCCAACAAACAAATCAGCCACATGCACACCAAACCCCACCTTGCCATGGCATCCCTTGCATTTCCAGCATTCCCATTTGCATTTTCAGATTTCCACCAACCAATCTAGTTGTCATTACACATGCATTCCCTTCTTTAATCATTCCTAGCTGCCATTCACATGTTCTCCCATCCATTCTCTCCCTATAAAACCATGCAATGCATTCATTCTCATTCATTCCATTCACAACACTTCACACAACACAAACACAACCCTTGTGCCGCAAATCCCCTTCCATTTCTGCACCATTTCTTCTCCTCCATTGCAACCACTCCAAGCATTCCCCACTCCATTCCACATACACCTAAAGCCCTAAACATCTCCTTAGACCTTGTGCTACAACAACGAGGAAGAGAAGAGTGCCTAAACGTTCATACAATTCAAGTTTGAGTTGTTAGAATGTTTAGGTGTTTCTTTGATTTCAATGTTTAAATTCAATTCTCTTTGTTTTGTACGTATGAGGAATGGAAGAGAAGAGTGCCTAAACATTCATACAATTCAAGTTTGAGTTGTTGGAATGTTTAGGTGTTTCTTTGATTTCAAAGTTATGAGGAACTAAACCCCCCTTTAGCTAGGGGGTGATTCGAAACTATGTTTATATTTGCAATATGAATTGATTAACTTTCGTTGGAATTTCATAAGTTGTGGATTCAATTTATTTAACCGTTTGATTGATAACTTATTTATGTATGTTTATTGAGAATGCACGCTTAATTTTCATGCATGAATATGACGCTAGAATATAAGTGAGTTTCACCTAATCGTTATGAACTTATATTCACAAGTAGTGGAGGTTGCTTATAAACAATCGCGTTAAATGAATTCTTGGCACGAGTTTCATGCTCATCATAGTAACGAATGCCTCGTCAACACTTATAGTTTTCATAATGCTTAATGATCTTTGATTGTATCTTTATTGTGTTGTTCACGTAAATGACTTTTGGAGAATGTGGTGAATTGTGTTGCGCTAACCCATCCAATTCATTAACTTAAGGAGAACTTGACGGTTAATTTAAGCGGACCTAATTAACCCGAGGTGTTGAGTTTCATAATTTATCGAAAGACCAACTGAGAATCAATCTTGTATGCAAGTGTAATATGTGTGGAGAAGAACCCCTTGGCTATTCCATCATCCATATTTTCATCACATTCATATTTACGTTTTGTCTTTAATTACAATTTGTGCAATTTAGTTAATTTCGTCAAATCAAACCCCCCCTTTACTTTCTTGTTCTTTAGTGCTTAGAATCTGTTTAGTTTATGTTTTAAAGTATTTTTGAATTCTTTGAGTCTAGTATAGTGTTTTATATTGTGTTTTTACGTTTTTTTTCGTCAAATCCAAGTGATTAACAATCCCTCCTAATCCCCGGTCCAGAACGATCCCTACTTATACTTATACTACAATTGTCAAAAAGAGGGTTTAATTTGTGTGCGTATAATTCTCGCATCACCCCCCCAGACCCACCTCCCGCCAACCCTGTTTGAAAGCTCGTACTCACAATCTCGCTTCCCAACAAAACTGAGTGGATCCAGTTTGCCAACTCAGACCAGGCCGCCGTGAAGCCGATGGCGGTTCAAAAAGTGAGTTCAAACGAAGAGAAGAAGAAGCACTACTGAAGGGCCCGACAAAGACCGTGGGGCAAGTACGCGGCGGAGATCTGGGATCCAAACCGCATTAGCTTCCGGGTCTGGCTAGGGACTTTCAACATGGCGATTGGAGTAACTAATGCTTACAATTGAGCAGCGTTCAAGCTCTGGGGTGCCAAAGCGATCCTCAACTTCCCGCACAACCAGCTGTCCCAATTCTGATCTCAAACACACGCGAGCTTCCCTCGCACCCTTCAACCACCCACTTATCTTCACTATCGTCGTCGTCTTTCTCTTTGACCGCTGCCACTTCACTGGTCCCCGTTGGTAGGTCAATGCAGTGTCGCCGGAAATGCTTCGGAGAAGGGATGATTGACTGATGTACCTGCAGATCCTAATCCATCTCATTTTCTCTATTTTCCCCAATTTTGAAATCTCAAGACACTTGTGATCGACGCCGTGAGCTCAGGCCTCTGTGTTGTTGTCGTTTGTACAAACCCTACAAACAGTTTCAGATTGCAGGCGAGGGTTTTTGGGGTGGTGCTCACGAAGGTCCTTGAAGGAATTGACTTGTGAGTCGGGGAGGCGATTTTAGAAAGAGAGGGGATGGGGGAAGAAATTGTGATCGTCGTCGGTGGAGGAAGGTTGGAGGAGATTGGTAAAAGGATTTAATTTAAAATTTGGGTGAAAAAGGGTTGGTGTGGGTGGAAAGGAAGGTTGGATCCCTTAGGCCATTTTTTATTTTTTTCAATTTTTTAATTTTTAATTATTAAAAAAAAATATATATATATTTTTTTAATCCAATTAGATTAGTGAGTGAGTCTCGTCTCTAGCCACATCAGCATTTAACAGAAAAAGTAACAGAAAAACTGACGGAGGTCTGACATTGGCACAAATTCGTAAGATGAGGTATGACATTGTCATTTTTAAAAGATGAGGTATGAAAGTGTCGTGAGACCAATATTTGAGGTAGTTTTTTGTAATTTACCCTAAAAAAAAATATATATAAAGTAGGGTTTAATTTTTACTATTGTTTGATTTAGTCCTCAGCAATATTCGTGGTATTTTAGTTCTCTAGTGCAAGGCAAATGGATCAAGGTTTGTTCCCTTTCACTAATTTCGTTTCAACTTCTGTTTAATTTAGATCATCAGCTTAATTTCAAGGATTAATTACTCAAAATTTGATGAAAACCTAATTGCAGTTGTGCTATATTTCATCGTCAAATGTTTACAATCTCTGTGTGGTGCATATATATTTAATTTCTTAATTTAATTTCTCTCTTCTCCTTTGTAATTTTGGTAGGGTTTAGGGTTTAGATTGTTTGGCTAAAGATTGGATCTTTTTACATGTTCAGCTTGCACTGCTTCTCTGTTTGCGTCGATCCTCTGTCGTGTGTAGAGTTTCTTTTTTTGGCTGATTGCATTGTTTCAAATGGTTTCTTTGTTTTATTTTTATTATTTTTTTATTTTTTATTTTTTATGGTCTTTTCTTTGAATGGGAAGAAAATTTTCAGATCGATGGCAAAGAAGTATAGGCAAAAGCTGCTTGCTGTTCTTACCAACTGCAGAAAGTCAAAAGTTAGCTAGAGTTACTGTAGTAATAATTCTTTTACTTTTCCTCTGGGTAACTTCAGTTAGGTGTTGTTATATATACTCTATAAAATTATTATCTTGAGTTAATGAGAAAAGATTTGATTTTCCTCAATATGGTATCTCTCGCCACAGTCTAACAACCTTGATCCTTTTTCCCAAAATTTTCCCACCTACCAAACAGTCATTTTCTCACCTATCAAACAGCTCAACTTCCGCTTCCATTTTCTCAATTCTTGCTCCGAATTCTGTATCTATGATCTTTAATGGCGGAACACTCTGGCTCATTTTCTCCAGCGATCGCACCTCCTCGATCTCCTCGTGCGATCGTAAATTTGAATTCTTCTTCGCTTCTCTTAAATCCTAATTCTTCATTTCAGGCTTCGATCAATTGGATTACGATCCAAAACATTGGTAGTATGGCTCAAACAAAGCTTAAACGCCACAATTATCTTGTCTGAAAATCTCTTTTCAATCCGATCTTTCGTCGCTACAAGTTTACCGGAATTGTTGATGGATTTGAGCCACCACCGCCTCAATTTCTTGTTGATCTATCTGGTAATCTCACCTCTATTCCAAATCCAGCCTTCAAGCAGTGGTATGAGAAAGACCAAAACATTATCATTTGGATAAATTCTACTATCTCAGAAGATCTCATTCTATTCACTATTGGAGTCTAATATGTCCGTGAGCTTCGGTAGAATCTTGAACGTCGCTTTGGTGGAGTCTCTCGATCACACATTCATCAACTTCGTTCCAGTCTTCAATCCATGACAAAAGGATCATCTTCAATCTCTGAATATTTGTAGCGTATCAAGGAAGTTACAGATGCTCTTGCTGCTATTGAAGCATTAGTTGATGACAATGATCTTCTACTCATCATTCTCAATGGCCTTCCTGATGAATATAACTCATTTGTGGACTCTGTTCAATTCCGTTTGGCTGATACCACCATTGATGATCTTCATGGCTTTCTTCTTAGTAAAGAGATGGCTCTTTCCAGAAAGAAGCAAAATCATGATTCTTCTTCTAATTATCAGTATCACGCTTTCAATTCTATCCAGGCATCTACTCAACCTCTACTGCTGCCTACACAAAATGTTCCTCAGGTGCAAGCTTACAATGCTCAAACTCAGCCAAACAGAAATAATTTTCAGAGGAATAACTCACAGCGCAATTATTCCAATCGCAACAAATTCAATCGCTACATCAATACCAATCGCGGAGGAAATTGTGGTGGCAATCGTGGTGGACATTATTACAACAATAATTACAATTATCCATGCCCTGTTCCTTGTCAAATTTGTGAGGATCCTGGTCATCGTGCTATCGATTTTGTTAATCGTATGAATCCAAACTTCCAAGGGTGCATTCCATCTGCCAAACTTGCAATGTGTGCCAACACCACCACATCTTCTTCCCCGCCATGGTTGCTTGACTCTGGTGCAAGCACTCACATGACAAACAATGTTCACAATCTGCAAAACCCTCAGCCATACACTGGTCCTGACAAAGTCTACATTGGAGATAGCCAAGGTTTGCCAATTCTCCACTCAGGTTCTTCGTTTATTCAAACACCTTCTGCTACCTTTAAATTGAACAATGTTTTGCATGTTCCTCATCTGCAACATGATCTTATCTCTGTCAATATGTTTCTTTTGGATAATTGGTGCTCCTTAACACTAAATCCTTTTGACTTTAATGTCAAGGATCTTACTACGGGGATGATGCTTTTTAGAGGTCCTGTTCGCAATGGTCTTTATCTCTTCTCTGTGTCTTATCTTTCTACACGAAGATTCTTTGCAAATCCTGCAATAAAAGCAACTACTCAAATCTGGCATCAATGTTTGGGGCATCCAACGTTCAAGATTTTTCGATTTGTTGTATCAAAGTCTATCTTGCCTATTACTAATAATGTTACTCAGTTTCATTGTTCAAATTGCATATTGGGCAAATGTGCCAGATTACCTTTTCATGATTTTATTTGTACTACTTCTAGAGCTTTAGAACTAGTACATGCTGATGTTTGGGGACCAGCACCCTTACTCTCTGTGAGTGGTTATCGGTTCTATGTAATTTTCGTTGATGATTTCACGAAATATACTTGGTTGTATCCTTTGAAGCATAAATCAGATGTCTTTTATACATTTGTACAGTTCCATGCTCTTGTTGAGAACTTGTGTGGAACCAAAATTGGTACTTTACGATCTGATTCAGGGGTTGAATTCCTCAGTTCTGCCTTCAAAACACATCTTGCTACACATGGTATTCAACAACATCTTAGTTGTCCCTACACCTCTCAACAAAATGGCTGTGCTAAAAGGAAACATATACATGTTGTAGAGACAGCTAGAACTTTATTGGTTGCATCAAACATTCCTCGTCAATTTTGGGTCAAAGCCTTTCTCACTGCAGTCTATTTAATCAATAGACTTCCACTTGTCTCCAAACCTTCACCATGGGAACAACTCTTCAACAAGTCACCAGATTACACTCACCTTAAGGTTTTTGGGTGTGCATGCTACGCTTGGCTAAAACCTTATACTAACTCCAAACTTGAGGCTAAGAGCAAGGTGTGTGTGTTCATTGGTTATAGTCTAGTCCACAAAGGATATAAATGTCTAGATCTTTTAACCAACAGAGTCTACATTTCTCGACATGTTTACTTTGATGAAAGCTTATTCCCCTTTCATCAATCTACCTCTATGTCAATGTCTACATTCCCTTCCACAACCACCACTTCATCATCTTCATTCTCTCTTACTTTTCCAAATTTATATCCTTCATCAACCTACCAGTCTCCCTCCTCTAACCCTTCCACTTCAGTTTTGTCCCCATTACCATCACACTCTGTATCCTTACCTATACCACCCACAGAAGTCACTTATGTTCCTTCACCCTCCATTAGTACTTCTCGTACAGTACCCTTACCATCACATCCACCACTTCCCATTACCTCTACTCATCCTATGCAAACTAGATCCAAATCTGGAATTTATAAACCAAAAGCATACATTGCAACCAAACATCCCTTGCCATCTACCCTGAATCTTGAGTATGTCCCTTCTACCTATTTGCAAGCCTCTAAATTTCCCCATTGGAGGACAGCAATGCAAGAAGAATTCAACGCCTTGCAAAGTGCTGGAACTTGGGCATTGGTTCTATCTAACCCATCTCAAAATCTAGTTGGGTGTAAATGGGTATTTCGAATTAAAAGAAAGCCTGATGGCTCTGTGGACATGTACAAGGCCAGATTAGTGGCCAATGGGTATAACCAGCAGGAAGGAATCGATTACATTGAAACTTTTTGTCCAGTGGCAAAGCCAGTCACCATCAGAATCCTACTCACTTTGGCAGTTCAGTTTAATTGGTTTCTGCATCAATTGGATGTTAGCAATGCTTTCTTACATGGCAATTTGAAGGAAAATGTGTTCACGACTCAACCATCTGGATTCATTGATCAAGATCACCCCAATCATGTTTGTCATTTAAAGAAATCTCTCTATGGATTGAAACAAGCTCCACGAGCTTGGTTTGAGAAGCTACAGTCGACATTAATTTCTATGGGATTTCAAGCCTCTCAATTAGATCACAGTTTATTTGTCATTCACAAACTAGTTCTAGTTCTTATCCTTATCTATGTGGATGATATACTTATGACTGGACCTTCTTCAACTGCTTGCAGTGATGTGATATCTCAGTTAAGTGTTCAATTTCATGTCAAAGACTTAGAAAATCTTCATTACTTCCTTGGGTTTGAAGTACAAAGGTCTTCTGCATGCATTTTTATTCATCAGTCTAAATATGTATTAGACTTGCTTAAATGGACAAAAATGGAGGAGCAAAGCCCTATGTTACTCCTCTCGGTTCTACCAAACTTGACCACACTGGTGCATTGCTTGAAGATCCTGCAGAATATAGACAAATTGTTGGGGCTCTTCAATATCTCACTTGGACAAGGCCTGATCTTTCCTTTGCTGTTAACCTTGTTTGCCAATTCATGCATTCTCCAAGGGATCAACATCTTCAAGCTGTAAAACGGATACTGAGATATTTCAAAGGCTCTTTTGGACATGGTTTGTGGTTTCCCCAAGTTTCTTCCTTTTTACACTCAAAGCCTTTTTTGATGCTGACTGGGCCGGTTGCTCTTTGGATAGACGATCAAGTGGTGGTTTCTGTATCTTTCTTGGTCCTTCACTTATTAGTTGAAGTGCCAAAAAGCAACATACTATTGCCCGTTCCTCCACAGAAGCTGAGTATAGGTCTTTAGCTCTTACAGCTGCCAAAATCACTTGGATATGTCAATTGTTTACTGATATTGGTTTTCAGTTATCCAGTTTACCTCAGATTTGGTGTGACAACATCTCTGCGATTGCTTTAGCCTCAAATCCTGTTTTCCATGCTCGGACCAAACATGTCGAAATTGACTACCATTATATTAGGGAGCTTGTTCTTGCCAAGCTTCTCACAGTTTAGTTTGTATGTAGTCAAGATCAGCTAGCGAACATTCACACCAAATCTCTTGCTCAACAATGGTTTCTTGATCTAAGATCCAAGCTTTCACTTCAACCTTCTCCGTTTAGCTTAAGGGGGTGTGAAGAGACTAATAGAGAGTCAAAAGTTAGCTAGAGTTACTATAGTAATAATTCTTTTACTTTTCCTCTATGGTAACTTCAGTTAGGTGTTGTTATATATACTCTGTAAAATTATTATCTTGAGTTAATGAAAAAAGATTTCATTTTCCTCAATTGTCATGATCCCCTGAAAATGATGCTCTGCCTTTCGACAAATTAAACATGTATGCAAATTGGAAGTGGTTCAAATTCGAAAAGTAATAAGAATCAAACTAATGCTTAAGGTTGCCCTGCGATACTGCTAGTTTGAAAGAGCGCTATTTAACCTTCCCATCTATCTCAAAGCAGACATTCCTCGAGAGTCGACAAGTAAGAAAGCGAATTATTTTGTTTTGTGATGAGTCTTAGATTAGGGAATTTATCTCATTATCCATTAGAAAATATGTAGTCTGAAAAGGAAAAAGCATAAGATGGTTACAGTACAACATTTTTCACATGGCATTCTGTTTAAAGATTCCAAAAGAACTGGAACCAAACATATTCGTTTAGAAATCAGAGTCTCATTTGTTAGTTGGTCATTGCTCTCACTTCTTCGATCTTCATCTGTAATTGAACTCAACCTCATGTCCTAATTATTTGTGCAATCTGTGTATTCATCACCTAGCTATTTTCCAATGCTTGGTTTATGTTATTTTTCCCTTACAATGCTACAATGCATCATATGTCATGTCCTAATTAGTATGCATCTTTTAAAAAATCGAATCCATACCATTTTGTACCAAAACAAAACGAATTCTGAAAAGTTTGGTACAACTTCGGCACACCCTTACATACTGAACTGAACCCTACCAAATTGTAATTTGGTTCGCGTTTAGACAGAGTAATGATTGAGATAAAGGAAGGATGTGGCTCAAGATTTCTTAATTTTATGTTAAATGCTACATTTGGTATTTTAGATTTTTTTTGGGCTATACTGATTATTGTCACTGCTTTCAGGAACGACGTTCTCATTGCAGGATTTTGTCGTAAAGGTACAGTACATTTGGGACCCCACAATCCGTGTGTTCAGCTTCCAGACTTCCAGTCCATAGTTGAGAAAGAACGAATTTTCAAAAGATCCAATGTTTGGAATTTTTTTTTGGCCATCATTGACGATGTAAAGATAACTCCATTCTGGATTTCAACATTTGGGGTTTCATTTATATTTATGGATCTTCACAATGATAGACATTACCAAATGTGGGTATTTATCTACCATACTACGTCTTCAGTCATGGACAATTGCACGTGGCTTTATCAAGGGGACTATTGTCGTCTTCAACAAAAATCTTGATGAAGAAAGGAGAATTACACGGTCACGAAGGAGACTTCACAAGAAATGTTGTGCACAAAGATATTTTGCTTCCATCAAATATATGATAAGGTTACATTGATTCTTTTAATGTTTAATTCACTTTTTAAATCCACGTAGATAAATACTTTTAAATTGTATAAATCACGCATAAAACAACATCATTATAAAAGAGTCTTCCGCATGCGTTTGAGTGTGTGCAGGGAGGCTAGTGCTATATGATAAGCTATTCGTGGATGAAGTAATTTATGTTTTACTGTGCTATCACTTGATATGCTCAAGGGGCGGACTATCGTGCTTCATGTAGCCCTACCCCTATCACCGTTTTGTAAAGTTGGAGACTACATTCCCATCCTTGAAAAGAATTTATTTTTAATTACGCCTCTTGAAACTCGATTTTGATCTCATTTTGCCCATTATAACTCAAAAGTCACTACTTTATTTTTTGAAACTCAAAGTTCGCTTGACCTTACTATGTTTTCATTTCTTTTGTCAAATTTGCTCGATTTTGGTTCCACTTTGCCCCTATAACTTGATTTTGATCTCACTTTGTCACTTGAAACTTAAAGTCATTATTTTACTCCATAAAGCTCAAAATTCGCTCCACGTTGCTTTGCTATCCATGGAATTGGAGCAAATTTTATTATGTGGGTCTGATTTGAATGCACTAGACTAATCAATTTTTTTTTTTAATTTTTTTTTTCTAGATCTCTGCAACTCAAGCACAACAAGCCAAAAAAATCACAATCCTTAATTTCTTCTTTTAAACATTATTTTCTGACTAATGGATTTTATCGCATAGTGGAAATTTATAATCAAATTCATCTCTACTATATGTTAAAATTCAACAATTCATATTGGAGATAAAATGACGACTTTTGAGTTTCATGGGACAAAGAGGGATGAAAATCGAGTTCCAGGGGACAAAGTGAGATCCAAATGGAGTTCCAGGGAGCGTAGCTAAAAATAAGCCTATAATATTACATTTTTACCCATTCATATCAATAACTTCAATAGCTATTTGTTAGAAGAAACGAAAGCATGATAAAATAGAACAAATTTTATGTTTCAGAGAGTAAGGTGGTTAATTTTGAGTTACAAGAAGTAAAGTAGAATCAAAATTGAATTTTAGAGTCACAGACTCACCGCTGAAAATAAGCCTTATACAAATACCAAAATTGTAAGTATCTGTCGCTTGTGCTACAAAAATTTGATGATGCACTAACTAGATGGTGAGGAAGAAGAGGGGTGTACGTGATAACGAAGGAGGAACAAGAGGGATCTAGATTCTAGATGGCGAGGAAGATGAAATGCTGTCTTTATTTTTTTTTAATCTTATTATTATTATTTTTAGATTGTTTTTATTATTTTAAAACAATTTTTATTTAATTTTTTTTCTTCTCATTATTAACGTGGCATTGTGGAACTCTCATGTCTGTCATGTCAGCGCACTAACAAAATAATCGACAAAAATAGTAATGGACTGATCAAATTCATTTGCAACAACCAATTTCAAGGACTTTTGACTGATTTTAAAATTGAGGGATCAAAATGAGGAGTTAAGTTAATTTCAGGAGCATTTGTGATAAAAATTATTTTCTTTTTAATGTTACTTTTTAGAGTTTAAAATAGTCATTTTATTTAGAGTATATGAGTAATTAATATGAAATTTTTATGCGAGTTGTAATCAACAAAATGTGCGAGGTAATAAAATAACACTAAAAATAAAATGATGAAACAATACTATAACATTTTTTTGTCAAATATCATTTGTGTGTATATGTTCATAATCAAATAAATGGAACAATGTATAGATGTGATTAAAATATCATTGAAATTTAACTACACCATACATGATATATTATACAACAAATTATTGATCAAAACCAAGTAGCAAAGGGGCAACCCGCAACAAAGGCTCCAATGTGTTAGGTAAGAATTTTCTAGCAAACAAGAAACACACTGAAGTTGTATTGCCATTGTACGTGCATTTTGATCCGAACCGAATCCGATTCAAAAGCTCATTCGAAATATCAATCCATCCAAATTTTCCAGGATGAGGACCACCTCTTGACCAATCCACCCAAGTAACGCTTCTCTTCGAACTCAACTCAGTGTACAACAAGTTCACAAGTGTTGGAATATAGTGCTCATCAATGTAACAGGGAGGGTTGCAGTACTGTTGAAAGATCGGATAATATTTCCGATCCGAAACAATGTGGACGGCAAGCTCACGGTGCACTTCGAACCACTGAGACCCCTTTCTCCAATTTGTGATGTTTATCATGGGGTACATTTGAGGGTTGTATCGACCCCGGCCTGGCTTTCTAGGGTCATCAAATGAGTTCAGGAAGCTTTGGTTTGAGTTGATGAGGTAGTCATATGCTGTTGTGAAGTTGAATAAAGGAATGCAGGATTCAGAAAGCAGCACAAATCTTTGGTTGGAGATGTCAAGAAGTCCATTTGCTAAGAGGCGTCTCTCGGCATCTAACATTGATGATGTTCCCCAATAGACCGGCTGCAACCAAATGAATAGTATTGATCTCAAATGATTGTTACTTGGATAATCCAATGTGATGTATGTATAGCAAAGATTGTTTAATTTCTTTCTTCTATCTTAGTCAGACTTCAGAATACAGAAACTTAATCTTCACCACAATAATCTAGAATATGAGTTCATAGTGGCGAGTTTGGGTTAATTGTAACTTTCAACAAGATGACACATTATGACTTGAAAATGACATGAAGTTTGTAGGTTTGGGTTGATTTTTGCTTTACACAGAGACAAATATATGACACTATCCACAGTCTGAACAACAATAATTCATGAAGATCTCTCTTTTTTAAAACAAAAATGACACAGAATTATGCATTTTTATGATATGTGAATGTTTAGTAATTTAATCTGAGTGATTTTTTGAAAAAGAAAACACTAGCTAGAAACATGTCTGATACCAATATCTAAAATGAAAAATGTTTGCAATATACATTACTATCAATCACAAGCATGACATGTTGACAGGACTTGGATATATGAATGCTACAGTTCGAAAATAATATCGATGTTAGATCAATGAGTAGTAATTGCATAAATGATCTGTATGCATATTAATTTGATCAAACATGTTAAAAAACTTCAGTTACAGAAACAGAATCTTTACCACGATGGTGGTTTAAGTTTTCTTGCCAGTTGGGGGATTTTAGGTTCAACTCACATAAACGGCGAGTTTGAAACCAAAGTTAATGTTAGCTCATTGTGTACTTAGCCCAAGCCCTCTCCAATATAATTGTATGAGAAATAATGAAAGGAGCTAACCTGGCTATGAATTCTTCTACCGTGGAAGACAGAATCTTCAGGCACTGATTCATTGAAATCAGGGTGTGCGTGCACATAAATGGAGTATAGTCCTTCATGTCCCTTGAAAAACTTCTCCCACAAGGGAGACAAAGGTAGAGGTCCCTTTGTCAAGAACATGAAAGCGACTTTTGGAACAAGCTTGTAAGGAAAATATTGAATTCTAGGAACCATTGATGCTCTCCGAAACAACTCCTCGTCACTCATATTGTGTACGAGGAGGTTTTGTTCTGTCAGTGAAACACTTTTATAGTTAGATGTCCCATTCATGGAGAAAGATGGTATTAGAAATGGTGGTGGTGGTGGTAGAGGCGGCGAGGGGAGCAGTTTTGGTGATGGTGGAGGAGGCAGCGGTGGGAACAGTTCTGGTGATGGTGGAGGAGGTGGCGGTGGGATCAGTTTTGGTAATGGTGGTGGCAACAATTGAGGTGGGAACAGTTTTGGTGATGGTGGTGGAGGCGGCGGTGGGATCAGTTTTGGTAATGGTGGTGGCAACAATTGAGCTTGATGTGATGATGATTGTAAGGGAAAGATATTGTTAATGGAATTTAGGGAGGCTTGAAAAGTAGTGAGTGAGAAGCTCTGGAAATATAAGGTAACTATGATACCTAGTGACAAACCTATACCAAAGAATAGGAAATGAAGGACATGGTTTGACTGGATTAGGGTTCGAAAGGGCTGGAGAGTTGATTTAATTTGGGGTTGCTCGTGACTCACCATTGTCATTGGGCAGATAGGAAAGAAAGAGATCGATCGAGGAAGGAGTTTCCTGACTAGCTCATCAAACTGCTAATAACAAAGTCAAGCTGAACGCTCTTGCAAGTAGGCTTTGTGGGGATATATAGCATGTTCTTAGTGGACTTTCTACATCGTGCTTCAAAGTTAATTAAGCAGGAGATTAATAACAAATTAGCCGTAAGTAATCAGTAAAGACCCTTTCGGAGTTTATATCAGTTGGAAATTAAGTTGTCCAAGAACTTGAAGCAACTTCTAACTTGTGTAATCTATGGGTGTTGACAAACCATTCCTTCAACACCAGGCAAAGTAATCAGATAATTTTTTTTTAAATAACCTATGCTTGTTTTTGAATTGACGTCCCATGAAACACCAAATGATACTTGGTTTTGTCCAGAGGTTTATGCCACCTAGCCCCATATAACAAACAAAAGAGAAGCATAGAGAGGACCAGCAATTTGTTGCTAATCCAAATTATAAATTATAATTAAAAGTTAAAATCCGCCAAATATTAACAGGGGCCGGGACCGAAAACCTATTGGCAAATGTTAATCTCTTTGTATTTTGAAAGGTCGAACACGTTGGTTGGAGTTGACAAATTACAATGGGTTTGGTCGTGGTCCAGCAATTCACTATAAATAGTGGAAATCACCAAACAATATGGCACACATCACCCAGAACGACAAGGATTGTTTGCCCTCACACTTCTGGTGTCTTCTCGTGCCCTCCTGTTTGTGTGGTCACGGCTAAGCTACGTCAACATTTTATATTACTAATAATTTTTGTCTTATTATCTCTACAAAATATATATATATATATATAAAATGTTGACGTGACTTAACCGTGACCACACAAAACAGAAGGGCACGGAAGGACACCGAAAGTGGGAGGGCAGAGAATCCTTGTCCCACCCCGAAAGCACTGCTTAAATTAAGCAGCCTCTTTTCTGCTCTTTCTTTTGAAGGGTGACCGGGTTTTAGGTTCTCAATCTTACTTCTTATTCTACAAGTGGGATTTGGTCAACGTCCAACAATTCACTATAAAATATTGAATTAGCTACTATATGTTTATATTGACTAATTAATATACATGCATAATTTTAGGCAAGTGATAAAATAATTATACTAATTTCATTTAAATTTTAAAGAGGGGAGAGCTTTTCATATCTGTAAGTTTGTAACGCATTTTGTTTGAAAATGAAGATTTTTACTTCAGAGTATTCTACCATTTTTGCATATGCATTCAAGAAGCACAAAAAGGAGTTACTACATTTGTAGTCAGATGCAACATTATGTAAACCATAGAAATGATTATATTAAAGGGTAAATTACGTTTTACACCCTTAGGTTTGGAGTCGATTTCAATTTCTTACAATATCTTTAAAACATTTCACTTTCATACCTCATCTACTATTTTATTTCAATATATTACATCCGTTACATTTTTCATCCATTGATCCGTTAAGAGTTGACGTGGTTGCCAAATTTGTGCCACATGACAAATATTTTTTTATTCATTAAAAATATTATAATAATTTACCTTATTTATATATATATATATATATATATATATATATATATATATATATAAAAAACCCCAACCCAGAACCCAACTTCCCCCACCCCACCTCCCTTTCCTCCACCATCTTCACCTCCCTCGCAACCCCCCACCCCACCCCCACCTCCCCCATAACCCCCCACATTCTCCCTCTCCTCCCTCTTCACCTCCCTGACCTTCGTCCCCTCCCTTCACCACCAAAACCTCAACTTCTCCCTCTTCGTCACTTTCCCCGACCGCAAGCCCCTCCTCGAAGTAAAACCAAAGACGCACGACGAAGATTGAGAACTCAATTCGAAATCATGTGAGGCGTGTGTGTTGATCTGCCATCGAGTTGTAGGAGGGCTATGGTTGTCATGGTGGTAGGTAGGCTGGGGAGTGCGATAGAGAAATGGGTTATGGTGGGTCGGGTCAGGAGGGAAACCAAGGATCTGGAAGAGCTGGTGGTAGGGTCACCGGAAAGTGGTGTAGCATATCCAGACACGCTCGTGGATCATGACGTCGTAGGGCAGGCAGAGAATGAATTAGGAAGGGGAGATCTTGCAGGAGTCACAAAGCTTGGAGGGAGGAAAGGGAGGGGACGAAGGTTAGGGAAGATGGGTTGTCGACGAGTTCGCGATGGAGTGGGGGGGGGGTTGCGGGGGCGTCGGCCTTGGAGAGAGGAGGGAGAGAGGGTTGTTTAGGGGTTGCAGGGGAGGTAGGGGTAGGGGGATAGGGTGTTAGGGTTGCAGGGAAGGGGAAAGGCTTAGGAAGAATATAGGTTTTTATTTATTTATTTTATTTATAATTATTATTTTTAATGTTAATTTTAATAAATAGGATAAATTATTATAATATTTTAAATAAATAAAAAATTATTTTTTATGCCATGTAGCACAAATTTGGCAGTCACGTCAGCTCTTAACGGATCAATGGATGAAAAATGTAACAGATGTACTATATTGAAATAAAATAATAGGTGAGATATGAAAGTCAAATGTTTTAAAGATGTTGTAAGGAATTAAAATCAATCCCAAACTTGAGGGGGGTAAAATGTAATTTACCCTATATTAAAATTCCACTCTCTTAATATGATGGTTTGCTTGAAGCACAAAGTAACAAGTTTTTTCAATTAATTAAACATCTCTTCAAAGTTATTTAGTACTATTGTGCTATCTTCCGCATTACTTAATCCCACATGTTTATGATTCTTGTCAAGCTGTTAATCCAATTTTTGTAAACTAAACTAGTAAGAGGGCCGGTAATGGTGTGACAATATGTCCCTAATTTTAAAATTTCATTAATTTTAAGAGAGTGAATTGACGAAAGTACTCCTAGAGGTGAAATTGTTGACTTTCATTGACTGTCTTTTCGTGACCCATACGAGTTATTATGTTATCATATTCTCGAAGTACTCGATGGTATCAATGTGTAGGCGCAAGCAGAATCGAAACTAGAGTTACGGTTAACGTTTTATGGATTTACGATGTTCAATGGCATTTTGGTAAATTCATTATTCTAGATAAATACCCTTTATTATTTTAATAATTTTCGTGTAGAATTTTGTGCATGGTAGGACCCACCCATGTGGGTCTCCTATTCCCTTTGTCCCCGTGCCATTTCTTCTCCCATACTCTCTCAGATTCCCTCACTCGCATCTCTCTCATCTCTCTTCCCTCGCTTCTCATTTCAAACTCCCTCCCTTTGTGCTCTCTATGCAATGTAGGGCAAGCGAGCCCATCGCTGCTTACTACGTTCTCCGGTGAGCCCTCAGGTTACCATACCATTCTATCTCTCTCGTCTGTTCTCTCTCTTTCTTGACCTCTCTCCTTAACCCTCTTTTCTCTATATGAAACACCGAGGAGTTGCAGTGGCCACACCACCGCCAGCCACTCACGAGGATGGCCATTCTGGCGAGCCAGATCACACCACCTTGTCGTTTTCCCTCACAAAATCTCTCCCTCATCATTTTCCTTCTTGGTTCACTGATGCACATCACCACCGCCATCCAATATCGCGAACTCCGGTGAGATTTCCAGTCCTCCCATCAACGTAAGCCTCGGATCACCTCTTCCCTTCCTCCTATAATGATTTAGAAGTAATGTTGACGTTGGATGTCTGATTTGGTAAGGTTGATGTAAAAACATCTCGGGGAAGAACTTCCCCAGATTTTGGAAAATTTGGACCATGGTCGTCAAGCCACTTTCAGGCTACTTTTCCAGCCAATGCCGACCACGTCTTGGCCTACTCTTGCTATGGATTTGTTTCTCTCGTGCTGAGCTTCATTTTCATATAAATTATGTTGTTTTTTATGGAGAATCGAGCTCGAAATGAGCTCCTAAAGTTGGAGGAAAAACACGAAAAAGTCTGGAAAACTTACGATGAAGGTGCGTGAGGTGTGCGTGGGTTGCCACTTTCTTCGGCACGTGTGGCGCGTGAGGCGGTGCGTGGAGAAACCCGAGGTCCGTCTATAGGTTTCTCGACGTGCTGAATCTGAATCCGCTGTCCCTTTTTTTGAAATTCGACCGTTTTAAAATAGTTTCGTTATTAGTCGTACTTTGTACGAAAATGCGTAATTACGTTAGTACATTATATTTACGTAAATGGTTTTGTTTCTAAGGGAAACGCATTGCAAGGATCTTCGATGCCTACGAGGTGGTTTCGACCGACAACATAATCTGTGAGTGGATCTTTTCTTTGATATATATATTTGTTTAGTTTTCATATATACATCTAATAATGAATTTTCTATATGACTGCCATAATTAAATTAACGTTTATGGAAATTGACATAACGATGAGAATTGGAAAATCATTATAAATCTTACGGGATGCCTTAATTAAATTTATGGTTATGAATAGTATTATGTAGACTAGAATTATCGAATCACTGTGGCATGACTATATTTATGTTATATGCTCATCGTTTGCTGCACCGGTGTTAGTACTCGCCTGGACCAGGGCCAGTCTTTCATGTGTATGTTCACATCGCACTGTACGCTCACTTTGGATCCATTGTAGGTGCCAATCTTGTCCTAGATTGCTATAGGCAATTAAGACTCGTGTGTGATGTACATAAATCTTCACGTGATTGTAGTACTAGAACGTAAATCATTATTTCACCCAATCATGTTCATGTTAGAATACCTTTGCATGAACTCGTGTGTCAACACGTGTCGATGAGCACTCGATATGATATGTTTATTTATGCGAGAATATGTGATTACGGACGTTATGTGTTTATTTATGAAAGTTTCTTACAAAAGTTTATTTACGAAAGTTTGGAAACTATACTTGTTTTACGGTGAGGGGTTATTAGGTTTTCAAAAAGGTTTCTATAAAACTTTATTTTTAGGCCCACTCACCCTTATTTTTCGCCCTTCTAGGTTTTAGTGCTGAGCTTTCCTGTCGGTGATGATTCTTGGCAAATCTTGGTATAGGTGGTTACCTTCAATGGTATAATTCTCATCCTACATTACTGTACTTTACTTATGCTCTGACATTACGTGTGAAATGGGTTCATTCCTGCTCACAAACGCACTCTTACATTTAGGCACTTTTAGTTAAATTCACTCATATTTTTTCACATCACTACACATTATGGCTTCGTCATTCTCTTGGTGACGACCAGCACAGCTCGATTCCGAATCTAGATGAAAAGAAATAATATGAAGTATTATAGGATTCGCGATTTAAGTATCTAGCCACAATTCTCTAATCATTTTAAGTGATATATAATTAATTCTTGTTCTTGGAATGATATGCACAAATGTCAGAAAGAAATAATATGAAGTATTATAGGATTCGCGATTTAAGTATCTTGCCACAATTCTCTAATCATTTTAAGTGATATATAATTACTTCTTGTTCTTGGAATGATCTGCACAAATGTCGAAAGAAATAATATGTAGTATTATAGGATTCGCGATTTTACATATTTGTAAGACTTAATTTTAAATTATAGTCTGCTCGGATACCATTTTAAATTGTAAGCATTCAAACTAATAACAATTAGAGGAAGTGACTGAAGATTATTTAAACCACCTAGGTAGAACTTTCTAAGTCCACTAGAAATTCCCCGGCAAACCACAAATCCTGTTCCTCCTTGCTCTCCAGGGAGTCCACCCCACTTACTCAATCCAAGTGCCCATTCCATATCTACTTCATTAGTATCGGCTGCCCGCGGTGGCTTGGGTCCCAAAGGCACATCTTGAGCACATCAGCAACATTCACCCCACCAACATTTTGATCAGGTGACTCAGTGAAACTCGGCTCCTTGGCCCTCCAGCCCCTGATGGGACTCCTCCTTTCTCTCTTCCTCTTCTTCTTCTTCTTCTTCTTCTTCTTTTTTTTTATTTTTTTTTTATTTTTTTTTATTTATTTTTTATTTATTTTTTACCTCCTCCTCCTCCACCTTATCTTCCCTTACCTCCTCCTTCTTCATTTGAAGCTCTTTTGCCATTCACCGGGTCAAAACTCCATGCCCACTTTGGAATCCGTCGGCCTTCATCATCATCGTCATCTTTCTTTCTGAGCTTTTTTTGTTTCCTCCTTTGCTTGATGATCTCACTGTCTCCTTATATTCATTTTCTTTTGTTTGTCACAGAGAGAGAGAGAGAGAGAGAGAGAGAGAGAGAGAGAGAGAGACGACAGAGACAGCGACAGAGTGATTGAGTCTGGATGAGCTTGCTGGGTATGTAGCAGCTATATAGAGAAGACGATAGCTTAATTTGAGCTTCTTTGAGCACAAAAGGGAGTGAAAAGGATTCCTCTCTTATATACACGACTCGCCTTGTCAAAACTGCATGGCCACTATGGAAACCATTAGCATTCAACATCATCCTTCTTTCTGAGCTATTTTTGTTTCCGGCCTTGCTTGAAGCTCTCTTTCCATTCTCCTCCTTCATTTGAAGCTCTCTTGCCATTCTTCTTGATGAGCTGCGTTGATCTTCCTCTTTGCACTTCCTCGCCCAAATGTGTTTCCTTCTGCTGACTGACCTGTAATGCATTTGCGACAAAACAATGAAGTACATGCATAATCAAAGTATTTATAAAATGTTTCGCAGACCTAAAAAAAAAAATGAAACACATAAAACTTGATGAGATATATTGGTCATACCATACGATCAAGTAATCTGGTAAATCATCGATTCGATAGAAGATGGATGCCATCATTCTTAATATGCACATCTTTTGAAATAAAGCTTCATCTCGATGATCAAAAGGTCTTCCTGAAATTTTCTGCAACAAAAACAAAAATAAACTAGATATACATAGTGATGATTGTTTAACTCGTATTCTGAATGGCCTCGTTGTTATTAAATCATTAGTTTCTAATATTCTATAAGTAGATACAGTAGCCTAATTAACTTATTCAGAGGGTGAAACATGGCTAGCATTTCCGTAATGTTATGGACATATATAATGAATCATATCAGCTATTGAGATATGCGTTTCACAACATTTTATAAATTTGGTAAAATTAGCTAGGTACGGAATTTATTATGTTGGTCTGGCGTTGAGCGTGGTTCTTTGTTTCGTTTTTGGATTCTTGACCCTTTTTTGTCACAAAAATGATAATAATTAATGATATGAGTACTATGAAGAAAATCTAATTAGTTTGTATAAAAAAAGTTCCATGAAACATTCAACTTACCTACAAATATCACGAGCAACAAACTAAAACCGACCACAGACCAAGGGTGAAAGATTTGAGGGATGACTGACTTTCAGAGAGCAAGCTTTTCCAGATGTGAACGGCATGAGGGAAGAACGTCAGAGACTATGACCCAGTTTGTGTTGGTATTTTACAGTTTACTAACTCAATACCAAAATATGTGGGTGATAAGTTTACAAACTCTATCACACCTCTTGCACTTTGCACTCTCAAATAAAATTGGACAAAGAAAGAAATAGAGAAAGGAGGGAAGCAACAAGCTTTGGCAAAACACTTGGACTTTGATATATGAAAAAGGTTTACAAACTATTGGAATAAGAAAGCTTACAAGCTTCTTCACAATTGGAAGTGGGATTTGGATGGGATGGGATGATTTACAATGCTTGAGAGCTTGGGTATTTATAGCAAACCAAATGATTAAACTAAGATTATTTATTACCACACAAAACACATTAATTGCACCTAATAATTTTTATTCAACCATACCTAACATTGCCTAACTTTCCATGCCTAACTTTGACATTGATTTTCAACAATAGCAATCTGTTTTGATTTGAATTTCCAACACACCTCCTCAAATCAAAACGCCTTCATTCCTAGCATTTCACGCAGTAGCCGGAATGTTTCAATTGGCAATGGCTTTGTGAAGATGTCTGCCACTTGTTCCTTGGTGTGACAGTAGACAAGTTCAATTGTCTTTTGCTTCACATGGTCCCTTAGAAAATGGAACCTGGTATCAATGTGCTTGCTCCTTCCATGTTGAACAGGATTCTTTGCAAGTTTGATTGCAGACACGTTATCTACGTGAATCACAGTTGATTCCACTTGTGGATGACACACTGACTTCAACAGATTTCTTAACCAAATTGCCTCACACACGGTTGAGGCTACAGCAACATACTCGGCTTCACATGATGACAAAGCAACAATTGATTGCTTCTTTGAAGTCCATGAGAAAACTGTTGATCCTAGAAAAAACACATAGCCAGTTGTGCTTTTCCTTTCATCTTGGTCACCTCCCCAATCACTATCTGAATAACCAAATAATTTTGCATCTTCACCAAAATTATAAAATAGACCATAGTTTAGAGTACCTCTTATGTACCTCAAAATTCTCTTGGCGGCCAGCCAATGAGACTCCCTTGGTGTTTCCATGTATCGACTCACGAGTCCAACACCATAAACTATATCAGGTCTTGTGATTGTAAGGTACCTTAGGCTTCCAACGAGGCTTTTGTACACTGTTGAGTTTACAAACTCACCCTCTCTTCCTTTGGACAGCTTCAATCCAGTTGCGACTGGGGTATTGACAGTGTTGCACTTGTCCATATTGAACTTCTTCAATATGTCTCTCATGTACCTTTGTTGAGAGATGTAGATACCATCACTTTCTTGCTTCACTTCTATGCCAAGAAAGTATGACATTAATCCATTGTCAGTCATCTCAAATTCACTGAACATGGATTGCTTGAACTCATGGAACATTGCCTCATTGTTTCCTGTAAACAATAAATCATCTACATAGAGACAAATAATTAAGAACTCCCCTTTTTCACCATTCTTCATGTAAACTGAATGCTCGTATGGACATTTCTGAAATCCATTTTGGTGAAGGTAGTTGTCGATCCTTGAGTTCCAAGCTCGTGGTGCTTGCTTGAGGCCGTACAAAGCCTTCTTCAAACGATACACCTTATCTTCTTCTCCTTGTACTTGGAAGCCTTCCGGTTGTTCCACGTACACTTCTTCCTCAAGTACTCCATTAAGGAAGGCTGACTTGACATCTAGTTGATAAATTTTCCATTTATGATGTGCGGCAAGAGAGATTAGCAATCTTACTGTGTCAAGTCTCGCAACTGGAGCATAGACTTCATCATAGTCCACTCCATACTTCTGTTTGTAGCCCTTTGCTACAAGCCTTGATTTGTATCGATCCACACTCCCATCTGCAGTGCGTTTGATCTTGTAAACCCACTTGACACCAATAGCCTTCTGATTTGATGGGAGCTTTGTCAGCTCCCAAGTGTCATTCTTCTCGATGGCATGGATCTCTTCTTCCATGGCTTTCTTCCAACAATCTTCTTCCACAGCTTCATTGAATGAGAAAGGCTCGTGGTCTGCATACAAGCAGAAAAGGTTGGTTTCTTCTTCTTCTTCTTCTTGTCCATAAATCTCTGTGAGACTCCTTAACCTCACTGGAGTTGAGGAGCTGCTTTCCTCACTAGATGTAGGACCACTCCTTGCAATTCTGTGCACTGGAGTTGTTGTGATTGTTTGAGCAGGCTGTTGCTCAATCGGTGGTACAACTTCTGGTTCTTCAAAATCAGTGGAGACGATCTTCTCTTTACTGACTTCTTTGTTGTTCCACGTCCATGTCTCTTCCTCACTGAAGATGACATCTCTACTAACCACTAGTTTGCCAGTTAGTGGGTTGTAGAGCTTGTATGCCTTGGACTCTTCACTATAGCCCACAAACACACACTTCTCACCTCTATCATCAAGTTTCCTCCTCTTGGCTTCTGGAACTTGAGCATATGCAACACACCCAAAAATTCTTAGGTGTGTAACATTCGGCTTGTATCCACTCCAAGCCTCTTGTGGTGTCATCCTCTTGACACTTTTTGTTGGACATCGATTCAACAAATAAATCGAACAAGCTACAGCTTCTGCCCATAACTCTTTTGGCAAATTCTTCTCCTTAAGCATGGACCTTGTCATGTCAAGGATGGTTCGATTCTTTCTTTCGGCTATCCCATTTTGCTGTGGGGTATAGGCAGCAGTAAGTTGATGCCTAATTCCTTGCTCCTTGCAGTATGCTTGGAAAGCATTGGAGGTGTACTCTCCACCTCTATCTGATCTCACAGCCATAAGCTTGTGGTTACTTTCTGCCTCTGTGAGTGCCTTGAACTCCTTGAAAATTTTTAGGGTAGCCGACTTCTCCTTGAGAAAATAGACCCAAGTCTTTCTACTGAAATCATCAATGAAGGTAATAAAATACCTATTACCTCCATAAGACATGGGATCCAATGGACCACATATATTTGTGTGCACCAACTGCAGTGGTGCCTTTGCTCTCCATGTATCACCAACAGGGAACGATAGTCGTGCTTGCTTGCCAAGCACACAACCTTCACATACTTGGCGTGTGGCTTCAATCTGGGGTAGACCACGAACCATTCCTCCACTTGACAGCAACTTTAGGCCATTGAAATTAAGATGGCCAAATCGAAGATGCCATTTCCATGACTCATCTTCCATTACATCGATGTTGCAGCTTCCAATCTTTGTGTTCAAATTCAACGGAAACATCCGGTTCTTTGACATTCGAACACGTGCAATAAGCTTTCTCCTTGCATTCCTGAGAGTGAGAAGCATGTTCTCCATATGTATAATGTACCTTTTCTGGATCAGTTGACCAATGCTCAGAATGTTGCTCTTCATACCTGGTATGTAGTAGGTATCGGAGATGTATTCTTCTCTTCCATCCTTCTGGATGATCTTGATCTTCCCTTTGCCTTCAACTGGCAACTTTGAGGAGTCACCAAGACTTACAGATCCATAGGCCCCTTCTTTGAGTTCGGCAAAAAACTCCTTCTTTCCACACATGTGATTGCTTGCACCAGAGTCCAAATACCAAACATCTTGTTGGCTACTGGAATCATGGTGTGCTAGTAAGACTGTAAGTTCTTCATCAGTATTTCCACTTGATTCTGCCATGTTGACATGCTCACCATTTTTATGTGAACATTCATTGGCATAATGTCCATATTGCTTACAGTTGTGACACTGGATATGCGCCTTTCCTCGAGTAGATCTCCACTCCTGAGACTGACCTTGATTTTGTGCATAGCCTCGACCTCTTCCTCGGGCTCGTCCTCGGCTACGGTTGGATGAGCTCCCACGACGTGAGTTCCACTGCCCACGACCTTTATTTGGTTTGTCAATATTCAACTTTGACTCCAAAGCTTGCTCTAGCGTTGTGAGGCTTGCATTCTTCTGAATGCGTTGCTCGTGAACTAGGAGGGATCCTAGTAGCTCTTCTGCGCTCATCACCTCCAAATCCTTGGTTTCCTCAATGGCAGTCACCACATGCTCAAACTTAGATGTGAGTGACCGGAGTATCTTCTCCACAACTCGTACTTCATCGAGTCTCTCGCCATTTCTCCTCATCTGATTTACTATCACAATGAGCCTTGAGTGATAGTCGGAGATGCTCTCTCCTTCATTCATATGAGCAGTTTCAAAATCTGCTCGAAGTGATTGTAACCTCACTTTCTTGACTCGATCTACTCCTTTGTAGATTGTACTGAGTGTATCCCATACTTGCTTGCTCGTTGTTGCTTCTGCAACCTTCTCGAACGTTGAATCTTCCAAACCCTGGTATAGAAGATACAGCGCCTTTTGGTCCTTCTTTCGTAAGTCCTTGAGAGTGTTCCTTTGATCCGCAGTATATACGGCTTCTTGCTCGGCAGTGGGTACAACATACCCACTACTGACAACTTCCCACAGCTCCTGTGATCCAAACAATGCTTTGAATTGGATGCACCATCTTTCATAATTTTCTTTCTTCAATGTGGGAACTTGGAGTTGCACTAAGTTGGACGCCATAACTGCTGCACCTGCCAGAGTGGTATTCTGGCTCTGATACCAATTGTTGGTATTTTACAGTTTACTAACTCAATACCAAAATATGTGGGTGATAAGTTTACAAACTCTATCACACCTCTTGCACTTTGCACTCTCAAATAAAATTGGACAAAGAAAGAAATAGAGAAAGGAGGGAAGCAACAAGCTTTGGCAAAACACTTGGACTTTGATATATGAAAAAGGTTTACAAACTATTGGAATAAGAAAGCTTACAAGCTTCTTCACAATTGGAAGTGGGATTTGGATGGGATGGGATGATTTACAATGCTTGAGAGCTTGGGTATTTATAGCAAACCAAATGATTAAACTAAGATTATTTATTACCACACAAAACACATTAATTGCACCTAATAATTTTTATTCAACCACACCTAACATTGCATAACTTTCCATGCCTAACTTTGACATTGATTTTCAACAATAGCAACCTGTTTTGATTTGAATTTCCAACAGTTTGGTACTGTGAGGTAAAATAATCAGATTTAGAGCAAACCTGTTAAGTGTTTGGTAAATTGTAATCAGCTTTGGGCCAAATGCCCATATAGGTGTTTGGCAAATATGTTATTGTAGAAGTGATTGAAAATATGAAGCTTACCTACATATACCATGAGGAACAAAAGCAACAAACTGCAATCGTCTAACCACAGGTCAAGAGTGAAAGATCTGAATGATGAATGATAAAAGGAATGAAGATTAAGGATTGGTAGGAAGCAGAGATGATGACTTAATGGAGCGAGCTTTGCTAGAAATCTTCAGTGGCGGAAATGAAGTGGATGAGGAGATAGACTAAGACGAATGCGAGCATTATATTTATAGGCCTGTATGCACATTGTTCACTCTTCGGTTTCTAAACATATTATTTTTCACGTGAAGTATCAGTGACGAAATAATTCACGATATGATAATTTAGTTTAACTAATCGTACTGTACGTGCCCTAATCTCGGCGAGGTAAAGTCTATATATGTAGCTACTAGCTGAGAGATTTTGAATACAGTGCAACATATATGACAACTTCCATTTCTAGCAAGTTATTGTTAAAGCACTTAGGGCTTCTTTAATTTGATAACTTTTGGTAATGCCAAAAAAGATAATAAAAGCAAGATATGTGCTAGAATGGTGGGTTTATATATAGTATGATTAGTATCTGGAGGCATGGAGAAGTGATATATATTTTTTTAACAAATGATATTATCTACACTAAGGGGAGGGGGTGGGCTTAGCCTCACAATAGCTAGTAATAGCATGGTTCAAATTCGTCTTTGGCGATAATTGAACCTAACACCTCTCACTTGCAAGTGAAGAGGAATACCTAAGTGATATGGAGAAACGATATTTGTGCTGATTGGATTGCCAAAATTACCTGTTTTGCAGCATTGTTATGGGTTTATACATGAGCTTGATGGCCCTCTTGATGGTATCAGTAATGATCTAAAGGACCACCGGTTGGAGGCGAAATGTTTTCAATTTTCAAGTTAATTAGAAATCTCATTAATAACTATTAAATTTCTATACTTAAACATGATGTCTAAAATGTAACTAATTCTGTATGAAGTCTGGTGCTTACAAAAATATGAGTTTCTTAATTATTGTATGATTATTAAGTAATCATGTACTTAATTATAAATAAAAATAAAAACCATTTCATCATCACACACATAGTACACAATGAAATGATGTATTTTGGTTTGGTCTACTATGAATCTATGATATTCAAATTTTTTACTCAAGTGGTGACCGCGTGTAAATGGTGCAATTAGCCTAGCTAACTTGCAAAGCGTTGTATTGAGAAATGTAACTTGCAACGCACGTAAGTTGCTTTCGTGGTAAGGTTGTTTAAAATTTGATTGTTGGAAGACCAAATTAATGTGTTCGGGAATATTTAGCCTGCTATGCTATTATAGTTTTGATTAATGGATGATTTAGGTGTCGTAGATCTACCTATTGGTCGGGTATTAACATTTTCTTGTAGATAAACAGCAGCATATAGGAGGATGATGCAACACTAACACTAAGAAAATACTGAAACAAGTAATTGAATAACTAATAGTCATTTGACAACAAGGTAATAAATCAAAAGCATTGATAATAAACCACCAGCACAACATATCTTTAGCCTCTTACGGCCTGGGTTTCGGGGACGAATTATCTCCAAAATTCCAAAGGCTTCCGTCCCATGCGTTATTGTGCCCTAGATCATCCCCCGCATCATCATTATTTACAGAAGGAAAAGATAGATTGTCAAAAAAATCACCGTATGGATTCCCAAGTCCACTAGAAAAGTCCCCGTCAAACCACAAATACTGCTCCTCCTTGCTTCTCCAGGGAGTCCACCCATACTGACTCAAATTAAGTACCGATGCCATGTCTTCTTCACTAGTATCGGCCGCTGGTGGTGGCTGTGGTCCGACAGGCACATCTTCAGCAGCAGCATTCACCCCATCAGCATTTTGATCAGGTGATTCAATGACTGTCGGCTCCTTGGCCTCCACCCCCTCCTGGGTCTCCTCCTTTTTCTCTTCCTCTTGCTCATCTTTTTTCTTCAACTCCTCCTCAACCTTATCTGCCATCACCTCCTCCTTCTTCAGGCGAAGCTCTCTTGCCATTCGCCTTGTCAAAACTCCATGACGACTATGGAGTCCATCAGCATTCGTCATTTTTCTTTCTGAGCTCATTGTCTTCTTATTCATTTTCTGTTTATCACAGAGAGAGAGAGAGAGTCTGGATGAGTTTACTGCGTATAAAGTAGCTATGGAGAGAAGATAGCGTAATCTGAGCTTCTTTGAGCAGAGAAGGGAGTGAAAGTGATTGCTCTCTTATACACACACAGCTCACCTAGCTGTTAGGGTTTTAAAAAGATATATTTCTTACTGGAGTTTCTAGAGTAAGTCTTTTCTCGAGAAAATGATATCCCTTATCCAAATATGTCGCGATACTTTAGACTGGATATGTAGCTGTTTAATTGCTTAAGTTCTCCGATTCAAATTCCTACGAAGCAATAGTATTATCTCGAGATATAACGTGATAAAAACAGTGGACATGCAGCAATGCCACGCGGACTTTCTCCATGCAGAAAATTACAGTTTCTCTTTTCAACATTTCAGTTTCTTTGGGTTGTAGTGAGTGCTTTAAATGTTCACGTTTCCCCCCCTCTTTTTCTTGTCTTTTTTTCCCATCTGTGCGTGTTTTGCATGCAGCCACACTGTAATTACGTTTCAAATGGCAGTTTCATTGTGTATTTAATTGCATCAGTGTCACTAGGAGTTAAAAAAAAAAAAAAAAAGTAACGTTCTCATCTTCCGTTAATTGATTTGAGTTTTGGCTTCTTTTTTTCACTTCTCTGGAGGATGAATTCCAAAGCAGACAGAAATTTCTGTCTCACCTTCAATGGAAAACATCTATCAACTAAATGGATTTGTAAAGTGATATGACTTGCTGGTAAATATAATTTGTCAATGGGATTTAAGTGTTGGATACCTAATAATCATTAAATCTAATACTGTGGAATACAACTTACATGGAATGAGTTCATTGTCACTGTTTCATATATGTCATTCTCTAGACTATGGTTCCCAAGTCCGAGTTATGGAAGCCGGGGTTCTGGGGCCTGATCCTGGGGGCCAAGGTCCCAAATTCGAATCGATCAATGAGTTTTGTCTAGGTCGAGAGCATAGGAGTCCCATTCTGAGTCAAGCCAGAAATCCACGTTACTATTATGGTGCAACTTAGAAATGGAACTTTGACATCTCCAAATTTTATGCATAATCCCCTCTCCGTTGTAAATCCCATTTTAAACTCGTCAAACAAGATAGTACGTGAACTAATTGATCGATTCTGCTTGAAGCAATTTAGAACTACTTGCAGTGATGTATGTCTTTAGTGACTTAAGATGTCAAATCTGGAACATTAGATTTAGCTAGTCTTGATCTAAATTTTTTTAAAATTTTTTTTTGGACAAAGCGATGTCGAATTTGTACAAATGTTGTGGTATTCAGACGTAAAATCACAAGGAATACATATTTGTACTAGAAAGGGGACATATTACAGAAGAAAAAAAAAAACGACCGAACTATCATTTACGTCAGGATTTTCTCTCCCAACTAAAGATCCTTCCGAACGAACGACAGAAAACTTAAAGGTCAGCTTGGCAGACCGAAACAAATAAGGCAGCAAAACAAGTGCCATATGATATGGTAAGGCAGCAAAGAAACTCAAGCTCAAACATTTCTGACCAGGACTGGAGAATTAGAAATCAAATGAAAAGGTAAGAGACTTGTAGCTCAGTTGATTAAAAGTATTCTCGCTTACACCATTTGCAAAACATTGAGAATTATCCTCAATTTCTCCAAAAGTTACCAATGTCATGAAATGCCAAATCAGAAAAAAGAATACAAAAGGGTTCACTCCTTCCTAGAAATACCAACGTCAAAGTGTTTTCAGTGCACTTCAACAATATTTTCAATTTAATTAAAATTCCAACAACCCACAACCAATTCTAATCAGAATACAAACCAAAATTTAGCATCGCGAGAATCAAAATTCCATCTGTAATCCCAAAAAATTGCAGTACAAGACCACCAAATAAAAACTTGCATCAGGAAACTGAAACAAAAAAAATACAGAGACGAGTTGAAGGGAGAGAGCCTAGATAGAGAGTGACCATAGCCAAAAGTTGCAGAGAAACATTTCCCATTTGGGCGTTTTGGTGTTAGATAGAGCCCACTACCAAGCAAAAACGAATGCACACAAAATCAACCCGAATTCCATAAGAACAGAATTTGGTCATGACACAAGATAAATGACACCAAATAAGCTTTATCCATACCAACACGATACAACATAATTGACACCGTATAAGCTTTACTGCAGAACATAACACTTATATCCATAAAATTAATGTTAATCCGCAAAAGATATAACACAATCTCTCAAGACTAGTGGCCAAAGAACAGATTGTTTTGACATTAAAAATCTAGCAAAAATGCTTGAGACATTTTTCACACCTTTCATAGTGTGAAACCAATGCCCAACTCCCAGTTATTCAAGTGGCATAGACTTTCCCACCTTAAGATCAGTTCTACTTTTCGATTGCAGATGGGGATGGAGGGTGAAGAAGAGCAGCAGCATAACATGATTGTACGGTACCAGCATGGTGTCGTCCAAGAAAATTACAACACCAAATTCTTCTCCAAATTTGAAAAAATATTAGCTTACCATTTCATGTTTGCTACTTTACAATTTACAAGAGGTACTTGGATAATTCTAAGAAATGGACATCAAAATAATAACTACCATGATAACATTTGTAAGGTGGATGCTCTTTGAAAGTGTAACATGATCACCCAAGTCAAGCACCTTCGGGCACATCTTCGAAATTAATAGAAAGATTCGAGAGGCATTTGCGAAATGTTGCCACGGATCCTCTACATGTTTGCTTTCCTTTCCCACCTTTCCTTTGTGTCAAGCCTAGCAACACAGTAGCATTAGATAAAAATTCCAATATACGAAATAATATCTTTGGTGAATGATAACATTTATTACTACTTTTGTTATATATATGGATATTACTAAGCATGCATATCATACCCCCAATGTAACTTGTGCCTCTTCTTTTGAGCCCGGACTGCTATATCCTCATGCTGTCCAACAGAACTGGTTTCATTCTTGTGGTTCTCAGAGTCACAGACGGTTGAAGTTTCAAGTGTTATGACTGAATCTTGGTTTGCAGTATCTCTAGCAGTCAGGTCTATGCTGTGAGATTTTCCTTTACTATCTGTAATTCCTCTAAAATTAGACACAAAAAATAAACTTGTACAGGAGAGATAACAAACATGACTGAGGAAACCAAGGAACCTTTTGGTTTCTTTCCCATCTTTGATTTTGATTTGATCTGTAACCTCCTCCGGTGCAGCTCCTATAATGTTCATGAGTTTAAGTATGTAGAAGCAATTCAAGTGCTAAACAAAGATAAACGAAAGAATACCGGATAAGTGGAGAAAGTAATTAATGCCCCTTCAGCATCGTAAGTTCCCTCCAGCGTCTATTGTTACTACCCCAAAGGCTGAGGATCTTTTAATAAGCAGTCCAAAACCTCAGGTGACAAGATAGGAAACCAGAGACCAGAAAGTATCATGAACTTTTAGCAGATACATAAATACTTGCAGTTTCCTAACTTGTGAGGTTGTAAATGGGTCCTGTCTAATTGTGCGCGCTAATTCAGGAGATAATTTTACTTGTACCACGAACACTCTGCCACATTTTGTACTATTGAGTTCTAGGGTAGTTAAGTTAAAACAAATACATGTGAAATAATTTGAGTGGAATGGTAGGACCACATGGTAATGTTCCTGGCACACCGAAAAATCTCTCCTAGTTAAGGCTTGTGCCCCCTCACCCGTCTTCCCACCCAAGACAGACACGAGGGACCCAAATGAAGGGAGGGTTTACCCCTTGTGTTGGTCTTGGGTGAGCGAATGGTGACTTGGCACAGCTGCCAGCACCCAAGAATCCTTCCTAGTTCAGAGGTGGTCAGCACCCACTGATTTCCGTTAGACGTGTCTGATTTAATCATTCTACAACACAAATATTGAGATTCAAACTCATCGATGGCAATCAATGGGTGGTGAGTATATCACCACCACTAAAGAGCGGTGAGCGAAAATTCATCTTTTAATGAAGATTATAACATATTCAGGAGCGGTTAAATCAACAATTGCCCAACCCAATGAAAGCTCAGAGGCAGCCTAACAATCAAGAAAAACTAACATGGTGAAAAGATGATAGAACTAGCAGCAGCTACAAGGACCCAATTAAACTGATTGTTCGATCAAAGCTTCAAATAACAGAACAAAAAATGCACAAACAAAACAGAGACCAAAGTGGCGGTGGTGGCGAGAGTACCTGGAACTTGGATAGCTGGGTTTGGGTGAGGGATTTGGGCTTGTAATTGGGCTGCAGACACGGCGTGGATGCGATTGCTGCTTCCTTTCTCTCGTCTTCCTTGTCTCCTTCCTTTCCCATCCCCGCTTTTCTTCCGCTTCCTTATTTTCTTTGGGTTTCGTACGCCCTTCCTGTAATACGCGGATGCTTATTACATTTTCCGGGTAATCGGAGTACTTGAACCACCCGACTTATTTAGAGTCTTTTTTGGGTATTTATCAAATATTGCCCAAAATTAGTCTGTAATTTTAAAAATGTTAGTTTTTATAAAAATTTTCATATACATCTATATTCCACTTACATAGACATAAATAGCTTCAGTTTATATGAATAATTAATATTTTTTTTTTGGACAGATGATATCATCTACACTAACTAAAAAACTTCTTGTGCAATAATCAAGAGTTTCTCTCACTAATATTTGTTTTCTTGTTTTTTCCTTTCTTTTTCAAACGAAGCAAATGTTTCTCTCAACTTTATTTTTTAATAAATAATAATAAAAAAAAAACTTTAGTGAGAGCTCTAGTTGCTGGCATTCTTGCAGCAATATTTTAATTTGTGCTTAATCTGTTTACTCTTTACAATGTTCTTAATCCTCTCTTTGTGGTAAAACCTAATTAATTAGCATGAGAATTCTGTTGGTTAATTTCCTTAATTTTTGTCTTGCTCAACATTTATGCTTTTCTTAAGTAAAAAGCTAGTATGTAATATCGTACTTGAAGGGCAGCTTGGAATTATGAAGAAAGATTGAGAGAAACCTTTGTTCTTCATTTGGAAAAGAAACGAACAAAAAAGAAGAAAATATTATTGAGAGCAACACTTGATTATAGCACAAGAAGTTTTTTAGTTAACAATTAGTTAGTCATATAAACCGAGAGTATTTGTGTCTATTTAAGTGGAATTTTAGATATATTTGAAAATTTTTATAAAAACTGATATTTTTGAAATTAAAGGTTAATTTTTTGTTATATTTGATAAATTTTTGTTTTTTTTTTAAGCTTCACAATGAGCTAGCAATAATATGGTTCAAATTCGTTTTTGACGAAAATCGAACCTAAAACCTCTAACTTACAAGTGAACAGGAATACTACTAGACCATAGTACTAAAAGACTATTCATAGATTTTATTTTGAGGTATTTGTTGGTTTGCCCCTGAACTTGTAGAGAGGTCAATTTCCCATAAAATTTTATAAATAACAAATCCCCCCCCCCCCCCAGCGTTAGATTTTAAAATTTTCATCCAATTTTCATCCATCCAATTTTTCATTTTTTTTACCCCATATAGTTGTCATGCGTTGTATGCGTGATCAAAATGGATGAAAAATTGGATGGATTTTTTTTAAATCTAACGTCAAGGGAAGAATTGGCTATTTATAAAAGTTCAGGTGTGAAATATCATCTATGGATTTCACTATTTAAAATTACATATTTCATATTCTTTGTTTCTACGCGTTTACAATTATGGCATATAGTTTTTTTTTTCAATAAGTAAAAGGACAAAAACGCCTTTAATGAATTAAACAGACTTTTCGAGGACATATTTAATTCCTATATGTTTTGTCACTTTTATTTACATATGTAGATAAAGTTCAACCTCACGAGTGCGTAGGCGAAAACAGTTCGATAAACGGAGCTATAACGAATGAGATATCAACGAGTAAAGATAGAGGCGAAATGGTCATTTAACCATTATCTGGAAGGCTCCAGATTTGCTGGAGCACTGATTTGGTGCCACATATGTGGCTAGGATGGATAGATGAGGAGAGAAATGAGGGAAATGAGGGAGAGAATGGCCAATCAGGAAATAAGGAAAGGAGGGAAGAGAGAATGAGGAGAACCAGCGGGATCCCCTTGACCCGATTTCCCTCTACGACCCAACCCGACTCCTACTCTTATTCTGATGCCTTTTTAGGTAGTTTTTCCTACGATTCACAGCCATCCACTACCTGGAAACAACTCAACATCAACCCCTCTTCCATATTCAACCAAAAATCGAAGAGATGGGCCTCGGTTGCATGATGAACCGCACTGGAGGGGTGCGGTGGTTCGTCATCGGCAATCCACCATTACTGAAGGTGATTCCTTCAATCATCACCACCAAAATACTCCTTTTGAGCCCATGAACAATCCCTAAACAAGTTTAGGGGCACGCGGAGCACCAGAGAGTACGAATTGAAATGTATCCATTTCAAGGGTTTCCAATGAATTAAGGAGATTTTAGGCGTTTTCCCGGCCAAATTGGACATTTACCCAGGTATCAAACTTATTCCTCTCTTCACGATCCTTATTTTGGTATAATTTGAGAATTTTTGGAGTTAGGTGAACTTTCCAGTAAGTTGGGGCGGCCAGCCGCCGCTTGTGGAGCCGCTGGCCCGAGGACCCACTTGACCCTTCTAGGCTAAATTTGATACCTCAATTCCATATGTGACATCCTATGGATGAAATCCCATCATTCAAACATAGTTTTGTTAAGGTTTGCCTCTTGATCATTATAACCATCAACGATTTGACCGTTCGATCGTCACCAAACTTTAATGTGTTATAGCACGTAATATTTGAGGACATTAGAAATTGACGGATTGGAAATCCATGGGTGGATGTTCCAGATCGAATTATGTAGGGTTGTGGACCTCATCGTTAACCAAGAGTTGACTTTTGGTCAACATGTTTCGAATCGTTCTTAAATACTAAAATTAGTACTATTGGGGACTAAGTGAAGTCTAGTGGGCCTACATTGGTTAGTGAATGGCTATAATATATGTGATGTGGTTATTACCTTGATTTCATATTTAGTATCCATGTGGATATTACTTGATTTTATAAATGTGATTTCTATTGAAATGTGATTTGTATATTTAGCCATCTATCTATGTTCATTAAATGTGATTTGACTTATGTGATGAAGATGTTTGTGAAATGTGATTTGAAGTGCTTATTGAATTGTTTGATGAAATGTGAGGGTTAGTAGTGAACCTTTAACCCTTTGTCATTGGGTTTGTTGCTTCGAAGCTTGTTACATATCTCGTTCCATTGTTTCATTTCTTGTATCGTTGAGTCATTCTAAATTGAGTAACTTGATTCATGTCTGGTTTCTTTGAGTTGTCGATATGTTTCTTGGACATCCGCTCAGTTCCGTTGAGTGGTCCGAAATTGGGTTCTGCTGGGGTTCCGTTGAGTGGTCCGGTTCCCCGCTCCTTCTGGATTCCGTTGAGTGGTCCGGAATCCCTCGTGCTTTGCGATTCCGTTGAGTGGTTCAGAATCATATCTTGCTTTGGATTTCATTGAGTGGTCCAATATCCATTGTACTCCGCGATTCCGTTGAGTGGTCTGGAATCGTATCCATTTGGATTCCGTTGAGAGGTCCAAAATCCCTTCTACTTTACGATTCCGTTAAGTGGTCCAGAATCGTATCCTGGTTTGGATTCCGTTGAGTGGTCCGAAATCCCAATTGGTATTTTGGTTCCATTGAGTGGTCTGGAACCTGATGTTGTTAGATTTCGTTGAGTGCTCCGAAATCACATAATTGACTTCGTTGATTCGTTGGATTCAGTCTAAATTGAGAAAAGCTTCAAAGATGTAGGTTTCGGCCAAACTGTGTTGTTCTAGCCCTGGATTTTGGTGTATTGTATGTGTTATTGACTAACATGATTGTGGAATGATGTTGGAAAACACATGTGTGTGTGAATGACAAGATGACAACTCTTGTTTGGCTTATGGTTGATGTGTAGTGTGGTACTCTATGTTTTCTGCTAGAAAGTGTTTTACGAAAAGTTCAGAGTTTAACAAATGGTGAACAACAAATGGCTTGATCCGTATTTAGGGTATATAGGCAGTCTAATGAGGAGGTTAGATGCAATCATAAAGTAAATGAAAAATTACTACATAATTGGACCTTGAGTGGTGTTTTGTCCATGTCTCAGAGGCGGGGCATGATAGATATATTGGTACATGGTGAAGTCATGTGTCAATCTTGGAAGTATGTCGGGATTGTGGCTTAACATCAGGGGGTAATCGGCTAAAATTAAAGTTCAAGGAGAAATTGGCTAATTATAAAAGCTCAAGAGGGTAATCGGCTAAAATTAAAATTTAAAGGAGAAATTGACAGCTTTTTACAAGTTTGAGGGGTAAACTGACAAATATGCCTTTTTGTTTTGTTATTTATTTATGTTTGGATTTTTTTTTAATTAATTTTTTATACAGCCATATATTTAAACTAAGCAAATAAATTGAAATCAAGCTTGTCATTCGTAAAATTCAAACATACCTCTCACTTACAAATGAATAATAATACAACTAGACCCTAATATTAAGTGACATGTTTTCAAATTGTTATTAGCAATCAAAATATAACAAATTTGCAGGTCTGGAAGATCGGATCACTCGACGGTCTTGATACAAAACTAGTTCACCCAATACACTCATGCTCGTATTTTGGCCCATCATTCACCCCCTAGACCCACCTTATGTGTCTTTAACCGAATAGTCACTTGGTCCGGTCGTTCTAAGTTTAAAGTATGTCCTCAAAGTAGTCTTCATTGTACGAACATCTACACCTTTATCGTCTAGGATTATCTTAGGTTGAATAACTTATTAGATTTTGTGAATCTTGAATGAAAAAAAATTAATGATAACTTACACATTGAATCACAAAATAAACTTATCCCTCGTCATTCAATACTAAGGGTCAGTTTGGGATTGTTGTGTTTTTATTTTTTAAGGTTATTTCTGCTGTACTTTAAGAATAATCATCGGAAAAATAAAACAGTTGAACGTTTGGTAAACTATATTTTTAAAAGTGATGTAATTTTATATAATGAAAAAATGGATATGGTAGTCAAGAGTGGTCGCAAATTTGGCAATGACAGCGGTGGTGAGGGTGGTGGTGGTGATGGTGGCAGCGACAGCAGCGGTGATGCATCGACAAAGGTGGGGGTGCGGTGGTGGTGTCAATAGTGGGGTGTGGTGGTTGGGGTGTAAAGGTAACAATGGTGGTAAGGGCAACTACAACGGTACTGGGAGTTGTAGTTGTGGTTGTGGTGGTGGCGGTTGCGGTTATGGTGGTGGTGGTGGTGGCGGTGGCGGTGGCGGCAATGATGGCGGTGGAGGTGGTAAAAAATGATGGCGGCGGCGGTAGTGGCAATGGTGGTGGTGCGGTTATGATGGTGGTGATGGTAGCAGTAGTGTTAGATTAGCTTTGTAATGGTAGATCATGGCGGTCATTTCGTTTACCAATGGGTAAAATGTGCGTAGAAGGTTACATAATGTCATTTAAAAAAATTAATGGGTGTATTACATGAATTGAAAATATTCGTTGAAGCCTCTGCTACTCTTGTTATGAAACCATGTTGCTTTTAAACTGGAGGTCATTGCTTTTAAAATAAACAAGATATTTTATTTTTATCCAACACTTTTTTATTGTTTAACTTTGAAGTGAAGCAATTTTTGGTAAAAAAATAAAAATTCCATATGGCCTCTCCTCATCCGATACGAAGACAAGCATTTCTATTACATGTTTTAAAGGTATGGGGTAAGGCTCTCCACAAACTTTTTTTTACTTCCCACATACTCACTCAATTTTTGACCGTCAGATCGAATGAATTGAAGAAAATCGAAGGACAAAAATTAAGAAGGATCTAAAAAATTGACAATTACGAACAAGAGTGTCAAAATTCCTGGTAGAAACTAACATATATTATTCACAATTTCACATAGCCCTCATCACCGAGGTGGTAGTGCATTACAGCTATGGAAATCCATGGACGCAACATTTTATCTGGTTACAATCAAGGTTCAGTCTCTAAATACAAGACTTCGAGGGGTGGGAATGAACTAGTCCGCATAGCATGAGAAGGAGGCGATGGTGTCTTTGTTTAGGCCAAAATCCGAAGCTGCTGGAGATTTTTTCTTGTCCGGTTTGAATCATATCATAATCAAGTGACAACGCTAAGAGCACGCTCTATTTCCTCCAGTGAACGCCCTTTTGTTTCAACGATATTACCAGCTATGTACACGACAGCCAGAAGACAGACGCCAGCGAATCCAAAATACACTCTGCCGATTCCAAACTTAGTTACAAAGCTCAAGAAATAGAGGCCTATGGCGAAGTTTGAAATCTGATGAAACATATAGACACTCAGTTAATATATGGGACAAGAGAGGTGAATCTATGAAGAATAAAAAGCACATCCAACATATTCTTGCGCAAACAAAATAATCAATGTGAGCATGATATACATCTTTTTATTTTTATTTTTTATTTTTTTATTTTTTTATTTTCGGTTGCATGATATCAGTTTCTTCATTCATTTTCATTCCGCTGAAAACACGTAAACGTTTACACACATGCAGATATGTACCTAGTATCTACACACAGATAGGCACAGATATATACATTCCCAATGAAGGTCTAGACAATAATAGTCATTTAAAAGCGAAGTCAGTATCCCTTTGCAATCAAGTTCTTTTGGTTTGGACAATTTAATTATCCAATAATTTGTCTTGCTTTCTCCATCTAAGTTATAAATAAAAGGCATGATGAGGTAATTAATTGAAAATCGTAGTCCATAGGGAATCAACTATTGCCAATAAGGTGTTGAAATAAACAAACAAACAAGACTTTCTTAATACCACTAAAAAAAAGGCGACCATAAGCCAACAAGGCTCCCCGCTTTGCAAGGGTCGCCCGCGGGCGTTTGGAACGTCCATCGTAATAACATATTTCCTAACACCAATGTATACACGAAAATTCCTATAGCCAATGAAACAAGAACACGTGTACAAAATAGTATTAAGTGAAATTTCAGTGTCTACAACCACTTACCCAGTGCATGCCCAATGACAAAGAAACTGCTTTTGCTCTGATTCTTGAAGCAAAAATCTCTGGTAGAAGAAGAGCAGGCACAGGGCCAGCGCCAAGTGCAAAGGACAACACATAGCTGGTAATACAAAATGAAAACCATGGTTAGATAGGAAATTAAATTTTAAACGGGAAAAGAGTACGGAGATCTATCTATTAGTGGAAGCCTTTAACTTACAGAAAAGTTCCAGTGACAGAAAGGGGGGCAGAATATGGATCCAGGGCCTTCCATGTAAAGGACAATGAAAGCAGCAACATCGAAGCAGCCTTAACAAATAAAAAATGAGTTCTCGGTATACATAAGAGAGAAACAAGGAACGTAATACCATTCATCATAGTTCAGTTAAAGCAGCATAGTAAAAGTGTTTTCTGAATATATTTGGACCATGAAAATCATTTTGTTGCAAACACCACCTACTGATGAAGCCACTTAAGTTCAGTTTAACAGGACATAGAGGAAAAATCACTTGTCCCATTTTCCCGTGAATTTTCCAAGTAAATAAAATTTCAAGGCCTCATGACATAACAGTGTGATCTCATTGCTATGTATGCAGACAATGAACGTGAAACTGAAGGGTACACACGTAGTGCACTTGGGTTAGTGCAGATTGCAGACAAAATACATATAATCATTTAAAAGTGATGCAATCAATGTGCTCTAATTGCAATCCTTCTACTTATCCGAATACAGAACCCTACAAGCCCCAGATACGTTCATAGCTTTCTTGCAGCCACTAGTCTCAAATTGCTAAAATGGTCTGGCTAGCCAACCCGCAATGTACCATTCATTTACGTCAAACAAAGAGAGAGACTGGTAATGAAATAACCCTACCATCCCACCGAAGCTTCCGAGTAGAAGACTTTTCCTGCCCTGTTTGTCCATCAATGAGGATGCAATAGCTGTGCCTGAAATGAGACAATTTTTGGTTCTTTGTCCGTCAAACAAAGAGAGAACATACCATGGCAAAAAATATATTTCTTTTTCCGAACTTCAAGAACAAAGATAGTAAGAGCCAAACCCAAGACATTTGCTATTCCAACCAGAGCACTTGCTGCAACGTCAGATGTAATGCCAGCACTGCGGAAGACAGAAGTAGAATAATAGACCGCAGCATTTATCCCAGCCATCTGTTGTAAGAAGAAAAGTGACACGCCCACACGAACAACTGCATAAAGACATGTCAGCAGAGAAAAAGAACGCATCACATCTCAAGCATCACTCCTGTGAAATTTAGGCAAACCTTTCCAATAGCGGCTACTAAACAAATCAAACCAGCCCGCTTCAGGTTCAACAGAACCTTGGGTTGCTGATCTCAAGTCATCCATGACCTCGGTAACTCTTTCTTTTCCAAATAGCGTTTTTATAGCTTTTTCAGCTTCAGAAAATTTTCCTTGCTGCAAAAAAAAAAAAAAAAAAAAAAAAAAAAAAAAAAAAAAAGATTAGCGTAGCATTTTCATTGACAATAATCATGAAAGGAAAATCAAATCAAACTAACAGCTAAAGAGAATGCAATGAAAAAGCAGTTATAAAATCTGTGCTGATGTTTGATCAAACTGTGTTGAAAACCTGGAAAAGCCATCTTGGACTTTCTGGTGAAACGACCATTCCTAATGCCAAAAGAACAGATGGTACTACTGCAATACCAAACATCGTTCTCCACCTGATAAAATAAATAACAGAGTATAAAGAGAAAGAAAGAGAGAGAGAGAGAGAGAGAGAGAGAGAACTGACATTTAAAGATCAAGAAGACTTATACTACTGCTCCCCATCAAAGAACAGTACTACCAAAGTTCATAAACAGGGTTTTATATATTCACTTTTTGCCAGTTGAAGGAACAATGATTTAGTATACACTGAAGATATTCGTCCTCTGCCAGGAGAATATCCTTCTGAGATCACAAGATTCTGAAAATGGAGTAAAGTAACTCAGATTGTGTCTAGAAAATTGCTGGATCAATCTGGCGAGGAAGTTATATTAGCCCCAGAAACATAAGATCAGAGTTGCCAACCAAATTTAAAAAATCCAACACGTTAGACTTTTATTTTAGCCCATTTGAATAAGAAGAATTTCCTATTTCTCTACTGGTTTCTGGCTTCAGCAAAGGGGCTCTTTACCAGAAAATTATATATCAGACTCAAATAACAGAGGATAAGTATCCAAATCTGAGCCTAATTAGCCAAGTTATCACCTAAGATTTGTACTGCCTCTCTTTCTTGATAATGTCAAATTTCATTCGGATATGAGCGACGTTTACGAATACATGTGCTTTAGCGTGAACATGCACGCGTGCGCACACAAACAACACATCCACATATGTCTGTGCCCACACATAAACAAAACCGCTAAAAAGAAAAGAAAAGATGCAATGATGAAATACCATAAGGGATTTGCTGCTAATGGTAATCCAGCCACCATTGCTACAAGAATCCCAATACATATAAAAAGCTGATTTATAGATCCAAGTGTACCACGAATTTCAGTTGGAGAGATCTGAACATTTAGAAAATATGGTTGGTAAGTGGTACATTTACAATGCCAAATGCCAACAGATTGAGGGTGGGAATATATAAACAAAAATAGTACCTCAGATATATAAAGTGGAACAATAGCAGATGTGATGCCAATTCCAATGCCAGCAAGTAAGCGGCCAACTATCATCGTTTGTACACTCTGGGCTGTGGCACTGAAATATTTAAGAAGTCTATTTATTAATTTCTAATATTCATATCACTGATCACAGCCTTATACTCGTTGGCAGTAGACAGACCACAAAAATGCTCCAATTGCTAGCGGAATTGCATTTAGTTGAAAAGTCTTAGTTCTGCCGAACTTGTCAGCCAATGATCCACCAGTTAATGATCCAACTGTGGCACCTGCTAGAAGTGTGCTAACCACCCACCCTGCAAAAAAAGATGTATATTGGTGTAACAATGAACTAAATAATCATGACAGAAAATAGCATAAGCAAAACAATCCCGAAATCTGTAGTTGAGGCGACATTATATGTGTTGCACTTAAGTTAATGCACCGAGTCTATAGCATAGCTAAAACAATTCATTTACAAAATGATGATAATACTAGATAACATATTCCTTTCTTAATTTGGAAATGTAGTCCTCAAGCAATAGGAAAATGTTGCAAATTTGTTTCGTGACACACTAAGATTTGATGACAAACAAGGAAACAAAAAGGTACCATTACTTGATTCAAGCTGTTATTCACATATTTAAACGACCAAATAGTGGACTTGCCTTGCAATACCGCATTTTCCGCAATACCAAGATCAATTGATAGGTACTCAAGAGCACCATTTACCACCCTGCAGAAAATACAGACAGATGCCACACTAAGCCTCAGACACTATCAAGTTATACGCTGATTTGCGGAACTACTGTAGAAAGAGAAATAACAAGACCTCCCAGGACTTGCAGATCATGTGACCGACTGAAAAACAATATCTTTACTTGATACAACCTAAATGACTCAGTAAGAATAGAGAAGTCCAGAACAAATCAAGGAATATGTCTTTTAGCAATCAAGTTAAACCGTACCCCAGATGATAACCAAACAAAATGGCTCCAAGACAAGCAACACCAACATACGGCAATACTGTTCCAGAAGACTTCCCCTGAGGCTTAGAGTGTATAAGATTCTCAACGTCCCCATCTGCATTTTATAATACTAGTAAGAACAATATAAATCAAATTTCAAAGCATACTGGCCGAGTTAGGTATTGGATCCGGTTATTGACCCCTAGAAAACTGATACATTCCAGGGATAATGCTAAAAATCCTAATTAAACATCATCAAAGAAGCATCCAGATTGACTAAATAATATTAGTTACATAGAGACAGTTCTATGATGTGGAAAATGAATTTTTCATGGAATGAGCATAAGCAATAGAACTACAGATTTAGAACTCAGTTTTTTTTATATAACTTTAGTAGACCAATCTCACGTAAATATATTAACCCAAGTGGCCAAAAATTTTATCCCTAGATTATTAAAGAATGAATTTAGACTATCTTTTTTAAAATTAATTTAAAAAAAAATAATTATGTAGACTATCCTAAATTAATTTTATGAACATTTTAACCAAAAAATATTTAAATTCCGATAAACATTGAAAAATCACTAAACCAACACATGAAACTCATGAAATACTATAGAAAAATATGAAACACATGATAGACATGTATAACACACAAGACACATGAGCAAACACATGGTTTTGGAAGATGGTAGAAAGAAAAATTGGAAGAATTGTAGGAGAAAATGAGTTTTGGGTGGATGTTTCAACAAATATATAGGTAATTATAGAGTTTTTTTTAGTGAATTTTGAGTTAAATAATGTTTTATAATTATTTTAACCTTTGAATTTAAATATGGGCTATTAGATCCTTTTTTTACTGTTAGATTTGATCATATTCAATCTCAATCTTTGAATTCAATAAATTTATAAATATAAAACAAAAATATTAACTAAATTAAATGTGGATTGTTGGATAACCAACATCTCATTTGAATGTGAGCCATTGATCAATCAAAAGAGTCGTTGAACTCAATTTTATTGGCAGACAAGTGGGAGACACATTCATGTGGGTGGGAGCTCCACCACTAATCTTGACCTAAATCCTAGCCTAAATTTGACCTTTTTTTTTTAGGTTTTAGGTTTTAATTAATGGTTTTTTTTGGGTTGATTGTGTTGGGTGAGTTTTACGCCTTGGGTTGGAGTTCGTCTCAAAAGATAGCATATACGCTAAAATGGTGATCAAAAGCAAAAACAATGCACATAAAAGCGAGAACGAATAAGCATGATTGACAAACCAGAAGCCTGAGCCTGGACTGATCTGGCTTTCAAAGTGGCCACGGAAATTCCATCAGACCCCATTGTAAGACCTGCAATCTTGGCTCCCGTCACCTGTGCCGCGGAAGGGAGGCTCAATCCACCACAGCAAGTTCTCCTCTCTGCAATAAACAGATTCCTCCGCCCTGTTCTTGTTCGGTTTCTCAATTCTCCAAAACCCAATACCCTTTTTTGGTTTTGCACGTCAAACCCCAACTTCCCATTTACTGAACCATAGGTTGACGCTTGCATTTTTACCTGGTAAATCGTGAGTGATTAATTACCCCATTGCCAAAAAGTCAATATAACCAATGCCCATTAAAATTTTACAGCAAAACACTCAAAATCCATATCAAATAACCTATTTCAGGGCAGAAATTATCAAAAGTACGCCAAAGTCATTGAAGAACAAGTAGAACAGAGCATAAAAAAAAAATTCAAGAAATCGATCAGAAACTAACCAATATTGCTGGTAAATGAATTGTACCAATGCCATTATTTGAATGATCTGTAATAATTACCAGATTGAAATCGAGCGTATGATGAGCAAAACCCAGAAAGCGATCGACGAATCTGTGATGCTCTGCTTTGAAACTGGGTTCTTTGTGAGAGAGTAGCGTGAAGTCGGCACACGGTGAATTGTAAAAAGGTGGTGGCACTATTTACGTACTAAGCAGTTTGCCACCAAAAACAACAAAGCGGGTGAAGAATTCAACACCGTTACACTACTTTCCCATTTCTGATATTTATTTATTTATTTTTTGTCTTTTCCCCTCAAATTTGGCAAGCTATTTCTTTTCAGTTCATAGTTGCTGAACTGATATTTTTTAGTATGTGGTTTGTATTTGTTGTCAGTATTTAATTGATATTGATCAATACATTGTTGATAATTGATTTTGACCTATTCAACGATTAAAATTTAATTTTAGATCGCTTTAGTCAACAGAAAAATGTATCATTTGTACTATATTATAATTGTATTTTGCACCCCTTGTAATTATTTCAGATCATATTATTATGAAATGTTAATTATATAGCAAAGTTCAGGGGACAACATAAATATATTATTGTACTATCTTCTTTAAAATATTGACATCAAATATAAAAATTATAAGCATATACAAGATAACACTTCTGAGATATTTTATACATTTTTTTTTTTCGCATGTCTTAGCAATTTAATTTAGGAAATTTCTGTTTTGAGTAATAGTTTGTGGAAGAAATGAGTTTGGTTTTTAATTTTAATTGGAGTTTGATTTTTTTATTTGTTTTTGGATGATAAGGAGGCGGGATTTCGGATCAGATTTGAGTGCGTAGGGATATCGCGGATTGTACGTGGAGCCAGAGGAGTAGCTTGTGGCATTCGTTATGTGGCCTTGTTCTCTCTCGTCTCCATCCCAACTAGGAAGTACACACAAGACGCATTCACTGATGCACAAAAGTAATTGTTTATGTGGGTTATATGATTATTACTTAAAACTCTTAAAATAAAGTTCAACGGAAGAAAATTTTATCGATAAAATAAAAGAAGTTACATTAGTTAGGGATGACATAAACACATAAACCTAACTCCTTATAATACAAAAAAAAAAATGATTTTAAAAATACATAAAAAAAGAAGGGGACATAAACATGGGAGTTTTAACGAAAAGCCCATGGTACTGTTCACTTTAACGAAAAACCACATTTTTATACTAAAAAGTCAATCCTGGTACTATTTACTTTATCCTTTATTTTGTCATTATCATTAAAACTCAAAGTTTTCAAGTCATTTTCATTAGTTTTTCTTAAACATTACCCTTCTATAAACGAAAAACAATAAAGATACAAGGAAAAGAGGTTTGCCATGGAACCTAACCCCTTTGTAGCAAAAACCTAAAGGTCTGAATTTGCAAAACATATCAAACAACATCACATGATTACGATAAAAAAGAAAGTGAGACAAATCTGTATGGCAAGGTGTACATTAATTGGGAAGTAGAAACCATGAAAGACAACATACTCTGAAAACAAAGTTGAGCCACCAACAGAGGAGAATCATGCCGTACCAAAGTTGGAGAAGATAAGCCTATATTAGCAAACTTGTCTGCATCAACATTTCCTTCGCAATATATGTGAGAGGTGTAGAAAGTCATCTTCCAAATACAGTCCAAACAAATGAATCATTGTGTACAAAGAGGCCACGGAAGACCAAAATCAATCCATTGAAGAGCAGAAATAATACTGGAAAAGTCATTTTTCAACCAAAGACAATGTCAAGCGGCTTTACTTTCAATCCAAAGCATTTTTGTTTTTTAAATTTTGTCAACAAACAATTTTAGTCGAAACTGAAGTGTTTTTTACTTCATAAAAAAACGTTTTTAACTCTTTGAAAAGTACATTTAAACGAGCTATATAATCAAAATTTTGAAGCTTTTTAACTCTTTGAAAAGTGCATTCAAACGAGTTATACGGTCAATGGCTACTTCTCTCAGTATATTACTGTTGTTACTGGCTTCCAACTTAAGAATCCTCAAAACGCATTCCATCTCCGTTCTCATCTTCATACATGTACCCTTTCAACCCAAAAAAGACTTGTAACCCCAATGGCTGCTCTCACCATTACTTACCCCTACCACCGACATCTCACACACATTTAGAAAACTCAAGGACCAAGGCAAAGTGGCATTTACCCCTACATCACCGCCGGTGATCCTGATCTTTCAACCACGGCTCAAGCTTTGAAGATGCTCGATTCGTGTGGATCAAACATGATTGAATTAGGCGTGATGCTCGATTCGTGTAGATCAAACGTGATTGGATTAGGAGTGCCATACTCGGATCCAGTACTCGATGGTCCAGTTATTGAGGCTTCAGCTACTCGTTCAGTCGTTCCTTTGCAAGGGGGACGAATTTCAACGCAATTATGTCAATGTTGAAGGAGGTGGTGCCACAATTGTCCTGTCCCATTGTTCTATTTTCGTACCTCAACCCAATTCTTAAGCATGGTGTTGAAAAGTTCATGTATGGATGTTGGGGTGTTGTGCCTTGGCCCGTTCGTTAGTGCGGAACCGAGATTCAGATTACAACCTCACCAAAATCACACACAGTTGAACAAAATAAAATACAAGAAATAAAGACACCGAGAAATTTACGAGGTTCGGCAAAAACCTGCCTACGTCCTCGGAGAGATATTGCTCTTCACTGAGAAAAACAGTACAAGTTACACATGAGTTAAATCGACATAACCCAATCCCATATCCCTTGTACACCCACTCACAGAATTTTCCCAAGAGCCTCACTCTACCCCAAGAGTTCTTTCACAAGAGATCTTTCACTCTAACTCTCTTGATTTCTCTCACCCTTACCCATGGTAGAGCCAAATGCTCTCACCATCTCTTTGGATGCTTTACATCTCTTCATCCCTCTACAACTCTCTCTTCACCCGTGCCCTTTCTTATGCCAAATAATTATGGTTTTGAAAAAGCCACAAAACATGGCTTTGAAAAAGCCACAAAACATGGAGCAATTTAAGCCACAAAACAAGCCACAAAACAAGGAAACATAATCCTCATCATGATGTTCCCTCATCACTATTGTTTTGTTTCCTAGCCTAATTTGGCCACTATCCAACAATCTCCACCTTGGCCAAATTGTATCAAAGTCCATTGGCCTTACGTACCAGCATGCACACTCTGAATCCACCTCGTTGGTCCTGTTCCGATTCAGTTACTGCCAATGCATGTGCAGCTGCTGCAAGCTAAAAATCACCATTTAGCTTCAGACAGGATCTCAACACATCCTCGTCTCCTCCAGCAGGTTTTCCTCCTCTTCATTGTCTGCAACCTGGAAACTCGTCAGCGCGCCTATTTCCAGCAACAACCCATCGAGCCAGACAAAATTCCCACACTTCCTCCTACCTCAGGACCTTCTCATCACCTGTGAATCCCATAGCTCCACCTACTGCAAAACCCCTGCAACACTTGAGACTAAACATCACCAGGAGAAGTGTTGCTTCAAGTACCTAGAGGGCATACTCAAAGTCTTCCACCACAAACTTGCTAACCCGGCCTTGCACCCGTAGCACTGTGGACCCTTGCCTCCAGAACCGGATCCGAACCTGCTGTCTCTCTCAGATCCTCTTTCCAATTTTCTTCCACGATTTCAACCTTGAATAGCTTAAGCAGTCTTGTTCCCACCATCATCCATGGTCTCTTGTGTGTATCATTCCACACCAAAGAAGCTTGCACCTGCTCCAAACTTACTGTTTCTTTTCTTGCAGTAAAGTTTCACAAGGTTCTCGTACAAATCTGAAAGTGAGGTAAGAAGAAAGAGGTCTTTGTCTTCTTCCTCAACATCAACTTTCGCAGTTGATCCAAGCATCCCTAAACACGGCTTCCATTTCTTCAGGCTTCCATTACTCTCCTTTACCAAGAGCAAAACCGCCTCTCCCTTTAAACTGCTCAACTGAAAATTCCATGGTGAACAACAAATCTGGACCTCCCACGAACCAAAGCCCCCAACGATGCTCTGATACCAATTGTTGTGCCTTGGCCCTTTCGTTAGTGTGGAACCGAGATTCAGATTACAACCTCACCAAAATCACACACAGTTGAACAAAATAAAATACAAGAAATAAAGACACCGAGAAATTTACGAGGTTCGGCAAAAACCTGCCTACGTCCTCGGAGAGATATTGCTCTTCACTGAGAAAAACAGTACAAGTTACACATGAGTTAAATCGACATAACCCAATCCCATATCCCTTGTACACCCACTCACAGAATTTTCCCAAGAGCCTCACTCTACCCCAAGAGTTCTTTCACAAGAGATCTTTCACTCTAGCTCTCTTGATTTCTCTCACCCTTACCCATGGTAGAGCCAAATGCTCTCACCATCTCTTTGGATGCTTTACATCTCTTCATCCCTCTACAACTCTCTCTTCACCCGTGCCCCTTCTTATGCCAAATAATTATGGCTTTGAAAAAGCCACAAAACATGGAGCAATTTAAGCCACAAAACAAGCCACAAAACAAGGAAACATAATCCTCATCATGATGTTCCCTCATCACTATTGTTTTGTTTCCTAGCCTAATTTGGTCACTATCCAACATGGGGTGCATGGGCTTGTGGTTGCAGACGCTCCATTTGAAGCAACAAAAAGTTTGAGAAACGAAGCTGTGAAAAATAAGATCGAATTGGCACTAATAACTACACCTACTACTCCAACGGATAGAATGAAGGACATTGTTGAAGCTTCAGAAGGGTTTGTATTGTTGAGAGTTGTTGATAAGTCTGGTTGTTCTCTTTGTTATAGGACTCAACCACTTAGTTTGTTTTGGTTTTAAATGAATTCCTATTATCTAGGAAGACTTGTTCTACGTAGACTATTTCCTCATGCACGTTATCACTTTCTGAGTAGTGTGGATCGTGGACTGTTTTTAGGGTTTCATTACTTCTTTAAGGCTATATAATAGCCAAACTTTCCTTTCAATAAATAAGTCATTCCTCCAGATTGTTTGAGTTATTTGTAGTATTACTTTGACTTATTTGCAGTATTACTCTTTGTATATTTGTTCTTGTTCCTAACAGTTGTCCTACATCGATGAGGGACAAGGTTTGCTATGTGCTTATTTTGGGATACTCCCCATATTGCCAATTGGTTTTATAGTGGAACCCCGATTTCATTATGGTATCAGAGTGGGTTGTCCTCATGTGAAGCCAAACGGCCACGCGCACTTCACGTCACCCAGTTGTAGTTCATGTGTAGGCTTAAAAATCCACCACACGTGTGGGGGCGTGTTGAGAGTTGTCCTACATCGGTGAGGGACAAGGTTTGCTATGTGCTTGTCTTGAGCTACTCCCCATATTGCCAATTGGTTTTATGATGGAACCCTGATTTCATCATGTATACCTTGTAAGTTGTAAGCTCCATCGGAGTTACTGGTGCACGTGAATCGGTGAATGAACAAGTTCCAACCCCATTAAGGAAATTAGAGAGGCAACAAACAAGCCTGTGGCATTGGCTTTGGGCTGTCAAAGCCTGAACATGTGAAGAAAGTAGCTGAGTGGGGGCTGCTGGTGTTATTGTTGGTAGTGCCATTGTGAAGGTGTTGGCCGAAGCTAAATCTCCCTAGGAAGTGTTGGAAGAACTTGAAACTTTCATCAAATCTGCATTATTGTAGTGTACGGGTATTTTTGGTATTTTATGTCTTCAATTTTTCTTGTAAGATAAGGATTTATGTTGCTTGCCTATCAGGTTAGGTTAATTCTTTACTTTTTTATGTACATAAGATGTGTATCCTTCTTGGTAATTTATTTTATTTTATTTTATTTTTAATGTGGAGGAAATGAGAATATAGGAGGAAACAAAAGTTTTTTAACGAGAAAAATGAATTTCCTCTAAACATATGTGAGGACATATCGTCGTTGATAATTTAATTTTCTCACTGCTGTTTGTTAGGGGGTCTGCTCATATTACGGTTGATTATTTTCTCAGTGAATTTTCCTTGCTTAAGAAGTACTCACTAAAATACTTATTAATTTGTTGGTGTGTGTGTAACAACACTTTAAGGGCAGTCTGAGATTTGATTCTACTGTCGTTAAAACAATTAATTAAGCCTTAACTTTTTATCTTCTGATTAGCCACCTTAATTTTTTTGTTGGGTAAATAACTAACCACGTATTTGGCTGATACCACAGTTCATGTAATCAAACCCAAGTAAATATAAAATGAAACCTCCAATCTGAAACGATACAACACAGGCCAGGAGTTCTAGTTAGGGAGTTTAACAGGATAATTTTGTGAACGCATTCGCCTTGCGTTTAAGCACAACAAAAAAGATAACCGACTTCTTTGACTCAAATATTGAGATTTGCTCTTCAATTTTTTGCTGATACAAGCCGAAGAGTTCATCTAAGATTTCTTCTCCAAATTGTTGCTTGATGAGTCCCTCTGTGGCAGCTCTCATCGTGGATGCACTACGTTTTGCTATAGAGAGAGCGCCATGTTCCGGGACATGATAAACTAGGGTTTCCAAAGCCTCTATGCTGAAGCATCCATTTCGTTCTACAATGACTTCCAGTTCTTGAGGAGAAACGCAGTATGAAGGGATGTTAAATGAATCTACCTTCTCTTCACTAACTACTCCCTGTTTGAAGGAACAACACCATATTATAGCCCAAATGCCCTCCAATATAACAAGATAAAAACACAATCTTAATTATATAGCCATCTATATAGAATTAAGACACATATCAGTTTAGTTAGCACAAATTAACCAAATTTGTTCTTCCGATTATAACAGATAAATAATTAGAGTTTACATAACAAAGTATGATATATTATTGTGATGTAGTTAATTTAACTACAATATCAAACATGGTAGTGATGTATGAGTATTGGTTACCTTCCTAGCCATGTGTAGGAGTTTGAGACCCTCTTGTTCTACATTGGTCAACAATATTTTTTCATTAGCCTTTATATAGGCTTATTCCTTTTTCTTAGTAATTAGAACTTTGATCATTTAGAAATGGATTGAAGGCTTGGGTCTTATGGTTGTGTGGATTAAGCTTGATGATTATACTATAATATTAATATTAATTAATAAGAAAATCCCAAAAGGGAAGGAGGAGATCCGGATTGGGTGAGAAGAGAAGGGGACAAGAATCCCAAGTGGGTCCTATGGTTCGCAAATTAATAACATAAAAGATGAATACTAAATATCCGACAAAAGAAGTATAATAAAAGTGGGATGGAGTTTCACATTAATATCTGTTTGTGTTCCCTCTCTGTTTTATTTCTTTTAACTAACCATGATAATGAAACTCAAATTATTATTGGTTAATTCATGATCAATTGGCATTTAAAATAAATTAAAAGTCCTTGTCCTCAAGGCATATAAAATAACTCATTATGGACTTAACCCCTCCATAAACAATCTGTTGATTAAGAAGCTCATATAAATTGTGGCACAAGTAAACAACTCAAACACCTAAACCAATCTACAATCTGTTGGTCTTGGCCAGCAGTGGCACGCTCGGCACTCTATTAGCTTTATAAGAGAGCCTGAGAGCCTAGCAAAGGCCCCACAATATCAGGCCGGACACATATGCTTATCAAACAATTCTTTAGCTGCTTCTACATATCCATATTTCACGTAACCATTATTCATTATTGTTGCAGAAAACAACAACATTGTTCGATTCCTGACCATCGTCTAGGTCTTCCACGAGCCCAAAAGATTAGTTCCGGTTCAAAAAAACCAAAGTTTCTGTTTATTATACACTTGCTGCTCCAGCTCTCCAAATCCGTTTCTATGCCTTTATATACACTGATAAGTTCCGAATCGCTCTGAAGCCTGATGATGATAACACTCTGTTTGGACCCGTTCTGAAACCATATGTTCTTTAGCTGCTTCTACGTATCCATATTTCACGTAACCATCATTCATCATGCTGCAGTAAACAACATTGTTCGTTCTTCACCCTCATCTAGCTCGTATGTAGTCAAACTAAGATAAAAGTGGTGTTTAAATAGAACTACTACAGATTCCTAATCAACCGTAATTATTGTAAACATTGTAACTTAAATCGTGCAATTTTAATTTGAAGAGACTACTTTTAAACATGTGGAACCATATTTTTGTAGGACAATTTGGAACTACATCTTCAACCCATTGCATTCCAGGTTCTTATCCTCTTCCCTCCCCTGACATAAACAAGATTTGTCCCTTTTGTTTTTTCATTAGTTTTTTGTTGGACACATCATGGAACTCATGAGTGGGTTTCATTTGTGCATTAGTGACGGATTTTTTTGACGATTTTGCAATAAGAATCAAAGTGAATGCAAAATGTATAAAGATCAAACGGGCAAGGTGCGTCATATTTTCAAAGGGCAATGTGAGATATAATCATATTGCGAGGGGACATTATGACACTTGCAGACACACTGTCGAGTATAGGTAGCTAATATCTTTCCATTGTTATACAGAGTGAAGCTCACTTAAAATCTACTCTTCAATACCAAATAACCAACAAACAGATAGTTTCAGGAATACAAACAAATAAACAATGAATGTTCTAATCAATTTGTGTTGCGTTTAAGCACAACAAAAAGAACAACTGCCTTCTTTGACTCAGCTATTGACATTTGCTCTTCAAGTTTCTGGTGATACAAGCTGAAGAGATCATCTAAGATTTCTTCTCCAAATTGTTGCTTGATCAGTCCCTCTGTGAAAGCTCTCATAGCAGGAGCACTGGGAGCGCCACTCAATACATGCTGAGGTAAGGTTTCCAATATCTCTATGCTAAAGCATCCATTTCGTTCCACAATGACTTCCAGTTCTTGGGGAGACACGAAGTAGGAAGGGATGTTAAATGAATCTACTTTTTCTTCACTAATTACCCCCTATATATATAAACGAAAAACATATAGTATTAATCATGCACCCATAAATATCTAAGATACGATCTTCTGAAATACTGCACAAAGCAACAATACTTGCAACATCAAATATGTGACATAAAACTCTCCAGTTACTTTGACATTGATCAATTTTTAAAACATTCAAAATCCGTTAAAATACTTCTGCTCAGAAAGAGAAAAAGCTTCTAACGAAACGAATTTAATAGACCGGTGTGTATGAAGGTTGATGAATATTGCTTACCTTCCTAGCCATCTCCAGGAGGCTAGATCCAAAAATGTTAAAACCCACAATTTCAATACAGTTAAGAGGGCGTCCTAATAGGTTAAGCACAATCAGTCCTCGATGGACAGTCTCTAGTGCTCTGGCACGGAGGAAACACTCCATGTCCTCGGCATATTGAGCTTGATATGCCTTCAATACTTCGTCTTGGTTATTTGAGTAGTGGATTCGTCCTTTATTCCAAGCACGACTGTTTTTGTCCATTACATCTTTTGGTACTCTAGAAAGCCAATGAAGGGCTAATGAAGAGTGAAAAATGTTAATGGAAGCCTTGGGAAACAAGCGACCGTGGAAAGAACCTGGCACACCCGCTGCATAATAGTTCCTGTTCTGAGGGAGGGAATTGAAGAGTATGTTAAAATCATTTAGGGTTTTATCACTGAAGAAAACTTGAAATTCGGGGATTTCAGAACTCGGCCCTCCGCTTTGATACTCAAATTTCACAGCTTCAAGTATATTTTCAACAGAAAAAAATGTATTAGGCCCAACCGAACAACCCAAATCTGCAATATGGAAGCTGTTGAATGGTAAAAAGATGTCCAATTCAAGATTTTCTTTAATAGCCTTGCTTAGAAGTTCTTTGGTAGCATCAACAACTACTCTCTGCAAAAGCACAAATCACATTACAGTGCTAATATAGTTCAGATTTTGCTACTTTCTTGGAATTTCCTAATTACAACAGAAAGGACTACAAAAGAAGTTTTTCACTTTTCCAAGTTAAGTGATGAAGAAAACATATCGTAAGAATTTCCAAGTAGTAAAGGTTACAATAGCCTGAATAAAAAGAAAAAAAAAAAAAAAAAAAAAAACAGAAGATTTTTCATTCATCAATTAGCAGAACCTGTTCTGTAGAGTTCTTGGCATAGCTGTTGGGGCCATCTCCACTATTCATTGGATATGCCTCAGAAACATTACTGGAATCCTCCATTGTACCTGCCCTCTCTCTCTATTTGTCTTCTCTCTCTCTATTTGTTTATATGGGGGCTGTGGGTGGTATCTGGGAGTCACTCCACAAATATAATCCAAAGACAAGAAGAAGAGAATAATGGGGAAAAGTCATTCATAGTTGGTAAAGATGCCGTTTCTGATCAGTTAGTACAAAATAATATAAAAAATATATTAGATGGAAGAACCACATGTATCATGAGTAGGGAGTATCACAGGTATATTAAAATTTGGCTGACCAAATTTCAGCCGAAAATTCAAAATAATTTAGAAAACCCCACAATTTGGACTGAAGCACCAGTACCGAAATACCTAAAAAATTTCAAAAAAAAAAAAAAAAAAAAAAAAAGAAGTAATGAATTAGATGATCATCAGCCTGTAAGCACCTATATTTGTAGAGGCTGCTGTTTCTCTTCGCATGGTGTACATCCATTCGGCAGCACTCTTTTAAATCAGCCACAATTCTTCATTAGACCATCTCCAATGGTGATCTAAAATCTAAAAATATTTAGCCCAGAAAATTTAGGTTTTAGCCCAGAAACAACTTTTCTGCTCCAACATTTTTGGCCTAAAATTTTAGTCCGAGGTTATCAAACAATGAATTACGGCTTTTTTTTTTTTTAAATTAACTTTTTAAAAAAAAAATTATGTAGACTATCCTAAATTAATTATATGAACATTTTAACCTAAAAATATTTAAATTCCAATAAATTTTGAAAAATCACTAAATCAATACATGAAAATCATGATAAACCACATAAACTTAATACAAACGACATTTAATAAACCATATAAACTTAATACAAATGACAATTAATAAACCACATAAACTTAATAATGATATCCACCATCTTGACTTGGTGATGGACTTGGGTGATAGTTTTTTTTTTTTTTTTTTAAAAAAAAATTATTTTAGCCGTTGGATTTAAATTTGGATCGTTAGATTTTTTTTTTTTTTTTTTTTACCGTTATATTTCATTACATTCGATCTAAGCCGTAGGATTCAATAAATGTATAAATATAAAACAAAAAATAATAATAATTTGAACCTAGATCGTTGGATTAACCAACGGCCCATTTAAATGGAGCCATTGGATGAAGAAAAATAGCCATTGGGCTGCTTATGGATTTGACACCGGGGGAACAACCCCACGTGGGTATGCTTTCCTGGTGGGAAAGGCCTAGCACGTGGGCGCTAGGCGAGTCATGAATTGGGCAGTGGGCTTCACAACCCGTTTTCAACCTCATTTGTTGGGGTCCACTTTACTTTGTGGCCTAAATTTGGGTTGGTATTTGGGTTGATTTTAGGTTTTAGGTTAGTTTTAGGTCATGGGTTGGAGTAGGTTTTGGGGGGGAAAAAAGAGGAATTTTAGGTTATAAGCCATTATTGGAGTTGGTCTTAGGATTTGTCAACTTTCTGTAAATTATAATGGCCATCAGTTTGAGTTAGATGCAATATCAATGGCTATTAAGTATTTAATTATTGAAAGGCATCAATTTTTAAGACACAACTTGTCAATTATATAGAAACGGTGGCTTCTGTACAGTTTGAATGCAGATGAATTCAACCGTTCCAAACTACTGAACTATAAGCTTTGCAGCTGCAAGGATTAAATATGGTACAATTCGTAAACCTAAGGAGTAAATATGGTACAGTTTGAATGCAGATGAAATTTTGTGTATATACTACAATTCGTAAACCTAAGGAGTAAATATGGTACAAACCACAAATAAACATACATGAAATCTCAATTATTGGACCTATTTCAATAAAGTGGACTAATTCTACTAATCTGTCACAAAATTAGATCTATATCAAGTTATCCCTTGTTTGTAATGGTTGGTCACAATGAAAACAATGAAATGGTGTTTATTGTGCCACCTGTTTAATTTGATGTATTGTTTAAGTTGCCCATGTGCAACTCACGTTTCTAGTTGTTCGCTGAGGTGTGAGCTAGCAACGGCCATAGTTGCTCACACACTCTTCATGCTTCATTATACTCAAACCACAAGGAATCCAACGAAGATTTCTCAGTGACATTTCCACTTTGATTCCTTCTTCTTCTTCGATTTTCTCTCTGCAACTCAGAGATCAAATTCTCTTTGATTTTCAGCTGCTAATGATAGTTAAAACAAACATTATACAACCTCAAAATCCCCTAACACAAACTGCAGATCACACTGTTTCATAATGCTTCCGCCGCCTTCGTTTCTCATTCATTCATCACGAATTTCTACATCC